>NC_058409.1:44436077-44778568 GCF_002201575.2 Neomonachus schauinslandi | reverse complement strand
GAAGGAAGGAAGGAAGGAAGGAAGGAAGGAAGGAAGGAAGGAAGGAAGGAAGGAAGGAAGGAAGGAAGGAAGGAAGGAAGGAAGGAAGGAAGGAAAGAAAGAAAGAAAGAAAGAAAGAAAGAAAGAAAGAAAGAGGGAAAGAAAGAAAAAGAAAGAAAGAGAGAGAGAGAGGGAAAGAAAGAAAAAGAAAGAAAGAAAGAAAGAAAGGGAAAGAAAGAGGGAAAGAAAGAAAAAGAAAGAAAGAGGGAAAGAAAGAGAAAGAAAGAAAGAAAGAAAGAAAGAAAGAAAGAAAGAAAGAAAGGGAAAGAAAGAAAGAAAGAGAAAGAAAAAATAAAAGAAAGAAAATAAAGGAAAAAAGAAAAGGAAAAAGAAAAGAAAGGAGGGAGGGAAGGGGAAACAAAGAAAGAAGATGAGGGGAGGGAAGGAGGGAAGAAGGGCCAACTATGCGAGGTGATGGATATGTTAATTCTCTTGATCATGGCAATCATTCCACTGTGTATATGTGTATCAAATCATCATGTTGTACACTCAAATATATACAATTATATTTGTCAATTATTCCTCAATGTGTATTATGTGTTATTTATTATATTATATATAGAATATATTAATATATATTAATTACATATCTAGAAAAATTAAATCATATCTCTACCTCACACCATACACATATAAAATAAATCATTTCCGGTGAATTAAAAGAAAACTCAATGTAAAATAAAAAATGTTTAAAAAACTTCTAAGATAGAACTTATCTTTACGATCTTGGAGTATGAAAGTGTTTTCTGTAACAAGACTTAGCAAGTTTCTTCCATCATTAAAAGACAGCAATAAAAAGAAGGAAAGCACAAGCCATATCACAAATCTCTGCAACTCATATAACCAACAAAGGCTCAGAACTACCATTGTTCAGATTTAGGGAAGTCAAAAGTCAAACGCAGATTTTCAACTGTGTGGTTGGGGCGGGGGGGGGGGTCAGTGTCCATATACTCCACGTTGTTCAAGGGTCAACTCTCTGTGTATGTATGTATAAATATATGTGTACATGTAAAGAACTCCGATAAGTCAATAAAAAAACCAGTATAACAACAACAAAAACTCCAAACAAGTATTCCAGTAGAAAAGATAGAGGATAAAAAATACATTTCTATACAAAATATGTATATTAAGCTTTAATAAGAAATACATTAAAATTATCAAATTCATTATTAATTTGGAAAATACAAATTGAAATCATAATGGGATACCATTTCTCACCAGAACTGACAAAACTTAAGAGGCCAGAAATATCAAATATTGGTGAGAACGTAATGCAATGGGAACTGTCATATGCTGTGGGTGGGAATGCAAATTAGTCAACCATACTGAGAAAAGGTTCAGAATGATCCAGTAAAGTCTATTACGCACAAGCCTTATGATGCGGCAACTTCAATCCCAAATAGGTACAATAAAGTACATTTGCACCAGAAAACAGGTATGCAGAAGAATGTACAGAGCAGCACTGTTTGTAAAAGCAAAAGCTGGGAACCACCAAACACCCATCAGAAAAATACTACATATTCATAGAGTCAAATTCGATACAGCGCTGAAAACAAACGAAAAATCTCAGAAACATACTGTGAGCCAAAGAAGTAAGTCATAGATGATTACATATGGTATTGTTCAATTACATGAAGTTCAAAATTAAGCAAATATAGCATTTTAAGAATATATACATAGGAGGCTAGACTATAAGTAAAATTAAGCACTGATAAAAATCAGGATAGTGATTACGTCTGGTAGAGCAAGAAGAATGCCACAGCGAGGGACATACAGGGAGCTTCTAAGATACATATGATGCTCTACTTACGATTGGGTCCTGGGTACATGGGTGTTCATGTTATGATTTTTTAATTATGCATTATGGTTTATACAGTTTTTAATGTATGTTGTATTTCACAATTTTAAAAGCTATTTTATTTTTTTTTAAGATTTTATTCATTTATTTGAAAGAGAGAGAGAGCATGATAGTGGGGAGAGTCAGAGGGAGAAGCAGACTCCCTGCTGAGCAGGGAGCCTGATGCGGGACTCGATCCCAGGACTCCAGGATCATGACCTGAGCCGAAGGCATTCGCTTAACTAAATGAGCCACCCAGGTGCCCCCTGTCTATTTTAAAACTCCAACTCAAATTTCACTCACAACTTTCCCTGTCCCCTGTTACAAGCCATTCTTGAGACTTGGTGGTTGTATAGTCAGCCGTCCCAGTTTGCCTGCAATTGCCCAGATTTAGCCCTGAGAACCTGTCCCCAGAAAATCCCTCAGTTCTGGGCAGACCAGGAGAGCTACATCTGCTACCTGGAGAGTCTCAAGCAAAAAGGACAGGATTTGCTTGTTCACCTCTCCTGCCCATTCATGACCTTGGAGCAGAGGAATTATGTTATACCTCTGGGACCGCTTCTCCCCCATTCCTTTTCAAAGCCTTTTACCTTGACGCTGAGAGATGAGGAGGTAAGAACACATGACTCTTACTGGTCACCGCTGCCATCTTCTTTTGTTGTCATTGCTTATCTAGCTGAGACTGACTTGTCACAATGACCTTGGTGAATAGAAGCTAGCCCTCTTATGGGACACAGATGTGAGGACACCACCTGTCCAGCATATAGTTCCCTCAGTTGGGAATTCTTATTCCAGGTCAATCTCTTCCTGGCCTGGTAACACACCCCACTCCCTTTTCTGCTCATACCCTACTGGATGTCCACTCAACTTGAGAGAGACAGAAAAGATGTCTCAAGCCTTGCTTTATTCTCTGGCTACCATTTGACTTGGGCAACCCCATATCATTGCTACACCATCAGTAGGAGTTCGGGCCTCCTGTTGTTATCCCCTCTCTCAGCCATGCTGTCTCCAGTCATCAAAACCTCTCCTCAAAAGGCAGAGAGAGCGGGAGAGCAATCCCACTGCCTAAGCAGATACCCAACAGCAAAATAAGGTGCCGGGCTTCCCAACTATGGCCTCCCAAACCTCTAGGAAGGATTCTCCTGGGGCTACTCTTACTCTGAGAGCAGCCCCGCCACGGGGAATAGGGTGGAGGAAAGAACCTTACCACCACCACTCCCCACTAGGCCAGAACCAATAGCTCTCTTTCCAAATTTTTCCCAGTCCTCTTCTCCCGTAGACAAGGCATGGCGGGAGTGGGAAGCAGGTTTAGGGTAACAAGCCTGGCACTCCCACATCTCTGTATGGCCCAGGCAGCTGTCTGGCCCAATCTGAGGGACTAAGCACCCCACTGTCCCTTGGGCCAAGAAAACCATGGCACCAGTGCTTCATTCTCTGTGGGACACAGGCTGTGAAAAACCAGTCTTTCTACCCTTGCCTCCTTGAGCATAAATGCCAAAAGACACAGTATAAGATCTATTCCTGGTGCTTGAGACATCTCCACTATGGCCACACCCTAGGCTGCCAATACATTTTCAGCAACATGCCAATTTCCTTTAGTTGATGCTTTTAGCGAATAGTGAGGTTAACTATATCAGTGCCTTGCAACCCAGGGGCTGCAAGTGAGATGCTCCCTGGGGAGCATTAGCAAAGTCCTGAGGCCTGGCCCTGTCCCAGACCAAGTGAATCAGCCTCTCTGCAGCTGAAGCTGAGCCCAGGAAGTTTTCGAAATCTCCCTTGCTACAGTTTATAACATGTAAATCATACATCAATAAAGCTTATTTTTTAAAACTCCCTGGGTAATCTAATCATGCTTCTATAACTTTTTGAGTAGGCTAAAATAATAACCTTGAAAGAAAAATCGGAATCATGGTAAAGAACACCTTTGTGTGACAGACCTGAAATGAGCATGCCTTTAGGCTATTCGTGATGCTTCGTGGCCTTAGGAAACTGGTTAATGTATTGTCTGTGTTCATAGGAAAAGGGCACTCCATAAACACCAGCTGTATTTAGCAATATATGGCACCACTTACATTTAAAGAGAGAATTGCAACGCCTGAAGTATTTTCATAGCTATCAAAAAATTTTTCTTCGTTTGATGAAAATAGGCAAAGAATTCTTGATGAAGCTAAGATCTAATTTTGGATAATTGGCTTGCCTAGTTGGGGTTCTAGGTCCCTTACCTAGGAACTTTCTCCCAGACACCTAACTATCTGTACGTCAAAGGCTCTAAAACCCAGACCTGTTCCAAGCATCAGATTAGCTAAAATGAGACAAGAACAAAAGTAAGCTCACAGCCAAGAGCATACTGATTTGATATTAATGTGCATACACAGCTAGTCCTCATCTTAATCCTCCACTCGTAAAATTCTTCTCCTAGATCTTAACCTCTCAGTCCCCAGATAAACCTGATTAGCAGAGCCTGCATCACTGAATACATCCAATACAGCTCCTTCTCTAGTAAGACAAAATGAAATTACTTGTCAAAGATTTGCGAAAAAAGCTAGTAGAAAATAGTTACAAGCAAAATTTATTTTAGAGAATGTTTAAATGAGAAACAAGTAAAATAATTTTACCTAAATGACTCAGAAATATGGCCATTGATTTTTTTTTTTAAGAGAGAGTGAGCATGTGTTGCATCAACAGAAGTGTGGGGGACAGAGGGAGAGGGAGGGGGAAAATCTTAAGCAGGCTCCACACCCAGTGTGGAGCCCTATGCGGGGCTCAATCTCATGACCCTGAGATCATGATCTGAGCCAAAATCAAGAGTTGGACTCTTAACCGATTAAGCCACCCAGGTGCCCTGGCCATTGATTTTTGATAAAGCACAAAAGCAGTTCATGTTTTCAACAACTAGTACTAGAACTACTGAACATCTCCATGCAGAAATAATGAACCGCAATGTTAATTTTACATGTTATACAAAAGTCAACTCAAAATGGATTATATCTCTTCGAGATCCTGATTTAAGTTCTTTGGGATATATACCCAAAAGTGGGATTGCTAGATCATAGCGTAGTTCTATTTTTAATTTTTTGAAGAGCTCCCACACTGTCTTCCACGGTGGCTGCACTATTATACAATCCCACCAACAGTGTACAAGGGTTCCAATCTCTACGTCTGTGCCAACACTTCTTACATTTTCTTTTTTTTTTTTTTCATAATAGCCATCCTAACAAGTGTGAGGTGGTACTTCACTGTGTTTTGATTTCCATTTCCCTGATGATTAGTGACACTGAGCCTTTTTTATATACCTGTCAGCCATTTTATGTCTTTTTTGAAGAAATGTCTAGTAACTCCTTTGCCCATTTTGTCATCTGGTTATTGGATTTTTTGCTACTGAGTTCTAGAAGTTATTTATATATTCTGGCTATTGACTCCTTATCAGATAAATGACTTAAAACTTTTTCCCACTCAGTAGGTTGCCTTTTCATTCTGTTGACTCCTTCCTTTGTTGGGCAGAAGCTTTTTAGTTTGGCATAGTCCCACTTGTCTATTTTAGCTTTGTTTGATGTGCTTTGGTGTCGTATCCAAGAAATGATTGCTGAAGTCAATAGTAATAAGCTTGTATGCTGTTTTCTTTAAGGAGTTTTACAGTTTCAAATGTCACACTCAAGCCTTTAAGCCATTGACTTAATTTTTGTGTATGATGTAATATAAGTGTCCAATTTCATTCTTTTGCATATGGATATCAAGTTTTCCCAGCACCATTTGTTGAAGACACTACTTACTATCCTTTCCCTGTTGTATGTTCTTGGCATTCTCACCAAAAGTCAGTTGACTATATATGCAGGTTTTTTTCAGAACTCCCTATTCTGTTCTATTGGTCTCTATGTCTCTGTCTCTATATGAGTAACATACTGTTTTAATCACTATACCTTTGTAACATATTTTGAGATCAGGAATTGCAATGCCTCCAGCTTTATTCTTCTTTCTCAAGACAGCTCTAACTATCTGAGGTCTTTTGTGCTTCCACATATATTTTAGGATTGTTATTCTCTACTTTTGTAAAAAAAAAAAATGCCATTGGGATTTTGATGGGGATAGCACTGAATGTGTAGATCACTTTGGGTAGTATGGGCATTTTAACAATATTCAATCTCTCAATGTATGTATGAAAACAGGATGTCTTTCCATTGATTTGCCTCTTCTTTAATGTCTTTCACTAATGTGTTGTGGTTCTCAGCATTGAAATCAGGGTCTCAAAGACATATCTGCATTCCCATGTTTACTGCCACATTATTCACAACAGCCAAGATATGGAAACAACATAAGTGTTCATTGATGGATGAATGGATAAAGAAAGTGTGGCAAAGATATAAAATGGGATATTATTCAGACTTTAAAAATAAGAAAATCCTGCCATATGTGACAACATGGATGAACCTGGAAAACATTATACTAAGTAAAATAACCCAGTCACAAAAAGACAAATACTACAGGATTCCAGTTATATAATTAAAATAGTCAAACTGATGGAACAGAGAATGGTGGTATCCAGGGGCTGGGGGCAAGGGAAGTAGGGAGTTGTTCAATGGGTGTGAAGTTCCAGTTATGTAAGATGAATAAGTTCAAGAGATCTGCTGTATAGCATACTGTCTATAGTTAATTAGTATCGTACCTTTAAAAATTTGTCAAGAGGGTAGACCTCATGTTAAGTGTTCTTGACACACACAAAAAAGGTGGAGGGTAGAAGGACTTTTTTGGAGGTGATATACTACCTTAACAGTGGTGATGGTTTCACAAATGTATTCATACCTCCAAACTCATCAAATGGTATACATTAAATATGTTCAATTTTTGGTATATCAATTATACCTCAATAAAGCTGTTTTAAAAAGAATAAAAGAAAATATATGTAAAAAATATGACATGATAACAAAAGGATTATAGATCTAAATGTAAAACACAATATTATAAAATTTTTACAAGAAACCAGTAGTGACCTAAGGGTTAGGCAGGGTTCTCAGACATGATTCTAAAAGCATAATCTATAAAAGAAAAGAATTATTAATTTATTCAAACTTACTATCCTTTAGTAAGGATATTTTTCTGTAAATGTTACTTACTGTTAAGAGAACTAAAAGTCAAGCCAAAGACTGAAGAAAATATTGACAAGTCACATATCTAACAAAAGGCTTTTATCCAGAATATATAAGGAATTCTCAAAACTCGTATGATAACAACCCAATTAATAAATGAGCAAAGACAACAAGAGGGCAAAAGACAATTCAACAAAAGGATATAAGGATGTTAACTAAGTATAGGAAAAGTTGTTCAACATTATTAGCCATTCAGGAAATGCAAATTAAAACTATGATAATATGCCACTATACATTCTTTAGAAAGGCTAAAATGAAATATACTGACAGTACAAAGTGCTGACAAAGATATGGAACATCTAGAACTCTCAATCATTGCTAGTAGGGATGCACAATTGTACAAACACTCTGAAAGACAGTTTGTCAGTTTCTAAAAAGTAGAACTTACACATACCATATGAGTCAGCAACCCCATCATTGGGTATTTACCCTGAAGAAATGTAAACTCATGTGCACATAAAAATCTGTACAAGAATGCATGTAGAAGCTTTACTCATAATCACCAAAAACTGGAAACCACCCAACTGTCTTATAACCAGTCAATGGATAAACAAATTACAGCATATACATTCAGTGGAATACTAGTCAGCAAAGAAAAAGGAACTGCTGAAACATGCAATAGCCTGGATGATCTCAAAGAGAGAAGCCCATTTCAAAAGGTTACACCTTATATGATTTCACTTATACAATACTGTTCAAAAGATAAAGCTATGGAAATGAAGAAGAGATCCATCTACTGGATGGTTAGAGGTGGGAGGAAGATGTAATGATAAAGGTATAATAGGAGAGAGTTTATCCTGGTTGTCCATCCTGACTGTGGTGATGATTTCATGAATCAACTCCTATGTTAAAACTCATAGAATTCGGGGCACCGAGGTGGCTCAGTTGGTTAAGCATCTGCTTTTGCCTCAGGTCATGATCCCAGGGTTCTGGGATTAAGTCCCGCATCGTGCTCCCTGCTCAGCAGGAGTCTGCTTCTCCCTCTCCCTCTACCCCTCCCCCCTGCTCATGCTCTCTCTCTTGCTCTCTCACTCTCTCAAATAAATAAATAAAATCTTTAAAAGAAAAAACTCATGGAATTCTATACCCCTTTCAAAATGTTAATGTATTACTGTATAATATTAAAATCTTAATTTTTTTACTTGTTTAAAATTTGAGTACAGTTGACATACAATGTTACAGACAATGTTAGTTTCAGGTGTACAACATAGTGACTTGACTTCTCTATAGGTTATGCTGTGCTCACCACAAGGGTAGCTGCCATCTGTCTCCATACAGCCCTGTTACAGTATTGACTACATTCCCTGTCCTGCACCTTTTAATCCTGTGATTTATTCATTCTACAAGTGGAAGCCTGTACCTCCCACTCCCCTTCACTCCTTTTGCCCATCCTCCTATTTTCTCCCTCTGTCAGCTGTCAGTTTCTTCTCTGTATAAAATTTTCAAATGTTTATTTTACCCATATAGAAGCATAGATGAATCTTGAGAAACAGACACTCTTATCCCTATACAACCTATTCTCCACAGGACTTTTAAAAAGCAAATTTGTTCATGTCAGCCTCTGCTCAAAACATCCAGGGCCTTCCCAACAACCTTAGAATAAAATCCAAAGTCTATAAGGACTTTGTGATCCTACCTGTGCCTCACTCTCTGCCTTCCATCCTTCTGTGCTCTCCCTCGATCCCTGTACTCCAACCATACTGACCTTCTTGCTGTTCCTTAAAGCACATGCCAGTCTCAGGACCCTCACATTTGCTGTTTGCTTTGCCTAGAATTCCCTTCCCTCAGATATCACAGGGCTTGCTGTCTCCTTTACTCAGGTCTCCACTCAAACCTTGTTTCTTTAAGGAGGTCTTCTGGGACCACCCTATCTAAGGTAACAAGTCCCCTGGCACTGCTTTTTACTATTATTATTATTACCATAGTGCTTATCTCAACCGATTGATTAAACCTTCTCCCCTCTCTCACCTTCTCTCTCTCTATTCAATGAGAATGGGCACTGGTTGGTTGGTTGGTTGGTTGGCTGGTTTTTTTCACTGGTGAATCCCCAGGCCCTAAAATAGAATCTGGCACATAGTAGGTATTCAAGTTGTTGTGGGATCAATGCACAAAATATAATTATTTTCATCATGCCACTCAGAAAGTCACAAGTAACTTTCATCATCTCCTTTGTCTTGGTCAGCCCATTACTTGGTCCTTGCCTCTTGTTGGATCCGGTGGACAACAGCTACTCAGCCCTCCTCCTGCTACCAGTTAATTGTGAAAAATCTCAATTTCCTTCCTCCCTACTGAAAAGAGAGAGGACACTTAAATACATACTAAATTTGCTGAAGTTATTTACTTCTGTGTCATTAAAATATTACTAAATGTTATTCAGCCTATTGTTCCTTATCAATGAGCTTTAAATCGTCCTCCTATACTTTCTTTTTGCAACACTGGTTATTTTATGAAGAGATAACATTTTGAACAAAAAACAAGAGTGCTTCTTTGATTTCTGTCGGGTTTTGGGGGGGGGCGGTGAGGTATGCTTAGCCATTTATTTTAGACATATTTCACAGAATTCAAGAGAGCCCATTTTAGAAAATCACTGCATTCTCATTCCATCATATCTTCAGAATTAAATTACTTTAATTTCATTTTATTCTGAAAATAGCTTGTCATAAGCCAATTCTTTGTACCTTGCAACCTACATTTTGCTTGAAGAGGGAATAAGTATAAAGCCACATTTGTTAAATCTGAAGCTCTTCAATTGGTGGTTTGATGCTTTTTTCCAGATTTATAGACAAATGTTAAACTTTGAAATGTCATCTCTTCATTGCCAAATAGCCAATCTTTTCCCTGAGAAATTGCTAGTTCTGAGATCACTGATTGTATCTTTTCAATTGTACCATATTCCAAATATGAAATTTTAGCAATTTTAAGTTGGCCAGAATGAAATGCAAAAAGTCTCAAAGCCAGGCATTTTATAAATAGGAGATGTCTTAAAGTTTAATAAAAAATAAAGTCTGTCTTCCTTGCTTGAAACAATATATCAAGGTATATTCCTAATTTTAAAAGATATTTTCATTTTATGTTTAAAAAGCAATATTGTGCCTTTGTTATAAAGAAAACTTGAAATAGTTTACTCATGTTATAAAGTTTCTCAAGAATGGACAAATTTTAGAATTGTGCCTTTCTTTCTTCAGGCTACTTTCGCAAATAAATGTTTTCTTTTATTCCATCCATAATATCACAACTTGTGGTTAAAATTACATACCCCGCCAAAAAAAAAAGTTACTGAGAGTAACAATTTAGCTCCTTAAGTTAAAACTACATGAGCAATTAAAAGAAAACATAAGGAAAAAACTTCATGACATTGGACTTGGCAATGACTGCTTGAATATGACACCAAAAGCACAGCAAACAAAAGCTAAGGCACACAAATGGGACAACATCAAAGTAAAAACCTTGTACATCAAAGGACAAAACGAACAGAGTGAAAAGGCAAACTATGGATTGGGAGAAAATATTTGCATATCATACATCTGATAAGAGGTTGATAACCAGAATATATAAATAACTCCTACAACTCAACAACAACAAAATCTAATAACCTAATTAAAATATGGGGAGGGCAGGTAAGATGGTGGAGGAGTAAGGTGACCCTAGGCTTGCCTCCTCCCTTGAACACAACTAGATAAATATCAAATCATTCTAAACATCCAAGAAGTCAGTCATAAGTCTTAGAGAACAAAGCTACACATCTACAAACCAAAAAACAAAACAAAACAAAACAAAAACCCGTGGAAGGTAGGAACTGCAGAGACTTCCTGGGAGAAAAGAGCCATGGGTGCTGCCTCAGGGAGGGAGCCCTGATTGTGGAGGGAGTAGTGAGAGAGAAGGAAAAGAGAGAGAAAAAGAGCAGGGAAAAAAAAAAAAGAGAGAGTGAAAACACCCGCAGGAGCCTAAACAAAAAAGCTATTCCCCAAAAACTTTGACGGGAAAAAGGAGAGGGTTACAATACCACCAGTTTTCTATAAACAGCAGAGTGCAGATTCCGAAGTTTCAGGGGTCTGCAACATTGCCACATTCCCACCTGGGAGCTGAGCGGTGCTCAGGCGGGAGAGCAGAGCTGAGCCCCAGCAGCGGGCAGCCTGAGGATCCCCAAGGTCCCCCGGGGAGCAGCAGTTCTCCTATTTGGAGTGCATTTGGTAGAGGTGATACAGCCTCTCTGCGGGCAAAGGACCGTGTGGGCGCCATCAAACCATCTTGCTTACCAGTATCGGAATGGACGCTGGCAGAGCACTGCAAACCCTGGCGCAGGCTGTGCTGTGATTTACCATAAACTCTGAACCGCTGCATGGTCACATGGCTGTCTTCTGCAACAAGCTGTCACCGACAACAGTGCAGGGAAACCCTCGGCAGAGAATCAGTGTGGGTCTGCAACACAGGGGTCTCTGAAATAATGGCTTTTGAAACAGCCTCACCTGAAATAAAACACAGGAGTGCTGTGCCGTTTGGAAGGTAAACAGCTCGGACACAGGGTGAAGGTGTGATTCTGACGGAAACCAGGGACACAGGCCAGGTCACTGTTTGTGTGTCTGGAGGGCTTACTGAAGAGCGGTGCTATGCATTTCTCCCATGGGACACAAGAGAACAGGGAGCAGTCATTTTCTCCCCTCTCCCACCAGCTTGGTCCACCTCAGTAAACTAAACAGCGCCGCCAAGTGGAGAACGGAGGCACTACACCAAACCCCGCACCCTGGGGGCACATCTCCACTAGGGCAAATCCACCTGAGAACCATGGCAGCATGTCCCTCGCCCAGAAGACCAGGGCAAACCCCTTGCCCACACCAAGTTCACTAATCATAGAATGCTGCAAAGCTTCAGCTCTAGGGGAAACAGGATCTAGCATCCTTTGGGGGTTTTTTGGTTCATTTGTTTTGTTTTTGTCTTTGTTTTTGTTTTGTTTGGGTTTTTTTTTTTTTGGATACAGAAAGAATTTTTTTTATTTTTTACTTATTTTATTTTATTATATATATTTTTTTAATTTTTTCTTTACTTCTTTTCTTTTTCTTCTCTTTCTTTCCACCTTTTTCCTATCAAGCGTCTCATAACAAGCAGACCAAAACACACCTAGGATCTAGCTTCTTGTATTTTATTTTATTTTTTAAAAATTTTCTTCAATTTTTAAATTTTTATTTTATTTTGCTTTTTTTTTTCCTCTCCAAAAATGACAAGATGGAGGAATTCACCCCAAAAGAAAGAACAGTAATAAATGACAGCCAGAGATCAATACAGAGATAAGTAAGATGTCTGAATTAAAATTTAAAGCAATTATAAGGATACTAGCTGAGGGGTGCCTGGGTGGCTCAGTCAGTTAAGTGTCTGCCTTTGGCTCAGGTCGTGATCTCGGGGTCCTGGGATTGAGCCCCACATTGGGCTCTCTGCTAAGCAGAGAGTCTGCTGCTCCCTCTCCCTCTGTGCTCATGCTTTCTCTCCCCCTCTCAAATAAATAAATAAAATCTTAAAAAAAAAAATAAGGATACTAGCTGGGTTTGAAAAAAGCATAGAGGACACTAGAGAACCCCTTACGGCAGAGGTAAAAGAACTAAAATCTAGCCATGCCAAAATTAAAAATACTATTACCAGGATGCAGTCCCAAATGGAGGCTCTAAAAATGAGGATAAGCAAGACAGAAGAGAGAGTAGGTGATATAGAAGATAAAATTATGGAAAATAATGAAACTGAAAAGAAGAGGAAAGAAGTAATGGACCATGAAGGTAGACTTAGGGGACTCAGCAACTTATTAAAATGGAATAATATTTGTATCATAGGAGTCCCAGAAGAAGAGAGACAAAAGGGAGCAGAAGGTATATTCGAACAAATTATAGCTGAAAACTTCCCTAATCTGGAGAATGACACAGACATTAAAATCCAAGAAGCACAGAGAACTCCCATTCAATTCAACAAAAGCCAGCCATCACCAAGGCATATCATAGTCAAATTCACAAAATACAAAAATGAGGAGAGAATCCTGAAAGCAGCAAGGGAAAAAAAGTCCTTAACCTCCAAGGGAAGACAGATCAGGTTCATAGCAGATCTGCCCAGAGAAATACGGCAAGCCATAAGAGGGTGGCAGGAAATATTCAAAGTGCTGAATGGGAAAAGTATGCACCCAAGAATTCTTTCTCCAGCAAGGCTGTCATTCCAAATACAAGGAGAGATAAAGACTTTCCCAGACAAACAAAAACTAAAGGAGTTTGTGACCACTAAACCAGCCCTGCAAGAAATATTAAGGGGGACTCTTCGAGTGAGGAAAAAAGACCAAAAGTAACAAAGACTAGGAAGGACCAGAGAACATCACCAGAAACACCAACTCTCCAATAATACAATGACACTAAATTCATATCTTTCAATTGTTACTCTGAATGTAAATGGACTAAACACTCCAATCAAAAGACATAGGTTATCAGAATGGAGGGAAAAAAACCAAAAGATCCATCTATATGCTGCCTATAAGAGACTCATTTTAGACCTAAAGACACCCTCAGATTAAAAAGTAAGGGGATGGAGAACCATCTATCATGCTAATGGATGTCAAAAGAAAGCCGGAGTAGCCATACTTATACCAGAAAAAAATAGATTTTAAAACAGACTGTAACAAGAGATGAAGAAGGAGATTATATCATAATTAGGGGATCTATACATCAAGAAGATTTAACTATTGTAAATATTTATGCCCCCAACTTGGGAGCACCCAAATATATAAATCAATTAATAATAAACATAAAGAAACTCATTGATAATAATACAATAATAGTAGGGGACTTTAATACCCCACTTACAGCAATGGACAGATCATCTAAACAGAAAATCAACAAGGGAACAATGGCTTTGAATGACACGCAGGACCAAATGGACTTAACATATATTCAGAACATTTCAGCCTAAAGCAGCAAGATACACATTCTTTTCAAGTGCACATGGAACATTCTCCAGAAAAGATCACATACTGGGTCACAAATCAGCCCTCAACAAATGCAAAATGATCAAGATCATACCATGCATATTTTCAGACAACAACTCTATGAAACTTGAAGTCAACCAAGAGAAAAAATTTAATAGACTATATTCTTTAGACCAGAATTAGGTTCACAATAAAATTGATTTCTCATGTATCCCCTGCTTCTACTTATACAAAGCCTCCCCCATTATGAATATGCCCCACCAAAGTGGTAAGTCTGTTGTAATTGATGAACTTATATTAACACATCATTATCATCCGAAGTACATGGAGGTTAAAGAACACCTACTAAAGAATGACTGGGTAAACCAGGAAATTAAAGAAGAAATTAAAAAAAAAAAAAACAAACATGGAACCAAATGAAAATGAGAAGATGACAGTCTAAAACCTTTGGGATGCAGCAAAAGCAGTCCTAAGAGAGAAGTATATTGCAATACAGGGCTACTTCAAGAATCAAGAAAAGTCTCAAATACACAAACTAACCTTACCTAAAGGAGCTAGAAAAGGAACAGCAAATAAAGTCTAAAGCCAGCAGAGGAAGGGAAATAATGAAGATTAGAGCAAAAATAAATGATACAGAAACAAACAACAAAAAAAGAACAGATCAAAGAAACTAAGAGCTGGTTCTTTGAAACAATTAATAAAATGATAAACCCCTAGCAAGACTTAACAGAAAGAAAAGAGAAATCATGAATGAAAGAGGAGAGACCACAATCAACATGACAGAAATACAAATAATTGTAAGAGAATACTATGAAAAATTATATGCCAACAAACTGGGCAATCTGGAAGAAATGAACAAATTCCTAGAAATTCACAAACTACCAATACTGAAACAGGAAGAAACAGAAAATTTGAACTGACCCATAACCAGCAAAGAAATTGAATCAGTAATCAAAAATCTCCCAACAAACACAAGTTTGTCTGATGGCTTCCCAGGGGAATTCCACCAGACATTTAAAGAAGAGTTAATGCCTATTCTTCTCAAACTGTTCCAAAAAATAGAAATAGAAGGAAAACTTCCAAACTCATTCTATGAAACCAGTATTGTCTTGATTCCAAAACCAGATAAAGACCCCACTAAAAAGGAGAATTACAGGCCAGTGTTCCTGATGAACATGGGTGCAAAAGTTCTCAATAAAATACTAGCAAATCAAATTCAACAGTACATTAAAAGAATTATTCACCACGATCAAGTGGTATTTACTCCTGGGCTGCAGGAGTGTTTCAATATTCACAAATCAAATAATGTGATACACCACATTAATAAAAGAAAGGATAATACCCATATGATCCTATTAATAGATGCAGAAAAAGCATTTGACAAAATACACCATTCTTTCTTGATAAAAACGCTCAACAAGGGGCGCCTGGGTGGCTCAGTCGTTAAGCGTCTGCCTTCGGCTCAGGTCATGATCCCGGGGTCCTGGGATCGAGCCCCGCATCGGGCTCCCTGCTCGGCGGGAAGCCTGCTTCTCCCTCTCCCACTCCCTCTGCTTGTGTTCCCTCTCTCGCTGTGTCTCTCTGTCAAATAAATAAAATCTTTTAAAAAAAACGCTCAACAAAGCAGGGATAGATGGAACACACCTCAGCATCATGAAGGCCATATACAAAAGACCACAGTTAATATCATCCTTAATGGGGAAAAACTGAGAGCCTTTCCACCACAGTCAGGAACAAGACAAGGATGTCCACTTTAATCATTACTATTTAACATAGTACTAGAAGTCTTAACCTCAGCAATCAGACAACAAAAAGAAATAAAAGGCATCCAAATTGACAAGGAAGAAGTTCAAACTTTCACTATTTGCAGATACTCTATGTAGAAAACATGAAAGACTCCACCAAAAAATTGCTAGAACTAATACATGAATTTAGCAAAGCTGCAGGATATAAAGTCAACATGAAGAAACCTTTTGCACTTTTATACAGCAATAATGAAGCAGCAGAAAAAGAAATCAAGGAATTGATCCCATTTGCAATTGCACCAAAAACAAGAAGATACCTAGGAATAAACCTAAGAAGTAAAAGATCTGTACTCTGAAAACTATAGAACACTTATTAAAGAAATTGAAGAGGACACAATGAAATGAAAAAACAATCTATGCTCATGGATTAGAAGAACAAATATTGTTTAAAATGTCTATACTACCCAAAGTAATCTACACATTTAATGCAATCCCTATCAAAATACTACCAGCATTTTTCACAGAGCTAGAACAAACAATCCTAAAATTCGTATGGAACCACAAAAGACCCCAAATAGCCAAAGCAATCCTGCAAAAGGAAAACAAAACTAGAGGCATCACAATTCCGGATTTCAAGCTATATTACAAAGCTGTAGCTGTACCATACATCAAGACAGTATGGTCCTGGCACAAAAACAGACACATAAATCAATGGAACAGAGCAGAGGACCCAGAATTGGACCCACAACTATATGGTCAACTAATCTTCAACAAAGCAGGAAAGAATATCCAATGTAAAAAAGACAGTCTCTTCAACAAATGGTGTTGGGAAAACTGGACAGCAACATGCAGAAGAATGAAACTGGACCACTTTCTTACACCACACACAAAAATAAATTCAAAATGGATGAAAGACCTAAATGTGAGACAGGAAACCATCAAAATCCTAAAGGAGAACACAGGAGGAACTTCTTTGACCTCAGTTGTAGCAACCTCTTAACTAAAGCAGCAAGGGAAACAAAAGCCAAAATGAATTACTGGATTTCATCAAGATAAAAAGCTTCTGCACAGCAAAGGAAACAACAAAACTAAAAGGCAGCCTATAGGACGGGAGAAGGTGTTTGCAAATGACATATTGGATAAAGGGTTAGTATCCAAAATCTATTAAGAACTTAACAAACTCAGGGCACCTGGGTGGCTCAGTAGTTAAGGATCTGCCTTTGGCTCAGGTCATGGTCCCAGGGTCCTGGGATCGAGCCCCACATCGGGCTCCCTGCTCAGCGGAAAGCCTGCTTCTCCCTCTCCCACTCCCCCTGCTTGTGTTCCCTCTCTCGCTGTCTCTCTCTCTTCAAATAAATAAATAAAATCTTTAAAAAAGAAAATAAAAGAAAAGAAAGAAAGTCAGAAAAATTCTGTATGACTCAAAAACTCTGCCCCTTAGTGCTTCAGAATTTCTCCTCACTTTTGCCTAATGCCTCAATTGCTTTCAGTTAAAAATTAGTGTTAATAAGTATCTACTTAAAAATAAGCAATTCACAGGAATTAATTTGGTTCTATGGCATTTTCTTCTTCAACTAACAGAGATTTGCCCTAAGAGACATTATTAGAGAAGAGAGGATGTAAGTGTAGGTCACTGGATACTTCAGTGGAAAGCCATCCCAGGTGGAGTGCTACAAGTCAATGCTAGCTATTAGGACTGTAAAAAGCACTAAAGAATAGGGAGAAAGATTCAGACAGACTAAAGAATTGTCTAGCTGGACATTTGAAAACTCATTGAGGCTATTTGGTTCTATATCCAATAGGTAGGGAATTTGAAGCACTGAGTTTTATCCCATTTAAATAATGGTAGGCTAATAAGGTACAAGTTTAATTATAGAATGGTCTTTATTGCTTAGCTTTGGTGAAAGAAACATTATTTCTCATCTACTTTAATACAAATGTATTATTTTTTGCACTTTGTATATTTGTGTATTAGTATTTCAATACTTTAATGTATTATTTTATTACAATGAATTGATGAACTACTAAGAACATTCTTAAGGACATGGTGAGTTTTACTATAAAAATAGGGCCAATAAGATATCTATAAATAAAAAGTTCAGACATATAAATCTACATAGTTTTTTTTAACAGAGCTGATCTTTCTAAAAAAATTTTTCTGTTAAATTTACTGTCCCCCCAGATTCTATAGGCCAGTGGTTCTCAAACTTAAGCAGACCTTAGAATCACAGCAGAGGACTTGTTAAAATAAAGACTGCTGGACCTAGCCCGAGTTTCCTACTCAGTAGTTCTGGGATAAGGCCCAAGAATCTGATCTTCTAGCACTGGGATTTCTAACATCTAGCTGATATTGCTGGTCAGGAACCAGAATGTGAGACCCCTTGCTACAAAAATTATTTTCATGTAGCAAGCTGAGTAAATGCCACAAGAGAAAATTTTGAGTAAAATATATTTCTCATTAAAAAGTATCATTAACCTCAAATTCATTCACTGTTTATAAATCACATGACTGAGCGGAGCCTTCCATAGCTCAGTTGGTAGAGCGGAGGACTGTATAAATCACATGGCTGTTTGGTTGCCTAGGCTTACAGCTCAGCAGACAGCCCAAATGTTCCAGCATAAGGTTTAGCATAAGATTGTAATCATTCCCAGAATGGTTCCACTACTGTGTGAAGGTCCAGCCTGAGGCACATGGGCATACTGGATTTTTGTGTTGGTAGTTCTCTATTATGAAAAGTACACAGAATTCTGGCAATACCCTATGTCACTTCACAAGCTCATGAATGAATGATAAAACAGAACTGAACAGCAATTTGTCCGTGAATACGAACCACTGCTATTCTGTGGTCTGTTTAATGTTTCCTTGAAATACATCAATACAGACATCTGCATTTATTTCTAAGGTCATACTGAAGTTTTTCTGTAGTCTCTTTTTTTTATTTTCTGTGAGGTGATTTCTGGGGAAATGAGACCCAAAACATGATCACATTGATAAACAAGATGCAAGGATAACACTAATTAACACTAATTCTTAGCAAGAGAACCAACACATGTTCATACTACATCAAGCACACATATATAGCACTTCTTTTTAAAAGGAAACAGTTTTAGCACATAATATTTTCTTCTTATTTATCCTGACAGAATTGAAAAGAAGTTATCTGAGAGTACACACATCACAAATCAACACATTGTTAGGCTAAATTTCTCAGCTTTTTATTGACAAGGTTAGTAAACAAGCAACTGAGTCGGCTCTGAGATGAGTTCTTGGAGTTCTCCCCAATAATCTCGCCACCTTCTCTTCCAAGACTAAGCACTACTTCTATTGAGACACATTTCTACACAGACAGACACCTTGACTGGCTTTGTTTCACCCATGGGGAACAATTTGAAAGAAAGAACAAAAGTGTTAGGCATTGTTAATGCAACTGACATTGCGCTAGGTGTTAGGGTCAGACTGCTGAATAGACAGGGTCTCTGCCCTTGTGGAACAGATGTGAGGGGTGGGGAACCAGCATCAAACCTGCAGGGGGAGGTCTTCAACACCTATAGCTGAGCCAACCTCAGGGAGAGATGGGGCGGGAAGGGATTGTCATAGTATGCCCAACGTGTTCTAGAAAATACTGTAGATATCTTTTAAAATATTTGCTGATGGATTCAATTGTTTTGTGATTGAAGGAAACTTAAAATGTTCCAGACATAGTCCTTGGAGTCATATCATCCATAAATATTATATGAACTGCCAGAAAATTCACTCATTTGACTTTGATTTCTTCATAAATGTTAAGGTTTCCAGGAAAGGAAGCATTTCAGATGCCAAATTTCATATAAAAGTTGTCACTTCCTTCATGATCTAAAATACATTTTCTCTAATATAAAATATAAATGTGATAAAGATAAATGCTCTTTTACATATTTCTTTATTTTATTCAACCAGACAACAAATATGACTCATATTTTTAGGACACAGAACCAACCAACTGGTGACTTTGGCATTAACTGACATTTGGACTAAATTGCTCAATGAGTCGATTTGATTATAAACCTGGTCAATAATTATGTCTTACAAATTTGTGGGTCAGGACTTTAACTAAACAACTTCCTGCATCAAATGAGGTTTTTCCATGATATTCAGCTGGAAGCTGGGCTGGTCTGGATGGTCCAAAATGGCTTCACTCACATGGCTGCGTTCTCTACCAGGACAGCTAGAGAAGTGGGCTTACCTGGTCTCCTCTCCATCTTCCCCTTCTCACTCTTCCCTTCCACATTCTCTCTACAGACAGGCAGACTTCTAAAGCTTCATAAAGCTCAGGGCTTTATGAGACTAAGGTGGAAACTATCAGTTCTCTTAAAGGTTAGTCCCAGAACTGGCATACGTCACTATACTTCTTTGGTCAAAGTAATGGCAGTCCAGCCCAGATACAACAGAAGGAAAATGGACTCCATCTCTCAATGGAAGGAGTGTCAAGGAATTTGTGCACATCTTCAATCTACCATGGTTGTAAAAAGAACAGTCAGGGTATAGAAAATTTCACACAAAAGGCCCCATGACAGGAGGAACTCTGGTACAGTTGAGGAACTGGGAGATCTGTGTGATTTCAGTGCACAGATCCAAGTTGAAGTTGGACAGGCGTATTAGTGGTCCCTCAGAGTCTGAGGGACCTCAAAGTCAAACTAAGAATGGAGTCGCTCTCCAAAAAACAATGAGGAGGGCGCCTGGGTGGCTCAGTTGGTTAAGCGACTGCCTTCGGCTCAGGTCATGATCCTGGAGTCCCGGGATCGAGTCCCGCATCGGGCTCCCTGCTCAGCGGGGAGCCTGCTTCTCCCTCTGACCCCCCCCCCCATGTGCTCTCTCTCTCTCTCTCTCCCTCTCTCTCTCACTCTCTCAAATAAATGAATAAATAAAATCTTTAAAAAAAAAAAAAAAAAAAACAATGAGGAATCATTAAAGGATTTTAAGCAGGGGATAAAATGATCAGTTTTGCAGCTCAAAGAGATCACTCTACACGAAGGTATAAAATACCAATTAGAGGGAGGCCAGAGTGACTGCATGGAGGCTACGTAAGAAATGATGTTAGCTATGAATATGGAGATAAATGGAGGATTCAAGAGCTTTTTTAGGCAATAAAGCTAACAGGACTTTACCAATGTATTCAACATGGGAAGGAAAGAATAGGGAGATAGAGGTCTCGAGAATGATTATTAGGTCTGGTGGATGTAATAAGATGATAAAGGTTTCTCTTCACTGTGCTGGAAATGCTAAAAGAAGACATGTTTGGGAGAAGCAGATCACGAGTTCAAATTATCTTAGATCTGTAGGTGTGAAAATCGGACCAAAGAGCTGGATTAGAGGTAGAAATCCTGTATACACATTAAGAATAATCGCTCTATAATAACACATTCATCCCAGCTTCTTTAAGAAACTATTGTGGCTCCTACTCTTTTGCAGATCAAATATCTTAGGGTATTCCCAAGCACTGAAGTCTATCATCCCCTTCACTGATACTCATAACTCGCTATAATTATTCTCCTCATGGCTCTTCTAGCACATGAGCTTTTATTTATTATTATCCATGACAATACTCTTCTTTAAAAGTCAGCTGAGGCTGATATGTGGAATTCTTAATCTCAGGAAACAAACTAAGGGTTGCTGGAGTGGTGAGGGGTGGGAGGGATGGGGTGGCTGGGTGATAGACACTGGGGAGGGTATGTGCTATGGTGAGCGCTGTGAATTGTGTAAGACTGTTGAATCACAGACCTGTACCTCTGAAACAAATAATAATACATTATATGTTTAAAAAAAAAAAAAAGAAGAAGAAGAAGAAGATAGCAGGAGGGGAAGAATGAAGGGGGGGAATCAGAGGGGGAGATGAACCATGAGAGATGATGGACTCTGAGAAACAAACTGAGGGTTCTAGAGGAGAGGGCAGTGGGGGGATGGGTTAGCCTGGTGATGGGTATTAAAGAGGGCACATTCTGCATGGAGCACTGGGTGTTATACGCAAACAATGAATCATGGAACACTACATCAAAAACTAATGATGTAATGTATGGCAATTAACATAACATGATAAAAAAAAAGTCAGCTGAGGGGTGCTGGGGTGGCTCAGTCGTTAAGCATCTGTCTTCGGCTCGGGTCATGATCCCGGGGTCCTGGGATTGAGCCCTGCATTGGGCTCCCTGCTCAGCAGAGAGCCTGCTTCTCCCTCTGCCTCTTCCACTCCCCCTGCTTGTGTTCCCTCTCTCGCTGTCTCTGTCAAATGAATAAATAAAATCTTAAAAAAATATTTAAAAAATGAAAGCTGCACCTCACCTCTGTTTTGTGAACACTCTTCTGATTAATCCAACTCTCATGTATTACATTTTGCCATCATTTTTTTTGTATGGGGGACTACATCATGTGCACTAAGGTTTGTCCTCATTCTGTTTCATTTAGATGAATCTTGTTTCACCAAATAGAACACATACTTTTGGAAGGCAAAAACTGTGAGTTCTACTTCTTCTGCAGTGTTAATGACATATAGTAGTATGAACACAGCAGACATGTCAACATTGAATTAAATTGCATTTCAGCTTATGATTTCTCTCGTTATGGTAGTTTCTAAGAAATCTTTCTTGGAAATGGAATAGAGAGAGAAATGGAGGTCCCTGGAAAAGTACAGCAAAATCTTTGCTATGATGCTCTACAACTAAGCAACAGAGTTGAGTTTAACACAGTTTTAATTGTATTGCCTTTTAACTTGACCAAAAGATGATGGGGCTACTGACATACATGAATAAAAATAAATAACACCTAACATCATATGGACTTCATTCTTTGCCCCTTATGTTTTTATAATTCTTCCATGTTAGTACATGTCATTGAAAGATTGTGCTGAATGGAGCTACAAAATTCCTTAAATCTTTCTAATATTTCAGCAAATCGAACTTATGTCATATGCTGTACTTTTTTTATTATGTTAATCACCATACATTACATCATTAGTTTTTGATGTAGTGTTCCATGATTTCATTGTTTGCGTATAACTTCTAAGTGTTTTTATTTTCCTCAAGCTTAGAAACATTAGCTTGAAATGCTATCTGTGCAGTTTATTTTTATATATAATTTTCTAATTTGTTTCTCTGAGTTTTTTTAAATTTTTTTTAAAGATTTTATTTATTTGACAGGGAGAGAGAGAGCGAGCGAGCACACAAGTAGGCAGAGTGGCAGGCAGAGGGAGAAGGAGAAGCAGGCTCCCCACTGGGCAGAGAGCCCGATGCAGGGCTCAATCCCAGGACCCTGGGATCATGACTGGAACTGAAGGCAGATGCTCAACGAACTGAACCATCCAGGCACCCCTCTCTGAGTTTTTATAATTTTCAATAAAAAGTCTGAACGGAACAAATTTTGTGGGCCCTGAGCACCCATTAGAAGTAATCATCAGAAGGATGACCAATTGTCTCAAACTGTCCCAAGGGCCCAGTTTCAACCCTAGGGTAACTTTACTGGGGTTAAAATCACCAAGTTACCCTTCAGTCTATAACTGAGTAATAGGAATCAGATTTATTCTTAAAATGATATTTTAGGGGCACCTGGGTGGCTCAGTCATTAAGCGTCTGCCTTCAGCTTGGGTCATGATCCCAGAGTCCTGGGATCGAGCCCCACATCGGGGCTCCCTGCTCTGTGGGAAGCCTGCTTCTCCCTCTCCCACTCCCCCTGCTTGTGTTCCCTCTCTCGCTGTGTCTCTCTCTGTCAAATAAATAAAAAATCTAAAAAATATATATATATTTTAAACTAGAAAACCAAATGAAACAAAATCTAGAGTTTTTAGATATTAGAAAATAGGCAGTAAAGGGCAGTGGTCCTTAATACAAGGGAAATAAATGAGATTAGAAATCAAACAGAGCCCAGCCAACTCATTGAGTTGAGAAGAGAAAAATATGATCTTGTGGAGGCCAACATGTCCAGAATTTGTGGGACAAAACACAAGAAAGGAAGGAACTGCATATAGAGTTATCTGCAGAGGTTTTCAGCTTTCCTAAAGTCTTTAGCTGAGTACTGATCTTTTTGTATATAAGAAGAAAATACCAAAGGCCTTAGAAAACAACTTTCTGGAAGAAGTAGGCAAAAAATTTTTAGAGTGCACACCGGAGTAGAGATAGTTTTTATTCCTACCACCCAGAGTAGAAATACCTCCTAATACCTAGCGTTTGAGTAGAATCCTCCAAAAGATGGTACTTTGGTTTTGGGGACAAATTAGTCCTTGACTAAGGGCTGAATTGACCCACACTAACAATGTTTTAAAAGAAGTTTTGGAAGGATCAAATTAGTTCCATATGATTTACCTATTTCCCAGGACACAGCCCAAAAATAAAGGAATACAACAAAATCCATGAAGCACCAATGTAAAATTTATAATATCCAACATCTAATCTAAAATTACCAGGCATGCAAAAATACCAGAAAAGTATGACCCATAACCATGAAAAAAAAAAAAGCAAGCAATAGAAACAGACCCAGAAATGACAAAAATTAGGGGCACCTGGGTGTCACAGTCAGTTAAGCATCTGACTCTTGGTTTCAGCTCAGGTCATGATCTCAGGGTCACAGGATCAAGCTCTGCTTTGGACTTGTGCTCAGTGCAGAGTCTGCTTGGGACTCTCTTTCCCTCTCCCTCTGCCCCTCCCCCACCTTCTCTAAAATAAATAAATAAATCTTAAAAAATAGAAATGACAAAAATTATAGAATTAGCAGATATTGACAGATATTATATCCCTGTACCTATGGTCCATATATTTAAGAACATTTATCTATATATAATATACATAATCAGCTGTTATATCTATAATCCCATGTTTAAGAAGTTAGGAGAAACTAAGAGCATGAAAAGAAAAATACTGAAGACATAAAAACACCCCAGATAAACTTCTGGAGACAAAATATACAATATGAAATGACAAATAACCAAAATGGAATTATCTATATATAACAACAGAATGAAACATCAGTGAACTTGAAGACATAATAAAAGAAACTCTCCAAATGGATGCCCATTCTTGCCTCTGGCCTGGCAGCTGTACCTCAAGAACCACTAAGTCTTGATATTCAAGACTTGCCCTTGGCAGAGGTCTGTGCCCTCACCTCAGGGTGGACGGCCAAGAAGGACTTCATCAATTGTCCAACTGAGAATAGACTCAACTTGGCCTACTATTTCTTCTACTTCAGTGATCTGGAAGGATGGGAGAGAGATGATGAACTACAGAAAAAAAAAAAAAAAAAAACGGGCGCCTGGGTGGCTCAGTTGGTTAAGCGACTGCCTTCGGCTCAGGTCATGATCCTGGAGTCCCGGGATCGAGTCCCGCATCTGGCTCCCTGCTCGGTAGGGAGTCTGCTTCTCCCTCTGACCCTCCCCCCTCTCATGCTCTCTGTCTCTCACTCTCTCTCTCTCAAATAAATAAATAAAATCTTTAAAAAAAAAAACCAAAATAAGCAAAAGAATTGGAAGAAACTGCAAAGAAACTACAATATGTCATTGAGCAGCTGAGTGCCTTGGAGTGACATCTCTCACCTTATTTACTCAACCTCCAATTTGAAAAAAAAAAAAAATCACTCCCATGTTGACAACCTTTCTGTGGGACTCACTAACCATGTTTTCGCTTTCAGAAGGAGGAACTTCAATGCTAAGAAATATTTTGACCAGGAATAATGACGAATATTAGTGATATTTAAATGATGTCCTTAGTTTCAAATTATTGATCTTTTTAATGCACTTATACAAGGCTTATGTAAATAATTTATCATCCATCACTAACAGCTTAAAAAACTTGTTGAGGGTGGTGGAAAGAGGATATTGGAAATACACTATTAAAAGAACTGTTCAGGGGTGCCTGGGTGGCTCAGTCATTTAAGTGTCTACCTTTTCTGCTCAGGTCATGATCTCAGGGTCCTGGAATTGAGCCCCGCATCTTGGGCTCCCAGCTCAGCAAGGAATTTGCTTCTCCTCTCCCTCTGCCCCTCCCCACCACTTGTGCTGTCTCTCTCTCTCAAATAAATAAATACAATCTTAAAAAAAAAAAAAAAACCTTGCAAATATCTTCTCCCATTCTGTGGGTTGCCTCTTTGTTTTGTTGACTATTTCCTTTGCTGTGCAGAAGCTTTTTATCTTGATGAAGTCCCAAAAGTTCATTTTTGCTTTTCTTTCACTAGCTTTTGGAGATGTGTCTTGAAAGAAGTTGCTGTGGGCGATGTCAAAGAGGTTACTGCCTATGTTCTCCTCTAGGATTTTGATGGATTCCTGTCTCACACTGAGGTCTTTCATCCATTTTGAGTTTATCTTTGTGTATGGTGTTAGAGAATGGTCAAGTTTCATTCTTCTGCATGTGGCTGTCCAATTTTCCCAGCACCATTTATTGAAGAGACTGTCTTTTTTCCATTGCATGTTTTTTCCTGCTTTGTCAAAGATTATTTGACCATAGAGTTGACACTACAGATAAAGGGCTGGTATCCAAGGTCTATAAAGAACTTCTCAAACTCAACACCCAAAAAACAAATAATCAAATCAAAAAATGGGCAGAAGATATGAAAAGACACTTCTCTGAAGAAGACATACAAATGACTAACAGACACATGAAAAAATGTTCATCATCATTAGCCATCAGGGAAATTCAAATCAAAACCACATTGAGATACCACCTTACACCAGTTAGAATGGCAAAATGGGCAGGGAAAGAAACAACAAATGTTGAAATGTTGTGGAGAAAGGGGAACCCTCTTACATTGTTGGTGGAAATGCAAGTTGGTACAGCCACTTTGGAAAACAGTGTGGAGGTTCCTCAAAAATTTAAAAATAGAGCTACCCTGTGACCCAGCAATTGCACTCCTGGGTATTTACCCCAGAGACACAGATGTAGTGAAAAGAAGGGCCATATGCACCCTAATGTTCAGAGCAGCAATGTCCGCAATAGCCAAACTGTGGAAAGAGCCGAGATGCCCTTCAACAGATGAATGGATAAAGAAGATGTGGTCCATATATACAATGGAATATTACTCAGCCATCAGAAAGGATGAATACCCAACTTTTACATCAACATGGATGGGACTGGAGGAGATTATGCTAAGTGAAATAAGTCAAGCAGAGAAAGTCAATTATCATATGGTTTCACTTATTTGTGGAACATAGTGAATAGCATGGAGGACATTAGGAGAAGGGAAAAATGAAGGGGGGGGAATCGGAGGGAGACAAACCATGAGAGACTATGGACTCTGAGAAACAAACTGAGGGTTTTAGAGGGGAGGGGGAGGGGGGATTGGTTAGCCCGGTGATGGGTATTAAGGAGGGCACGTACTGCATGGAGCACTGGGTGTTATACGAAAACAATGGATCGTGGATCACCACATCAAAAACTAATGATGTATGGTGACTAACATAACATAATAAAATTAAAAAAAAAAAAACCAAAATAAGAATTTTTAAACTCCTTTTTCTCTTAAAAGTGGCAACAAAGACTGCTCCTTGCTGTAAAGCTGGTAATGATTCAGTATATCCTTTCTCTGTCTCTGTTTCTCTATCACTCTGTCTCTCCCTCTAGTAATTTTTACTTTATTGACTCTTAGACTCAATTTAACTTTGATTCCTGAGAGGTACGTCTCAGGGAAGAATGAAGAATGCCCATTTTGCTAAAACTGATGGACTGTCATGATCTCAGATTCCTCAGATCGAGTCCCGCATCGGGCTCCCTGCTGAGGGGGGAGCCTGCTTCTCCCTCACCCTCTGCTGCTCCCCCTGCTTGTTCTCACTCTCTCACTATCTCTCTTTCTCTGTCAAATAAATTCAAAAAATCTTTTAAAAAAAGAATACTATTACTTCATATTCCATTTATACTGAATTGTAGAAAAGGCAAAAATGTAGTGATATAAAGCAGATCATTGGTTGCCAAATATCAAACAAAGTAGGATACTGAATACAAAAGGGTACAAGAAAACTTTTTGAGATGGAAATACTCTATAATATTAGTGCGGTGGTGGTTACATGATTCTAAACATTTGTCAAAACTCATCGAATTATACATTGAAAATTAAGAGTTGTCATCAGGAAGCTTTTTTTTTAAAATACACTAAAGTATGGTGGAATGAATACCAGGGCTGAACTTTCATATTTTCTAAAAACAGTCAAAGATGTCCACATCTAAAGGACTATTTTCAAATCTCATTATTAGGGATGCCTCCCCTCCCTTCAAAAATGCTTCCAAAAACTGAGGTGAAGATACTTTAAATCCTTGGAGAAAGAAAAAACATGTAGATATTTGTAATCAGTTAAAGGAAGCTCCCTTGGAAAGATGTGAAAACAGGCTCCAATGTTTTGGCTTCTTTTCACTAGAGGAGAAATCTGCTCACTTACTGAAGAATCATAGAGGGAGTCCTGCCGGAGTTTGCTGATCAGGGAATTACAGTATGATTATAGTAGTCACATCCAAAACACTGTGGTGAATAATATTACTAAAAGGAACATATTTGACCACCCAGTTTAAAGCTTAAGAAATGCATGTACATTTCTATCCCTTGAATTCAAAAAGTCATTTCATTATAATTCAGGCTACATCTTATCAGACCAAAGCAGTGAAAAGTTCTAATATCAGAGTGCCTTAAAGATGGCCTTTTATTCTCTGAACACTTGTGCAAAGAACAAAGACTGTGTTTTTGCAGTAACAAAGCATATGAATTAAACAGGCCTATTTTCAGGACCTTCCAATCCAGTTCTGAATTCCTTGTCATTTGAACCAAGAGAATCTAAAAAGAAAAACTTCAGCTTCTTAAAAAAAAAAAAGAAGAAGAAGAAGAAAGAAGAAAGAAAAAAAAAAAAAAAACCTGAGGAAAGAACCAGAGCCTCAAGAACCGACAATATGTGTACATTTTTAATGGCACGTCAAGTACTGAAGTAAAATCAGTTAAATAAAAGAAAAGGTTTAAAAATTCATGACTATGTTCTTCTGGTAGAGAAGCTGTGGAACAAGGATGATATGCAGCCAGTAAGGACTAGTATGATTAATAATGGGGCGCCAAGGAACCCAAGATGAGAGAAGAATCTAAGCCCAGCTGACTGCTTCAAACCACAACTGGAGGGGGGCTGCCTCCCTCTAAAGGGAAGCTGGCACAATATAAGCTGAAATGACAACCTGAGCATGTATGCACACTCGAGAAACAGAAAGAAGCAAAATTAGCTTCCCAACTGGGACCCTAGTCCCAGGTCCACCACTCAGTGATACAGATAATCAGAGAGAGACAGAAAGCTCAAGAACCGAAGGTACCCAGGAAACTGCTAGGGGGGCAAGTGTGAATGCAGAGAGAGAGAAAATACAACTCAAGCTGAGGTGCAAACTAAAATTCCACTGTACTGAAAAAGACAACCAAACAAGTCAATGACTGGAAAAATGAATTTACTGCAAGCAAAATTAATGAGAAAATGGAGCAATGTGAACTTAATATTAAGTAGAAATGGAGAACATTTATATTTCCATAATTCTGTGGAATAAATACACAGGTCCTAGTATGAGAACATTTGCTGCAGCATTATTTGCAGAAGGAAAGAGTTGCATGATAGTCAATGAATTTGGAATAAAAAAGGAAAATGTAGTTACATCTGCACAATGGAAAAGTATACGGTAGTCAGAAGTAATTATATAGCATGGATGAAGGTCAATATTAATGTTAAGTGAAACATTAAATTTATGTAATAATATAATTGTAGATAATACGTAATTTTGTGCATTAAAACACAAACACAAAACCAACACTAAATTTACAAAAGCATACACAAACATCTAAGTAAACACAATATGCTGGAGGCCTATGGGCAGGAATGAATGCATCTGAAGATAGACTGAGGATAAAAATAATTATTTTTAAAAAATAATAAAACTGGGGTTCCTGGGTGGCTCAGTCAGTTAAGCGTTTGCTTTGGGCTTAGGTCATGATCGCCAGGTCCTGGGATTGAGCTGTGGCCACGTTGGGCCCCCAGCTCAGCAGGGAGTCTGCTTCTCCCTCCCCCTCCGCCTCTCCCCGTGCTTGTGCTCTCTCTCTCTCTCAAATGAATATTTTAAAAATAATAATAATAAAACTGAAGACAATATTTGCAAGAATTGACGATAACGGTATACCATGAGCTAAGAAAAGCACTCAGCTGATCTCATCTACCTGAGGTACTTGAAAAGAAGACAGGATATGAATTAGTCAATCATAGTTTACCATTACAAATTCTCTTCCCTTGTGTAAAATCTCGAGAGAATAAACCCACTTTTGATAACACTTTACTTTGAAAAAACTTCTGATCCAATGACTGAACACAGAATACCATGAAGAAAAAATTAGTTCTCTTCAATGTGTGGGATGAGTTACTTTCACATCACTTATTAGTGAATGGGGATGTATCACTAAACAAGATTTAAGACATTAATTTAACATGGCTGGAAATCCCAATTAGAGCTGGAAAACCCAAGTTTCAGTGGAACAAAAATAGGAAAATTATCTTCATGAAAGCTATTATATGTCATTGTTTTAAAAGTTCTTTTCTTATCCTGTAAATGGGAGGAAACTAACCACATTTGCTCTCCACAAGGTTCCCTCTAGAAAAAATGATATTTATCTTGTGGGCTTCAAAAAATCTTTGGTCACTTTAAATAATAAAAAATGGTATCCCTGAATAGCTGAGAGCTTCTCATTCCAAAATATCTTTCACAATTATTGTGCTCAATAACAAAACTGTAATAACTTTGTTTAGTAACTGGTGGACTCCACTTATCATGGTGAGCACTGAGCAATGTACAGAATTGTTGAATCATTATGTTATACACCTGAAACCAATATAATACATTATGTTAATTATAGTTCAATTAAAAATCATAATAAATAGAAATAAAAACTTTTGAAAAATGATGCGCTTTGCGGAACAGAATCTATTGCATGTCCCTTCACTAGCCTACAATGTGACAATCTAAACACTTCATGAGGGAAATAAACTCTATATGGCATTAAAACCTGACAAGCCCATCATATGCCTCTCAGAATTTCTGTTTAGGATAATCTCATGAATAACCGAAGCCCCTTGGTGAGTATGTGTCTGTTCTGCTGCCCAAGAAAATCAGACATTGTGCCTGAATTTTTCAGACAGACTGTGTAGTTCATCCACTGAAAACTGGAAAAATATTTTGACAGGGAATGATCTAATGATGATGTTGTTGAACAATAGGGTACTGGGCTGAATTAGCACATAAGATTGTTTCCATCATTTAGTCTTAATTAAAGAGTTCATTTAGTAACATCCTCCCATTGATAATAAAACCAATTAATAGAGAATTATTTTAAAGGTGGGAGTAATTCATTAAAATGAATCTGACAGGCTGTTTGACTAAATTAATCTGACAGTATAATCCAAACTACTGAATCAGTTAAGATATTAATTTATGCTACCAATATTAGCATCTTTATTTAAATAATTTTCAAACAAATGTCTCTCCCATCTGTAAATAAGTTCGTTTTTAAATTAGTGTTTCCATTTGCTTTGGGTAAATACCCAGTCATTAAATTATTGGATCATAGGGCATTTCTATTTTTAAATTTTTTTTAAAAGATTTTATTTATTTATTTGAGAGAGAGAGAATGAGAGAGAGCACATGAGAGGGGGGAGGGTCAGAGGGAGAAGAAGGCTCCCTGCCGAGCAGGGAGCCCGATGCGGGACTCGATCCTGGGACTCCAGGATCATGACCTGAGCCGAAGGCAGTCGCTTAACCAACTGAGCCACCCAGGTGCCCCTATTTTTAAATTTTTAAGGAACCTCCATACTGTTTTCCATAGGATCTATACCAATTTATATTCCCAAGAGCAGTACACAAGCATTCTTTTTTCACATACTCGCCAACACTTGTTATTTTTCTTATTCCTTTTTTTTATTATGTTATGTTAGTCACCATACAGTACTTCATTAGTTTTGTTTTTTGGGGGTTTTTTAGGGCCATGTGCGTGGGGGTTTTTTATTTTATTTTTTATTTTATTATGTTATGTTAGTCACCATATAATACATCATTAGTTTTTGATGTAGTGATCCATGATTCATTGTTTTCATATAACATCCAGTGCTCCATGCAGTACATGCCCTCCTTAATACCCATCATCGGGCTAACCCATCCCCTCTAAAACCCTCAGTTTGTTTCTCTGAGAAACTTCATGAGTTTTTGATGTAGTGTTCCATGATTCATTGTCTTATCTTTTTTTATTTTAACCATTCTGTGAAGTGTAAAGTGATATCTCATTGTGGTTTGATTTGCAATTCCCTGATGATTAGTGATGCTGAACATCTTTTCACGTGTCTGTTTTCCATCTTTATATCTTCTTTGGAAAAATGTGTTTTCAGGTCCTCTGCTTATGTTTTCCATCTGTATATCTTCTTTAGAAAAATGTGCATTCAGGTCCTTTGCCTATATTTTAATTAGATTTTTTTGATATTGATTATATAAAGCCTTTATATATTTTGGATATTAGCCTTTTATCAAATGTTTCATTTGCAAATATCTTCTCCCATTCAGTAGGTTGTCTTTTCTTCTTGATGGTTTCCTTTCCTATAAATAATCTTTTTATTTGGATGTAGAGGAAATATTCCTCAACATAATAAAGGCCATATGTGAAAAACCCACAGCTAACATGATAGTCAATGGTGAAAAACTTAAGAGTTTTTTCTCGAAGATCAGGAACAAGACAAGGATGTCCATTCTCACCATGTTTATTCAACATAATACTGGAGGACCTAACTGTAGCAATCAAACAAGATCAAAAAATAAGAGGCATTCATACTGGTGAGGAAGAAGTTAAATTGTCACTATTTGCAGATGACATAATAGTATACATATAAAACCCTAAAGATGCCACCAAAAAAGCTATTAGAATAAATGAATTCAATAAAGTTATAGGATACTAAATGAATATACAGAAATTGTTAGGGTTTCCATGTACTAAAATGGAGGAGCTTTAAGAGAAATAAGAAAACAATCCCATTTAAAATTGCACCAAGAAGGATAAAACACCTAGGAATAAAGTTAACCAAGGAGGTGAAAGATCTTTACTCTGAAAACTATAAAACACTAATGAAAGAAATTAAAGGTGACACAAATGAATAGAAAGATACTCCATGTTCATGGGTTGGAAGAATCAACATTGTAAAAACGTCCACACTACCCAAAGCAATCTACAGATTAAATGCAATCCCTATCAAAATACCAACAGCATTTTTCACAAAACTTAAACAAGTAATATTAAAGTTGGTATGGAACCGCAAAAGACTGAATAGCCAAAGCAATCTTGAGAAAGAAAAACAAAGGAGGTATCACAATTCCAGATTTCAAGATAAACTACAAAACTGTAGCCATCAAAACAGTATGGTACTGGCACAAAAATAGGCATATAGGTCAATGAACAGAAAAAAAGAGTCCAGAAATAAGCCCACATTTATAGGGTCAATTGATCTACAACAATGAGGCAAAAATATGCAATGGGAAAAAGACAGTCTCTTCAATAAATAGTGTTGTGAAAATGAGACAGCTACATGCAAAAGAATGAAACCATACACAAAAATAAACTCAAAATGGATTAAAGACCTAAATGTGAGACCTGAAACCATAAAAATCCTAGAACACAGACAGTAATTAGCTACAGGAAAATTTGTCTAGAAATATCTTCTAAGGCAAGGAAAACAAAAGCAAAAATAAACTATTGAGACTACTCTCAAGAGTTTTTGATCCATTGAAAATATATGTATTTATGTATCATGTGGTTTGATCTTCATAATCCCAGGCTGCAAAAGAAAGAAAGAAAAGAAAAGAAAAAATGTATTCTTATTGGCAAAATCAGCTATAGCAATTTGTGGCTCAGAACCAACTCCCCACACCTGGAAATGTAACTAAAGCTAGTGGCTGCATAAGAATCATTAACAAATCAAAGTTGCCTTCTCCTTCCTCTGCCTTTATCAACAATTGGGTACATCAACCCCATCTATGCCATTGGTGTATTATTGTATATTTAGCAAAGTACATTTATATCAACTCTCCTATATGTTCATAACAACCAAGTCTGCAAGTATATGAAATATATTTATATTCTCAATTACTATATAAGGAAATAGACAAGGAGATAATGTATTCATGAATTCAACAAATATTTAAACCCACAAAGGAACACAGGGAATATGCTGAAGCTCTAGAAATACAAATATGCAAAAAACATAATCCACACTAAGGGCTTATGATGAAGAAAGGATAAACAGATAAACATAGAAAAATAAAAACAACCATTTAGGGAGAACCTTTATATGATGTATCAAATAGGTAGCTTACATACAATATCTCCTTTAAATTTCACAACAACACAGCAAGATAATTTTACAGTTAAGAAAAATAAAAATTTGGAGAGATCAGCAATTAGCTCTAAATCTTACAGCACAAGATCATATTTGCATCCTCACTGCACAATTTAAAAGCTTGACTTCGAGAATAATGATTAGTGCAACAATGAGTTCTATATGCATTGATAAAAGAACAGAGTACAATGGGAACTTGGGTTGTGGTGGCAAAAAATGCAGGGGAAGGTGGAAAAGGAGGTTTTATAGAAAAGAGCTTTTATCAGTATGGTAGGTGGAATTTTGAAAATGATACCTGCCCAAAATTCTATGTCCTAATCCCTGTAACCTGTAGATATAATGACATATTGCTCGCACAAGTAGGTTAAGTTATATGGCAAAGTTGATCCCAAGATAGGGAGATTATCCAGATGAGCCAGAACAAATCATAGGAGTTCTTAAAAAGCAAAGAGCTTTCTCTGGCTGGTGGCAGAAAAGGAAGTCAGAGATATTCTAAGCATGAGATGGATGTAATGTGTCATTACTGACTTAAAGATGGGGAGGGCCACATGATTAGGAAGTTGGGCAGCCTCTAGAATTTGAGAGCAGTCCCCAGCTGACAGCCAGCAAGAAAAGAAGGACTTCAGTCATACAAACACAAGGAACTGAATTCTGCCAACAATCTGAATGAGCCTGGAACAGATTCTTGCCCAGAGTCTTCAGCTGAGAACAGACTGGATACCTTGATTTCAGCCTTGTGATACCCCAGTATAGAATCCGACTGAGTCCATCCAGGCTTTTATAAAACTACAGAACTGTGACAACCAGAAAACAATTAATAAAATGTCAATAGTAAGTCTTTACCTTTCAGTAATTACTTTAAATGTAAATGGATTAACTTCTCCAATTAAAAGATGTAGAATGACTGAATGGATTACAAAAAATAAGATCAAACAATATGCTGCCTACAAAAGACTTACTGTAGCCTTAAAGACGCAACTTTTTATTAGCTGCCCCCACCCCTTGTGTTTTACCTCCCTATTCCCCTACTGTGCCTCCAAAATAAACCACTGACACTCAAAACCTTGTCTTAGGGTCTGCTTCTAGAGCAGCCAGACTAAAACAATGGATAATGTGTACAAAGGCAGAGAAGCCTGAAGTGATGGGACTTAGAAGTAGTATGTTGGGAAGTGACTGGGCCAGAGTACGAAGCCTCTAGCATGCTCTCCTGATTACTCGGAGACCACTTTGGAGGTCAGTCAATGTGGCAGAAGTGCCTGCCCACTTCTTCCTCAGTAACAGAAACCTGGGTTATATTTCCAGCTGAAAAATTCCAGTTCCCAATCTCCTTTGAAGATAGGGATGGCCTATGAGAGAAAAGCAAAATTCTTACTGGACCTCCTCAGAAATCACTTTTACCTCTGTGCCCTTCCTCCTTCCTGTTTAACAGGAAAGCAGCACAATAGCTGACGCTCCAGCAGCCATCTTGGGACCGTGAGAAAAAGAACAAAAGAACTGCAGAGACTTTGGCCTGGAATTCTTAAGTCAATAACCCAACATCAAAAACTACCCACCTCAGACTTACTGTTACATAAAAAATAGAAGAAAAAAACTTTCAAGGTGCTGATGTTATATCTATCTCTGTTACTAGCTAAGCATAGTTCATAATGGATAAAGTGACAGATCTGGAAAAGGAATTTGGATCTTATTTGTCTAATGCTGTGACACAGCAAGGTCACAGAGAAATACACCATAAAATCTCAGAACACAGTTCAGCAACAACAGGAAACTTAGCAAGAAATCTCAGGACACTTTGCAGAAATATCAACAAAGCCTTCCAAATTTTAATTATGAAACTTCCACGCCAACTTTATATTGCCATTTCACATTTACTTACATGGAACCTTTTGTGTTTTCCAAGTCATTTCCAGGAGTGTTAATGAGGCACTAAGGGTCTCTGCCTTGTTTGATAATGCCAACAACACAAATGTCATTTCAACAACATTGAAAACTATCTCACCATGTTCTAAGATCTTTAATTATATTGAAAAGAACACCCTCCAACAAAGAAACAAAGCAATACTACTTTTACTACTACTCTGAAAAGGATAAATATAGTTCATTGGTTTCTAATGCATGGGGGGGTATATTTCTAGCACAACATCTTACTACTACCTCCAGTCACACAAAAGAAGAGTTGTGCTAACACATACCATTTTGGCACATGTTTAGATAGATCGATAAGACTGTTCTATGTTAATCATAATGCAAAAAAAAAAAAAAAACCCTACTATTTCACTAACATTTGCCCAAGTTATCTTTTGCTGCATTCGTGTCATCAAATTCAATAAATGGCTCCAAATCATACATTGTTATTTTCCTTTGTGTATTAATGTTTGTGTTTCTGTTACTTCAGCGGGATCTGATATTAAAAGCAAGAAGGAAAAATGAGCAGAGGAACCTTGTGCCACCCAGAGCAGATATCTGAAGTTCCTTAATATTAAAAGATATTTATCAAATATATTGCCAGTAGGTTTAGAAACATACCTATGTAAATATGCTATCTGTTGATCTAAAAGCATTTCTCCTGTGTATGAGATCATTTGTATAAATGACACTTGGAATGCTATAAATATATTTCCTCTCTGCCTCTCATATTTATTCAATTTAGAAATCCCAACACGCCTTTATTCTTTTCAACACTGCAACATTAATACTGATATGAAAAGACATGATGATATTTCTGCTTCATGCTTCAGTCCTAAGAAACTGTTCCAGAGTTGTACAAACTTTTCTGATCTCGTTACCTTTGTGACTTTAAATGGTATTAAATAAGGAATGCCAGGGTCAATTCAACCTTGAGGCATTTAGAGAGATGCTCCTGCCCCAAACTAAAGAAAATTCATTGTCAAGAAAAGTAGTGCCATCCTCTGAGGCACAAATGAATGGTAATCAAATGAAAGAGAGGAAAGAAATAAAAGGGATTCAAGAAGAGGTTTTGTAAATGAAATCCAATCTGAAGGATTAAATTCATCCTAGGGAGGTTTATTATTTCTTTGATTCTATGATAAGAACAATTTTTAAGAAGCCATTAGCAATACAATAATCCTTCTGAGGAGGTGAAAATCACTACATTTAATTGTCAGACACATCCTATTTTCAGGAAGTAAATGTGAGGGGGGAAAAGAAGATGCAAAATAACTAAGAAGAAATATGTTACTTATCAGACTTTGTCTTCCCTGGCTGTGCTCGATTTCAGGCATTGATGCATCCAACTGCTCACTCAGCTGCTTACTGCATTTGGTAGCTATTAGAATCTCACATTCTTACCTCAAAGTCTGAGGTGCCCACTGAGCTGTGCCATACCCTCCTTCCAGCTCATGCATCTGTTCTCTCTGAATTTGCCCTACAGTTCCTCCGCATGACATAGCAGCCTGCTCTCCATCCTAGCACAGTTGACAAACCCCACTGACAACCTTGTCTACCCCCACTCCTGTCTGTCTCAGGTGCTGCCTGAAAAACATACAAGTGTGGTCCTGACCAGCAACAGCAGCATCAGCCAGGAACTCATTAGAAATGCAGATCTGCACTACACCCCCTCAGCCCCAGCCCAGACCCATTGAATCAGAAACTCTGAGGGTGACATTGTAAAAAGCCTTCCAGATGATTCTGATGAAGGCTAAAGTCTGAAAACCACTGATCTAAATCATTTCAATACTTCCCAGAGTTTTGTTATCAAATGGGAAATTCCCTCTGTAAAATAAAATAAATGGACTGGCATCTACTACCAAGAGTAGCTAATACTTACTGAAGTGTTGCTATAAGCCAAGTAGTGTTTTAAGCTCTTTACAAGTTTTAAACTCATTTAGTCCTCACAAGAACCTGATGAGGTAGTTACTGTTACAGTTTTTTCCCATTTACACTTAAAAGGGAAGCAAAGAGGTTCAGTTGTTGAAACACAAAGATACTAAATAAAGAAACTGGATTCAAAAACAGCTATCTGCTCCAGAGACTGGGCTGTCAGATACTTGGCTACACAGCCCCTGACCTCCTGAGCATCTCAGAGTCACATGAGGGATTCCCATAAAGAGTACCAGGGACCCTAACAGTAAGGGACTTTAACATAGACTTATGAAGCCCTCAAGACAAAAATCTGAGGTAAGCATTAATGGTCCAATTTCCCAAAAGAATAGAACTAAGGGAAGTCTCATTAATCTGAACTTTGTTGATTTGGAAATTTGGTTATAGTTTATCTAATATTTAATGAATGTGAAGTAATATTTTCCCTTATGAATTTTCAGACTTCTGCTTACAAGTAAGGGAGTCCAATTTAAACATCAATCACATTTTACAAACCAAGGACCCCAAAAATGGACATTCCCTTCCTGATGCTTTTGGTCCTTAAAAAAAAAATAAACCTTGAATTATCTGCTATTTATCCTGTATCAAACACTCTCAGTCAAAAGAAGTAATATTAGAAGTGGCAGTCTAGGGGCGCCTGGGTCGTTCAGTTGATTAACCTTCTGACTCTTAGGTTTTGGCTCAGGTCATGGTCTCGTGGGTGGTGAGATCGAGTCCTAAATTCGGGCTCTGCAATCAGCCGAGAGTTGGATAGAAGATTCTCTCCCTCTGCCCCTCCCCCTCCCTATATGCGCGTGCTCTCTCGCTCTCTTGCTCTCTCTCTCTCCCTCTCTCAAACAAATAAATAAATCTTTTTTAAAAAAGAAGAAGAAGTGACAGTCTATAGGGAAGAGATCAGGAGAAACAGACTGAAGACTCCACTCCTGGTGAACGTGGGTCAGAGACCTAAGGGGGGGGGGGGGGCATCCAGCGCCGTCTGGCCACAAAGCTGATAGTACTGTTTCTATAGGACATTGGAAGCAAACTCTGATGACACTAGTACCAACACGAAGCATGCTCCTCATATCTGCACGGAACTAAGCGTCGGGCTCCAGGAAGGCTACAGCGCCGGTACCCATGGGGCACCAGAGCACTGAGCAGAAGGAGCAGCGTCACCTGGCAGACGCGACCCCACCCTCAGGGGGACAGTGATGCCCAGGAGAAATGGCTCCTCTGGTGGCTCTTCTGGCAGCTTACTCAACAGCAGACACCTGAGCAGCAGGCCCTGAAGAGTGTGTCAAAGGAAGACAAGAAGAAATGGCAGGTGCCATTCCTGAGCTGAGGAAAAGTGAGCCACCAGAGCACCTCCCAGAAATGGAAGTGGGGGTGAGGATCTGGGGAGCTAATTGGGTCCAAAACTCCTGCATCAGCAAGAAAAGTTATACTGAGGAAATTACAAGTTATATATTTATACTGAACTCTTAGATTACTTCTGTAAGTTATATCATATCCCTTTCGGGAAAATTCAGTTTTTAAATCATTCCAATAGTTACCTTAAAATAACTGTGATGTTTAACTTTCAGATTACTGATTGTTGAATTTTTACTATAACATGCAAAGTATAGCATTATCCTTTAACTTGTCTACTTCACCTGATTTTATATCTGCACTATAAAATTATCTATTTTCTAAAATGCTTTAGGGGCGCCTGGGTGGCTCAGTTGGTTAAGCGACTGCCTTCGGCTCAGGTCATGATCCTGGAGTCCCGGGATCGAGTCCCACGTCGGGCTCCCTGCTCAGCAGGGAGTCTGCCTCTCTCTCTGACCCTCCCCCCTCTCATGCTCTCTATCTCATTCTCTCTCTCAAATAAATAAATAAAATCTTTAAAAAAAAAATAAAATAAAATGCTTTAAGGTATATTTTCTAAAAAAAGAAAAAGGAAATTGAACTGTTTACTATGACCCATTTGCCTTTCTCCATCATAATGAACTACTTACTGAGTGTACTTTATATGCTGCAATATCTTACTCTACTCCCCAAAAAAACTATAAATCATTTAAAATAAAGAAATTATATTAATTGGTAACATATTTGACACTTGGGAGACTTGTTGGAGACCTTTAAAAATGCTGTTTAATTAATTTCATAATGCAAAAAAATATTTAACAAATGAAAAGAATAGCCTGGTGATGGGTATTAAAGAGGGCACGTACTGCATGGAGCACTGGGTGTTATATGCAAACAACGAATCATGGAACACTACATCAAAAACTAATGATGTATAGCCAAACTGTGGAAAGAGCCAAGATGTCCATCAACAGATGAATGGATAAAGAAGATGTGGTATATATATACAATGGAATATTATGCAGCCATCAAAAGGAATGAGATCTTGCCATTTGCAACGACGTGGATGGAACTGGAGGGTATTATGCTGAGCTAAATAAGTCAATCAGAGAAAGACATGTATCATATGATCTCACTGATATGAGGAATTCTTAATCTCAGGAAACAAACTGAGGGTTGCTGGAGTGGGAGGTGGGGTGGGAGGGATGGGCTGACTGGGCGATAGACACTGGAGAGGGTATGTGCTCTGGTAAGCGATGTGAACTGTGCAAGACTGTTGAATCTCAGATCTGTACCTCTGAAACAAATAATGCAATATATGTTAAGAAAAAAAAAAGAAGAAGAAGAAGGTAGCAGGAGGGGAAGAATGAAGGGGGGGAAATCGGAGGGGTAGACGAACCATGAGAGACGATGGACTCTGAAAAACAAACAGGGTTCTAGAGGGGACGGGGTGGGAGGATGGGTTAGCCTGGTGATGGGTATTGAGGAGGGCACGTTCTGCATGGAGCACTGGGTGTTATGCACAAACAATAAATCATGGAACACTACATCTAAAACTAATGATGTAATGTATGGGGATTAACATAACAATAAAAAAAATTTTTTAAAAAAACTAATAATGTAATGTATGGTGATTAACATAATAAATAAATAAATAAATAAATAAATAAAATGGTGCAAAATACATTTTATTATGATTGCTTTGTGGCAAAGGGCCATCAAATTAATTCTAGTGTGACATTTTTTTTCCTAGCATGACATTTCTTTTCACATCCTAAGGTCTAGCAAGAAGGTTTGAATACTGTGGTGTTTCAAATTATATTTCTAAATTATATTTCCTATGTCATTTCCAATTATATGGAAATAATTCCAAAGGATATTGTCTAAAGAAGACTGTTTGGATCAGGTAGACGTTTTCTTCTTCAAAACAGATTAGCTTTTGAAACACTGTTTTAATTAAATCTATTAGATTTGTAACTTCATATTAAGAGGTTTAGGTTTTCAGTTTCCAAATGCATTTCCTCAAAGTGAGAGCACAAATTAGTCCTTTGAAGCACTGAAGTCATATCCTACTTATCCTTGGAGTTATATAATCTGTTGTCTCTCCCTCCCCCCAAATTTACCAGTTTCATCTACACAAAAAATTTACTAAGGCAGATTTGAAGGGAACTCGTTGGCATCTTTGATGGGTATACTAACTAACCCTGACTAGCTTAAAGTGGTATAGAATAGAAAGGGCTTTAACCTAATAAGCCCTTTTTAGTACCAAAAGGAACTTTCCACCAGCAGTTCTTCCTCGTGCTGTTTTAAGTTCTCACATCAGCCATCTACCATCTGGCTGATGGTCAGAAGGTACTATGCTAGCAATCTCAAATGCCTTCAGACCAGTCAGCTATGGTAAAACAGGAAGCCCCTCCGCACCCCCTCGGATGCAACTGGTTTTCAAACATTGCCTCCAATTAGTCCTAGCTTCCTGTTTTTATTAATCTAGCCATTTGCAAATTTTTAGGGTACTTGATCACTAGCCCTTGTCTCTTTTTGAAGGACCTGACACTTTCCCCATGTGGCTTGAATCACAGGCACCTACACTGTGCATCATTTCTTAGCACATTTACATTTAAAAAATTATCTTACTATTTTAGCCATTTTGTTTTAATGAATTTAGTTTCTGCTATAATCCTAACCTTAACACCAGGGCTTTTAACACTCTAACAACTGTTGCACTTATTGGACATGAAAGAAATAAGGCTTAAACTCACCTCAAAATAAAGTTCAAACGAAGCAAATGATCAGAGGCAAAAAGTTCAATGGCTGTGAACCACTAAAACTACTATTTGTTGATGCCAGGCAGAGCTTTTTCCCTGGCACACACCTTTGTTCACATCTGTGGAAGTTACCACAGGGAAAGTAACATTATAACAGTAAGAGTTTGCTGAGTTGTCACCAAGAGCTAGGTGCTGGGCCAAGGACTTTGCCTGCATTATCTCTTTTGAAACAAATCACAGTCCTAAAAGGCAGGCACTTTTATTGTCAGTATTTTACAGAGATGGAAACTGAGATATAAAATAGTTGTTAGCATTCCTAAGCCACACTTCCAGGTCGAGCGTTTGATATGAACCTAGGTGTCTGGATCCAGTCTGCAGGCTCTAAATCTCTAGAGATGTAATACAAGTCAAATCATACAGAGTTTTATTTTTGGAGGAACCCCAAATATTCCAATATGTTGTTTCTATATTATAAAAATACCATGCACTCAGCACAACAATTTGCAAAAAAAAGCATCTCATTTGATAAACGAAATATATAATGTAAAAATCTGTATTTCAAATTTTCAGTTTTATCTCATGGAAAATAATTAGAGGCTATAAGTTGGTAAAAAAAAGTTATAAATTTTTGATGGCATTCATATGAAGATGAAAATGCATTCACAAGAAATATTAGAGTAGATCAGAAAATGTGTGGATTAGGTGTTCACATATTATACTAAAGAAATGAGTAATGAAACAATGAAGGCTAAATAAATAGATGGAGATCTGTTTCAAGGGGAAATTTTTTTTAACGTATAAAAATGAAAAATATTTAGTCTTTTATGTATATACAAAAAATTTTACAAGAGAAAGACCAACTTTCCCAGGTTATACCAATTATATCTCAATAAAACTAGGAGTGAGGGGGCAGGGGAGAGACCATCTTAAGAATCTTTTAAGAGGTAACAATTAGGAATTTAATGAGAAAAATGTGTGACAGGATCTACATGTTTCCCTGACCCAAGCTTCAAACCTGTTCAGCAAGGGTGTCGTCCTCCTGACTATATTGGTACCCACGGGCATGATCAGGAAAACCTTTCTGTCCACAGTCAGAAGTGCTGATAGTTTGTTTTTACTCCTAGCCACTGTGCAAATCCTCTCTAAAAATATTTTACATGTGGACCACCAAACCTTGTTTAAAAACCAGTGATATGGAAGCTACTGTTTTCAAGACAGTTCGTCCTTAAACTCTTCTTAGTTAAAAGTTCTTCCTTATTTTTAGTTGAAATGTACTTCCCTGCAACATCTGTCTATCCGTCCTTGCTCTGCACTCTGCAGCATGAGTTAGGCTGCTGGGTGGACAGGAACCACTGTGTGGTGATGAATGAACCACAGCCTGATGTGTAAAAATTGCCCGCAGCAGGGTGGTCCTTACACACGAGGCAAGACATCACCATTACGTGTTGGTTGTGAATTTCTTTCTCCGGAAGAATGTACCACCGTATGTGACTTGGGAAGAAATGTCATAAGAATCACCTCCCCTGCCTCAAAAGTAAGCACATGACTCAAGCTGGTTAAGTAATATATTCTGTTGCCCTGGATCACCAGATCCTTTCAGGGTACAGATAATGGGAAGGAAGGAAGGAGCCTCCCCCATGCTGAGACCGCAAGCCATGCCTGAGAACTGTCCTGTGCAGAGCCCAAATCTGAACGTACCACCAAGGAACCAGTCCCCATTATTTGAAACTCTGGGTACCTTCAGCCATGCCTTCATCCTTTGGACTTTCTGGTTAAATGAACCAATGAGTTCTTTTTTTAAAACTTATTTGAGCTGAAGTTGGTATTTCCGATCACCTTCAACCAAAAGAGTTTTGCCGAACACATCCCAAAGGAGCAGATTTCTCCCTCCTCACGAGTTGTCCTAGCGTTGACCCTCACTGGAAGGGAAATGCTAGCAGGAGTGCTGGTGGGTGGAATAAGCCAAGTATAGAGAGATTAGAAGCTGAATGGTTGGCACAGTAGAGAACTGGAAAGGCAAGAGATGAAGAACTGTCTCCTCAACCTACCTTAACTTATGCAGAAACTTGCCTGCATGACAAGATTTCTGGAGCATTAAGAGGCACCATTAACCAATAAAAAGATCCTGCATTAAGGATCCGTGATGTTCCAAAGTACCTTTACAAAGGAGTAAGGCTTTCATTCGAAAACTAGAGATGAACTGCTAATATCTCTGGCAAGCTCCAGTGGGAAGAGGTCAGGAATCACAAAAACACTAGGAAGAAGGCTGCTGCGAGGTGCCTGGTATATGGGAACTGTCTCTGCCCACTTCAATTTTCCTGAAAACACATCCTGCTGTCACAGCCCAAGTCTCTGGAGCAGGCAAAGAGGACTCCTGCCTACTGCTTATCTCCACTAGAAGATTTACGTCTGGCTAATGATTTGGTGTTAATTAAATTTGCCCATAATGATTTTTAGAGAGATTTTCAGGACAAATGTCACATCCCCAAATATTTCACTTGATAGTCCCAGAAAATTATGCTATACAAGTTTAATTTAAAAATGTATATTAAGGAGGGCATGTGATGTGATGAGCACTGGGTGTTACACTAATGAACCATTGAACACTACATCAAAAATGAATGATGTACTCTATGTTGGCTAACTGAATTTAAATTAAAAAATAAAAAATAAAAATGTATACTAATTTTTTAAAAAATTAAACAGAGATAAATCTATCCATTGACAATCATTACATCTCAACTATCAGTAACTAAAAATATGAAGTTTCACCCAAATGCATGGTCTCATCTAGTACTTTCTGCCTCATCACAGCTTTACCCTCCCACTGCGGTGCTGCATATTCTGCTCTTCCATCAGGGCAGCTGGAGAGTAAGTTACTAAATATGTGCTGGGAATAAACTGCCTTCTATCTATCAGATACTTCTGTTTCCCTTCTTACCTTCTGTGCTGAAAAGTCACTTCTACAAATACTCTCCATGAAAGGTAGCAAAGAATTGAAATGACATTTCACTAGCGGTGAATCAGCATCTCTTCTCATTGAAACAGCCTAAGTTCTTCATACATATGACATAAGTGCCTCCATATAGGGGAAAAGGGAGGCTTTAGGAACTGATGGTCCAGAGTGTGGGAAACACAGGGCTGCTCTCCCTTTACTAACTGATCTGGCACTGAAGGCTTCAGTGGGTTTTCAGATGGAGAAAATCCTTGGGCAAGTCTGAATATACTATGAATATGATATGGCCTTGCTAACAGTAAAAAAACAATCCTCAGGCATTTGAGATGATTTCCAGAGCCACTAGCCTAATTTCTATCTGTATTAAGGAGGATTCTGTATTAAAGAAAATGGTTTGTGAGCAGTCTGTTTAAAAAAAAAAAAAAAAAGTAGAGTGATTATGTTATAATCTTTGAACAAGTGTAGAGGAGATTAAACTAATTATTGAGTGCTACCAAGTTCCAAGCACCAGGTAGGCACTGGGGATAAGAAGATGAGCAGCCCAGAAGGGTCCCTGTCCCCACAAAGCACACATTCCTGCCAGAGGTAATCTTCAGACATTGAACATTATTTACAGGGAGTTATAAAGCTAGTTAAAGAGATTGAGCAAGCTTCTTTGAGCAGGTAATAGTTGACCTGGACCTTGAAAGACTAGAGATTAACTAGCTGTGGGGGAGTAGGGAGGACATTCCAGAGAGAGGGAAAAATATGTACAAAAGCCCTATGGGGAGAAGAGGCACTGGTCACTCAAGGAAGTGAGAGATCAGCAGGACCAAAGCATGGAGGTATGGAGTCAAGGGGTCAGGATATGGGGAGGGTAAATATGTCCTTGAAGGTCGTGTTAAAGATTTTTTTAATATGCCTAAATTGAATATTCCCCTTAATCTCGTCGGCCTATGGATTCCTCCATCTCAATAAATGGCAACTTTATCCTGTTATTTGCTTGATATCATCTGTGATTCTTCTCTTTCATTCATATCCTATATGAATTATAGCAAAACTTCATTCTATCTTCAAAATATACCCTTTACTGGACTACTTCTCATCATTTTCACTGCACTATCCCAGCCCAAGCCACCATCTCCTCTCTCCTAGATTATTGAAATAGCCCTACTTTAAAGGTATTCCTATTTCTCCCATGACCCCCCAGAAGGATGCTCTTAAAACATGAGTCAGACCACATCACTGCCTTTCCCAAAGTCTCCAGAGCCCCCATGCCCACCCCCTGGTCTCTCCTTATTATGGCCCACAAGGTCTTACATAATCTGGTGTACTAGTAAGCCTCTGACTTCTTCATCTCCCATTTCTCTCCCTCTCATTCTGTGTGCCCCAGAGCCAATACCCCAGCTTTCCTTGAGAGGTAGACATGCTTCCCTCTCAGGGCCTTTGCACTTGCTATTTGCTCAGCCAATATTCTCTTTCTTCAAATACCCAGATGGCTCTCAGCCTCACCTACTTCAAATCTTTGCTCAAATGTTGTCCTCTCAGTAAGGCTTTCCTTAACTATCCTGTTTAGAGTTGCAAATCACTCTTTCCCTTTTCTTTATCTGGTTTATTTTTATCGCGAATAAATCACAGTAAATATTTGCCCTAATTTACTTTGTCCCACACACATGCTAGAATGTAAGCTCCATGAAGACAGAAATTTCTGTCAGGTGTGGTCCCTGTGGTATCCCTGGGGCCTGCTTGAGACATTTAACATGCAATAAATATTTGATGAATGAAGGTCTTTATCCTAAGACCAATAGCAAGCCATTGAAAAGCTTTAAACATGAAGACTCATGATCAGACAGAAGTTGTTAAGGTCTCTTCAGCTACCCATGAAAACAATGTTCTGGGAGAAGGGGGCTAGGTGTGGTGGGCAACAGTGGATGCCTGGGAGAAAATTAGCTTTTCTTCATTTCTAAGAAGAGTTAGTACAGTGAAAAGAAGTGAGGCTCACTACCCTTGGTAAGGACTCCGTATGGTAGCCAGCCTCCACGATGACCCCCACCCCTTATCCCAATGTTCCACACCACCAGTATTCACATCTTTGTGAGGTCCCCTCCCATACTGAATGGGGGTTAGCCCTGAGGGACAAATTAAATACGACAGAGTGATGCCTTATGACTTTCGAGAGCAGGTTGTTTACCCTGGTGTTTTGGAATACTTGCCATTAGAACACTGAGCCACTGTGTGTGAAGTTTTGCTACTCCAAGACCACCATGCTAAAGAGATCACATGGAAAGACCACATGGAGAAGCCCTGAGACTACACACAAAGAACGATGACCCACCAGCCTCCAGCTGTTCCAGGCTCCAGACATTTGAGTCAATCTGACTGAGGCCCGAGACCCTGGGAACAGAAGTGGGCTTGCCCATTGTGCCATATCTGAATTCCTAACCCTCAAAACCAAAACAAAAGTAGTACATTTGGGGACAGTATGCTAAGCAACAATAGATAATCAGAATGCTCAGTTAAAGAGGATTCCTTTTCAGTGGGATTTCAGCAACCAGGCATAAGTTCAGGGCTAAACAGCTTGAAGGACAGAATATCTCAAGGTGCCTTCTGTGTTTAAGAGTCTAGCAAGGATGAGCAAAATGGATCACTTTAATAAAAGAAAAATGCAGCTGCATGCAGGTAGATTTTAATCTGAACTGTCAAAAATGTAGCTGTCTGATTTTTCCCCAGACATATTTTTATTGTATCAAAGCCCTTCAAGAAGCTGACAATTTGCTTGATTAACTGAGAGAACTGGATTATCATGACACCTTCCTGTTCCAAACCCTCTGGAGTAGTTTAAAGCAGTATCTCCTGTTAGAGCATAAATGGGAATGAACGTTATCTTCTCTCAAGGACAGTGAGTTGTTTGCTCTGAAGTTCATCAAGGAAATAATTGGAACTGTAATATTTGATGCCTAAACTCTTTACGCTTTTCCATATAAATCAAAGACTAAATTATTATATAGGAGACCTTAAATTGTAAATGGAAACAGTAGCAAGAACTCCCCTTTTTAAATCATAAACAGAGTGTATGCAATAGATAAATTAAATGACAAAAAAAAAAAAACCTAGTGAAGTTGCATTGAAACATGAAGACAGAAAGAAGGCAAAAGAGTTCTATATGGATATATCAAGATTTTGCATAGAAGACAAGTATAGGTATTTACTAATTAAGATGGCATCTTGTGAAGCCTGTATCTGGAAAAAATCCTACCTGTGATAAACTTATGCCAGGTTGTTGTCCTGCCCCTTACTCTTAGCCCGATGAAAAAAGGAAATGTGTCAAAATTCTCAAAATCTGAACCTTCTCAACCCACCCCCAAGCAACATTGACACAAATGTACACATTGTTCATATCTTGCTTTGATTATGATGATCTCTCCAAAGGTCATTAGGGCCTTTGACTGTGTGTCAGGGTGCCTAAGCTGTTGGTGAAAGCCTGTGATAGAGATAGGGCAAAATTAAGAGGTCAACAACCTAAAGGCTCCCCATCTCCTACAGACTACTTTCTTAGCAAGACATACAAAACCTTCTGTGAGCTCACCCTTGCTCACACCACCAACATCATTTCTTGTTATAACTTCTCTAATCATCTCTATCCTTACCCTGCCTCTACGGCATACCTGTCTGGGCACATGCACACATGCACACATGTGCAATCTTTTTTAAAATTTATTTAAATTCAATTAGTCAACATATAGAACATCATTAGTTTTTGATGTAGTGTTCAATAATTCATCAGTTGCACATAACACCCAGTGCTCATCACATCACATGCCCTCCTTTTTTTTTTTTTTTTTATTTGAGAGAGAGAGAATGAGAGACAGAGAGCATGAGAGGGAGGAGGGTCAGAGGGAGAAGCAGACTCCCTGCCGAGCAGGGAGTCCGATGCGGGACTTGATCCCGGGACTCCAGGATCATGACCTGAGCCGAAGGCAGTCGCTTAACCAACTGAGCCACCCAGGTGCCCTCACATGCCCTCCTTAATGCCCATCACCCAGTTACCCCATTCCCACACCCACCTCCCCTTCAGTAACCCTCAGTTTGTTTCCCATAGTTAAGAGTCTCTCATGGTTTGTCTCCCTCTCTGATTTCTTCCCATTCAGTTTTCCCTCTGTTCCCTTATGGTCTTCTGCACTGTTTCTTATATTCCACATATGAGTGAAACCATATGATAATTGGCTTTCTCCGATTGACTTATTTCACTTAGCATAATACCCTCAGTTCCAACCACGTCAATGTAAAAGTTCGGTATTCATCCTTTCTGATGGCTGAGTAATATTCCATTGTATATATGGACCACATCTTCTTTATCCATTCATCTGTCGAAGGGCATCTCAGCTTCTTCACAGTTTGGCTATTGCGGACATTGCTGCTATGAACATTGGGGTGCAGGTGTCCCTTCGTTTTACTACATCTGTATCTTTGGGGTAAATACCTAGTAGTGCAATTGCTGGGTCATAGGGTAGCTCTAATTTAACTTCCTGAGGAACTTCCATACTGTTTTCCCGAGTGGCTGTATCAGCTTGCATTCCTACACACAGTCTTGCAGCACTACTGAATGAGTTGCAGTTCTCTGAACATACTATACTATTTCATGTCTCCCCAACTTCATTCATATCCTCTCCCTTCCTAGCGTGACATTCCCCATTTTTTAAGACTCAGTTTAAGCATTACCTCACCTGTGAAACCATTCCTCTCTCCTTCCCTCCAGGCAGACTCTAGTCATTCCTTCCTCTGAGCTGTGAGAGACCCCACACATCATTCCTTCATTTTGTTGCCCTAATTCTACTTGACTGAGTCATGTGGGAGAGCAAGCAACCTTATCTGATTATTTCTCTGTCGGAACACCCTAAAACACAGGCCTGATCTCATGTATGGAAATAATAGAAGGAAGTGGGATAGCCCCTCCAAAGAAAAGGAAAAGAGTTGAGGACTCTTTTTCTAATCAATTTGCTTGCCAGTGCTGTTGACCCCTTCCTTATGCAGAATAAATCATTCTCCACTTCCCATCACTAGCATCACTTCCTAAAAAAGCCAATCTGAAATGTTTCCACAAGTCACCCTCAGATCATAACGACATTTATCAGACATAATTTTGATTGACAAGTAAATAAATCCATGCCACAGAATTTAGGGGACTGGAGAAATATCCAGTCTATTTTACAAAACCTCCCACAAAATTGCAAAAGAGACAATCCACAAAACAGCAACTAGTCACTGTGCATGATTCCATCCAGCATGTATTCTATAACAACACAGAATTCTACTCCCAGGCACACACATATTTTATTGAGGAAGTGTCCTTCAATTATTAAAAATCTTTGGGGTGCCTGGGTGGCTCAGTTGGTTAAGCGACTGCCTTCAGCTCAGGTCATGATCCTGGAGTCCCAGGATCGAGTCCCGCATCGGGCTCTCTGCTTAGCGGGGAGTCTGCTTCTCCCTCTGACCCTCCCCCCTCTCATGTACTCTCTCTCTCTCATTCTCTCTCTCAAATAAATAAATAAAATCTTAAAAAAAAATCTTTAAGATAGTCAGAACATCTGAAAGGGATTAGATACCAAAAATGTCAATCTGATGAGTAACTAAAAAGAGAAGGTGAAGATGCATATTTAGTAAGGAGAAATGGATGACAAAGTTATTCACCTTTATGTCTGGGAGCAAAACTGGGGCTAAAAACAGAGACCCCAAGAGGTTGAGGTACACTTGTTTAGTACTGGCTTTTAGTTTTCATCCATTTTAGGCAGTGACTATTATTCCATTCTCATGGGGATTCAAAAAATTTGAATACTTACAGAAGATTTGCTCCTGGGTGGAAAGTACTAAAAAATGTTGAATTCCATAGAAATATTCAAAGTAATATTATGGTCATCAACTTTCAGCTCAGCCTTTAAATACTGAATATGACAGCCACCATATAAAAACTATAGTCCATGTTATAATCTATTCCATTCTTTCTATAGCTGGCCTCTTATTCTGATGGACACATAACCTTGAAGAAATGAATGAGGCAGAAAATACATAAAGTTTTAAATCAATAACTATTAGAGACCTTGTCATTTAAGAGAACCCCTAGCCTATAAAGGCCATATTAAATAGAGATTGAGCAAAAGCAGTACCTGGGAATTATGCAATAAATCTTTAAGAAGTAGAACCATTTATTTGAGAAGTAGAAGCATTTCCAATGCTTGAGCATTTGGAAAGGGAGATGGATGACAGTCTTCCCCTCTTTGACTCTAAATAGTGGGGGACGGTGCCCTATCGAGGAGAGGACAAACAAATGATGTGTAACAAAATGTTCATCTTTTTTTAAAGGTTGTTTGATCGGCAGCTTCTCAAGTAAACCCAAAAGTATAAAGAATGGTCAACCTACATAGACTCACCACCCAGCTTTACGAATTAGCAACATTCTATCATTTTTTGTTTCATCTATCCACCTTCCAACCTTTTTTTTTTTTTCTGGAAAAGTATCAGACATTGTATCATTTCATTCACAATACTTCAGAATGTATCTCTACAGATAAAAACATTTTTAAATAACAACAGTATCATTTTCATAACCAACACAATTTCTAATCATTTCTTAATATCATCTAAGCCCCAAATCTACTCAGTTTTCTCTGATTATCACAAAAATGTCTTTTAACATGATTGGTTTGAATCAGAATCCCAACAAAATTCACATACTATCTTTGTTGATATATTTTGTAAGTCTCTTTTTGATCTATAACAACTCCCCCTCTCTTTTTTTTTTTTTTCATGACACTTACTTGCTAAAGATTCTAGATTTGGCTGATAGTTATATAATACATCCTGGTATTATATAAAATGATACTCTATCCCTCATGTTTCTTATATATAGTTAAATTTGAGACTTGACTAAATTCAGATTCAAATTTTTGGGCAAGAACATTTCAAAGGTGGTGCTGCAAGTCACATCAGAAGGCACAGAGTACCTCTCTGTCCCACTTAGTGATGTTAAGATTGATCAGGGGTTCAAAGGAGACCAGCCTGAAACACCCATAATAAAGTCCCCAAATAATATTTCACCTAATAACTTAGCATCTAGATTGCCTAGATCCATTATTTCATTAGGGGTTGAAAAGGGATTATGCAAATCCTTCATTTCTTCTGCTTTTACTTCCTGTTATTCTCTATTAAAAAGGAAAATGGACAAGAAAAGCCCTTTCTCACAGAAACAGAAAAGCAGCCCCTAAATTCTAAAAGCTGGCCTGACACTCGTAACTAGACCTCAGTGTTCTTTTGCTGGATGTAAACACATTCATAGAACATCAAATCACCTTGTAACTTTGAGGAAGTGAGATTAAAAAGAAGAAGAAGGGGGGAAAAAAAAAAACCAAGACCATTTCATAATGTTGTTTAACCACAGGCAAAAACAAGGTCACTGTGCAGCCCACAAAAGTATCAAACAGCCACCTTTTCCCAATCTGAATGACTGCTGCTTCTGCAATAATTACAGTTTTGGTCTTGCTCTAACCTGCCTTTTATGATTTACCAAATACCTAATCATATCATTCTTTAAATTAGATTGATTAAAATATCCAATCATAGAATTATCCTCCCTTCCAATCCAGAGCAAAGTCCCTAAAGTTCCTCTTCATTGAACCCTCCGCAACATCATCTACCCACTGTCCAAATCCTATGTTTCCTTTCTAACACCATCTTACTGAGATGCCCAAGGTCCCCACAGTTCAGTTTCCTTCTCTGCGACAAAAACACCCAACTTGCTGAGCTCTCCAGCTATGTTCCTGGTGGTCTCAGGGGGAAGGATGGGAAGAGGGATATCTATACCTGTATGATTGTCATGAATCTACATCACTGTTTGGGGGCTTACAGCTCCATTAAAAAAAAAGAGAGAGAGATTGGTACAGATAGAAATAATAAAAATCTATGAATTCCTAATAATACTTTGAAAAGGAAAAAGTATACCATGTTGGATACCTTTGTAGGCTGTCAATGCAAAAAATTATTCCTCTGAAGGGAAAGAATTGAGTCTCTGTTGTCTTTCCTTTATAGATTTCAAAGTCACCCAGCCTTGGGTATCTGAAAATGGCCCATTCAAGTCTGGAGACTAAGTTCTAGATGATTCAGAAATTACCAAAGTGTTAAGACCATATTTTGTCAAAGATACTTTGGGGGATGTAATTCTATTGTTTATTTCAAATAGATCCTCCCCACCTGACACTGTGGAAAGTAGATAAGCCTATGTCTAATCCATCACAGAAGGTTCCACTGAAAGCGAGTTTATGGCTGCCTCTAAAAAGAGAGGATAGTTCTATTTTCAACTTTTTGAGGAACCTCCATGCTGTTTTCCAGAGTGGCTGCACCAGTTTGCATTCCCACCAACAGTGCAAGAGCTTTGCCGTTTCTCCACATTCTCACCAACACCTGTTATTTCTTGTGTTGTTAATTTTAGTCATTATGGCTGCTGTGAGGTGATATCTCATTGTAGTTTTGATTTGTATTTCCCTGATGATGAGTGATGAATGGATAAAGAAGATATGGTATGTATATATACAATAGACTACTACTCAGCCATAAAAAAATGAAATCTTCCCATTTGCAATGACGTGGGTGGAGCTAGAGAGTGTTATGCTAAGTGAAGTACATCAGTCAGAGAAAGACAAATACCATATGATTTCACTCCTATGTGGAATTTGTGAAACAAAACAAATGAACATAGAGGGGAAAAAAAGAGAGGAAAACCAAGAAACAGACTCTTAGCTATAAAGAACAAATTGATGGTCACCAGAGGGGAGATGGGGGGGAGGAGGTATGAAACAGGTGATAGGGATTAAGGAGGGCATTTGCTGTGATGAGCATTGGGTGTTGCATGCAAGTGTTGAATCACTAAATTCTACACCTGAAACTAATATTACACAGTATGTTAACTAACTGGAATTTAATAAAAACTTAATAAAATAAAAGAATAGAATAGAGGAGAATGTCAGTGGGTGTGGCCCATTGCTCCCTGAATGGGGAAGCAGGCCAGCATTTCCAGAGACCAGTCTGAGGGTGGAAGTGAGCAATGAGCCCTCTAGGAGCTAAAAAAAAGGCCCAAGAGGAGCCCCCATTTTCTTCCTCCAGGAAGCCTGAGTCTTCTCTCACACAATTTTTAGAGCCCATTCTTGTTTCCAGGGGTGAGAACAGGGGCAAAAGAATTGGGCTTGGTAATTGCAGATGCTGCTAAACACTGCACAGATTACAGAATAAACAGTTCCCTGTTTAAAGTCAAATTAGGCAGACTAGATGGAAACATGAAGAAAGTGCTTCTCACAGGAAATAACTCTAGGGTTTTCAGACATCCCAGAAGAGAAAGTTATTAACAGGATGCTTAGAATAATTCCTCTCCGCTAATTTAGTAGGTGGGACTTGGGAATTAGATGACTGAAGAAAAAAGCTCTAACAAGAGTAACTTTACAAAAAGAGTATTTCCTCAAGAAATGTTGACTCAAGGAGAGCAGGATAACTGTGCTTTCTTGAGCTCAGAGAGCAGGGTGAGGGAATTACACAGAGAACACACAATGCGACAGAGGAAATGACTCCAACAGCTTTAATAAAACTACAACTATTTTTTCTCATCCCCTTCTAAGCCCAGAAGCTACTTCCTACTTTTATATCTATTTTCCCTTTTTGACTGACAAGACAGCAAGGTAAAAGGCAGACTGTTTCTTTAATAAACTGTTTTACCACACTTCACAATAAAACCTATTTAGTCAATTTCTCTTTCACAGTTATCTGCTGCTTTCATTCTGTATATACAGATATTCAAGAAGGAGAAAAGAGGTTTAGTTCAAATGCATTCTTTCATTACATAACCAAAATGGTGCCAATTAGTGCTATTTTTCAGTGGAATTATGAATCAATACGTTTAAGTTACCACAAATTTTCTTCATGAGATGGTTATTCAGAAACTGATTTAGGCAAAATCTTAATCCAAAACTTGCATCCTTTACCCCATTCTTATCCTTTAGAAAATGTTTGTCGTAGGGGAAAGCCCTGAAAAATATTCTCTAGAGTTCAACTACCTGTCTACTGTGTGCTGAATGGTGGCCCCCAGAAAACTTAAGTCCATATCCTAATCCTCAGAACCTATGAATATTGCCTTGTATGGCAAAAGAATGAACACCACCTTATGTAGCAAAAGATGTACTTAAGTTAAAGATCTTGAGAAGATGTCCCCTCTGGATTATGCTATTGGGCCCTAAACATACATACCTTTATAAGACAGAGGTAGATGGAGTTTAGCAACGGGCACACCTGGAGGAGAAGGCAATGTGAAGAGAGAGGCAGGGATTTTAGTGATGCGGCCACAAGTCAAGAAAGGTCAAAACATGCCAGCAGGCACCTAGAAGAGACAAGAAACAATTTCTCTTCTAGAGCTCCAGGAGGGGGCATGACTCTGCTTCTATATTTTGAAACTTTGGCCTCCGCAACAGTGAGAGAATAGATTTCTGTTGTTTTAAGACACCAAGTCTATGGTAATTTGTCAAAGGAGCCACAGGAAGTTAATGCACTGTCTAATCCATATTGTCTTCTTTAGAAGTCAATTGTCTTCTTTAGAATAGCCCATGATAAAGAACTAAAACTAAATTATATGTTTGTTCAAGGTAACCAAGACCTTCAGCTATAGTTAATGGGATCAGAAGTAGACAGTGACCCAAAGCTAATATACCACAATGAGGCATTCAGATTTTCCCTCTCATGAATGTGAACTAAGAGACATAAAAACAATTGTTAAGGGGCGCCTGGGTGGCTCAGTCGTTAAGCGTGTCTGCCTTCAGCTCAGGTCATGATCCCAGGGTCCTGGGATCGAGCCCCGCATCGGGCTCCCTGCTCCGCAGGAAGCCTGCTTCTCCCTCTCCCACTCCCCCTGCTTGTGTTCCCTCTCTCGCTGTGTCTCTCTCTGTCAAATAAATAAATAAAATCTTTAAAAAAAAAAAAAAACAATTGTTAAGACCATGTTGGTCATCAGAACTGTAGAGTCACATAAATTTGAGATTAGAGTTGGTCCCAAGGCAAACCAAAGTCATTTTCAAACTAATGTTGTAGAAGAGTTAAAGCACTAAGTAATCTGGGAAATGGTAAAATAAAGAGCTGAGAAGATACCAAAGACCTCACCTCATACTTCACAGAGAAACTAAATGCAATCAGATGAGAATGATATTTTCCCATCATCAAACTCTCATCCAAACTGGATCTATGCCCACACATGCTGCTTTCTTCCCATTACAAAGGAAAAACTGTCCCTGCCCCTAAAGAAAATCCTTTCACCTAGGTTATAGATCTCAACTCCTCATGCCTGCTCCAGGACTTCCCTCCTGCAATTACCCTCTTTCTTTCTTCATCCATTCTCCATCTCTGCTGGATACTTCACATTGGCATTCAAACATGTCTTAGTGTTGCCCTTCTTCAGAACTGGTCCTTGGAGCCCATGTCCTCCCCAGTAACCACCGATCATCTCTGCTCTCTTCCAGCTCTTTAAAGAGGTTTTCTGTCCTCACTATTTCTGTTTTCTTGCCTCCAATTTTTTCCTCAACCCAATGCCATAAGGATTTCTTCCCACTGCTTTATTGAAATAGACCTTATTAAGTTCACAAATGACCACTAAAGTCCTCAGCTTATTTGAACTCTCATCAGCAATTGAAAAAAATTGATACTTCTCATTGAAACAATTTTTTCACAGTTTTATGACATGAGATTTCCTCCCACCTTCTGTGGTCTCTTTGTCTTCCTTGGGTGGCTTTTCTTCTATCAGACCTCTAATCATTGTCATGTTGCCAAAATTCTGCCTTTGACTATCTTCCTGATCTCCATCCCTCTTCTCTTCCTAAATAATCTCCCTTGGCTTTAAAAATGGGAATATATTCTGACAATTCAATTCTCCACCAGCAATCTTAGTTTGTACCTGAACTTCACACTCAGATATCCAACCACCTAATCCACATCTCCCTATGGCTATCTAATCATTATCTCACTCTTAACATGGACAAAAGAAGTTTTGGATTCCCCAGTCTTCATTGTCTTCCTCTTCTCAGCAAATGGCACCAACATCCACTCAGTTGATCAGAAGAAAAATCCTACAAAGTCATCCTTAATTCCTCTCCTTCCTCATATTCTGTATCTAAACCAACAGCAAGTCCAGTGAGGTCTATTCCAGAATCACCCTGAATCTACCACTACTCACCAACCCTGCACCCCATCTCATCACCATCTCTCACTCAATTTCTACACCCTCCTTTTAACGATAGTCAGTTCTACAAAGAGCAGCAAAATCCATTACCACATTGCTTATTATTCCTTGATGAATTTCCACTGCATCCACATTAAAATACAAATTTCTTACCCAAGTCTAAAAGGCCCTCTATAATCAGTTCTCTGCTTACTCCTTTAACATTATCTCCCTTACTTTTCTCCTCAATTCCTGAATTTGAGCCACACCAGCCTTATTTCTGTCCCTCAGACATTTTAAGTTTAGTTTTGTTTCAGAACCTTTGTGCTTCATGTTCCTTCTAGTTAGAAGCATCTTCCCCAGATCTTCACATGCCCAACTTCCTCTCATAATTCAAACATCACCTCCTCCCAAAGGCCTTTCCTGACTACCAGAGCTGAAACAGAACCTCCTGCCCTATTCCTGTTTATCACATTTCCCTATTTTATTTTCTTCATAGAATTTATCAGTATCTGAAATTTCCTCCATTAATCCATTTGCATGTTTACTGTTTGAATTGTTCCCTTGCAATGTCAGCTCCTTGAGGCAATGACTTTGAACTTTTCATTCTCATGCCCCCAAGTACCTGGCAGTTACTTAGTAAATATTTGCTGACTCTAGGACTCTCTGAGAATCTCTTAATCCCAACCCCTCTCTTAGGCTTGATGGTATGTCATTTCCAGTCCTTAAATATATGACCCTCATTGTTAATTCTTTTAATTATCTCCCTTAATTTGTGCCAGTCTCCTTCTCATTTTTGTATCCAAAAAGCCTTGACAAAACTGTTGAAATGATGCTGTATCCTGGGTTTGGACATTAATCAAAGATTCCCTGATAGGCTGAAAATGTGGGGTGCAAGAAAAAATGTTCAGTGCCACACCCCCTCTGCCTATGCTGACCCTTGCTTCCCTAATTTAGGCTTAAAATATAACTTCCAAAGCCTATTTGAGGACTTAAGAATGAGATCTCTGTAGATTATACCCTGCTCTCTACTACTATATACTTCTCCCTAGGAAAAGAAATGAAACCTTAAAGATGTGTAATCTATGTTTGACTTTGTCAAGGACATTGAACATAAACTAGCCATGAGTTTATCTAATGATTATATATAAGGCAGCATGAAAACAGCACCTGCCTTGGAGACAGAGACCAGTTGACCTGTTAGACCAGTTGATCACAATGCTCTCCATGACTACTATCCAATTTGTGTACCTGTTTCTTTTTTTGTTGGTTCTATTTTTAAACCTGCTTTTTTCTCTCTCACTTTCCTGAGAGAATTATAGCTCTGGAAAAGCAGCTGGCTAAGTTTCACTTGCAATGCACTTCTGATCACAGAGCAATGCACGCTGCTCCCCCCGGCAGAGAAATGTGTGATGGTTGATTTGCACCTTGCTGCTTGGATACATGCAATGGCAAGTGGGAGTTTTATTGGGTTCATGGCACCAAAGGATAGCAGGCATTCTATTCCTTTTAGCTCGGGGGTATTTTTGTTTGCTTGTTTAGTTTGACGAGAAAACATGTTTATTCAGGTGCTCAGCTACAAAGTGAAATGTGGCTCCACACAACGATATTCTGTGCAATGAAATTCAAACTGCGAACTATAAACCCCCGCATATTTAGACTGAGAAAGCCAACTTCTTACCAGAGATCTTCAAAGGTGAGGTGAAATGCAGATTGCAAATGCCAGGCTGTGTATATCTTCAGCAACATTAATACATGTTTGACAGATCTTACCATGACTACAGGTTAAGCTGAAGTCTGGAGCTCCCTGCAAGTGAATCTCTGCGTACCAAGGCTTTGTGGGCAGATAAATAAGGCAGTTTTCATTTTCACTGACCACTTTCTATAGTTTTCTGGGCTTCCCGTAAAATGGGGTGGGGGCGGGGACAGTGAGACAGCTACTAGTAGGTCACTCCCTGTCCCCTGTCCACACTCAGGCTTGTGCACAGTGAGTGCCCATCTCTTGGTTTATAAAACCATTCTCCAATGAAGAGAATCAAGACTCTTTAGAAAAAATGGCTGAATCTAGGACAAAAGCAAGAATTGAACAAGATGAGCCTGGAGGTTCTTACACTAGCAGAAGTAAGGAAATTCTTTAAAAAAAAACTTAACAACCACAAAACTTAGAGGTCATCAAAAGCAAGCAATGGGAGTATGTCAACAGGACATAGGAGCCAACTGAAAGAACTCTGTATGACCAAAGATTAAAAAACTTGAGCAACAAAATAAATAAAATAGTATTGAGTTATAACTCAAAGTATAAAATAAATATCCATGAGTCCATATTAATGTGAATACTGATTGAATACATAAGTAAACAGAGAAGAGACAAAGCTCCCTTGCAGAATAATTTCAAATAATTGATGTAGATACTCTTCCCTCAAGGAGGGGGAGTACAAATTTCCACTCCTTAAGTGTGGACTGCTTGTACTGTCTTCTTCCAAAGAGTATGGGAAAGGAGAAAAGAGTAACTCGAGAGTTACTTCGTCATTACCAGATGAACACACACTACCTCAGCCAGATGGTCAAGGTTCACATCAACAGTGATAAATAAGTGTGTGGGGAGAATGGCACTTGATCTGTGCACTCTTCCTCCCCAGAACTTAGAACCCCAGTGTCATCATGAGAAACACATCAAGCCAATCCCAACTGAGGGACATTTCACTCCTCAAAACTTTTGAGGTCGTCACAAGCAAGCAATGTCTGAGAAGCCGTCATAACCAAGAGGAGACAAAGGGAGATGTGACAACTAAATGTGCTGTGATATCTTTGATGGGCTCCAGGAACAGAAAAAGGACATCAGGGGAAAACTTAGGAACTCTGAAGTACAGACTTCAATTAATGAAAATGTTTCAGTTTTGGTTCATTAATTATAAGTGTACTACACTAATATGTTAATAATAGATGAAATTGGGTGTGGGGCATATGAGGACACTCTGTACTATCTTTGCAAGTTTTCTGTATATCAGAAAGTATTCTAAAATTAAGTACATATTTTTAAAAATTCTGCTCGTTCCAACTAACTTTACTTAATTAAAATTCAAAATTTAATTGGAACCAACAGAATTTTTAAAAAGATATATATATGGGGCATCTGGGTGGCTCAGTCATTTGGGCATCCAACTCTTGGTTTCGGCTCAGGTCATGATCTCAGGGTGCTGAGATTGAGCACTGCAGCCAGCTACCTACTCAGTGGGAGTCTGCTTAGGATTCTCTCTCCCTCTGCCCCTCCCCCCACTTATGTGTGCGTGCTCTCTCTCACTCTCTCTTGCTCTCAAATAAAATCTTTAAAATATATATATAAATATACCTATATATAAAAAATATATATACTTATATATAAATATATATATAATATATATATAAATATAGATATATAAAAATATTTATATATATATACACATATAAAACTACTTTTCTTCTTCAACAGGGACTTCCTTTACACCTACTCTCTTGGTTACCAAATACCTGAAAGTTACTTTCTTGCCTGTTCCAACAAGTCTTTCTCTCCTGCTAACACACCATTGCATTTCACAGAAGGAATGAGATTGTTTCTTCTCAAACCAAAACTTTTCTCTCTTTTGCTTTGTTGTTACATGTGAAAACTACATAATGTGCTCTAGTATTACTGGGATCCCATTTGTAAGATCTGACAGAAGTAGAGATTTGCAACATCTTTATTTATCTCTTTCAACATTAACTCTCCGGTGCTTTTCACATCCCTTTACCAAGATTCCTCCACTTTAGCTCCTGATTGATTTTCCAGTTTGTTCCCTCCACCAGTAGTACAGAATCTCTCTGGGCTCTCCTTATATACTATAAAGAGCTGAGGTCCTCTCTTTCTTCACATTTCCATGAACAGAAAGGTCCATTCTCAATGACAAACATGACTTGTATAGTTAAGGATCTTCCCTGCTGGGTAAAGCCGCTGATAAAGCCACCTTTTGGTGAGAATGGAGAAAAAGGAAGTTGGCATTTGCCCTTTCTTCTTTTCTTAGTCACTCAATCCTTGACACTTAGCATATTTTTTTGAAATCTGCCTGGGACTAGTTTAAGATTATCCCCTATTATTTGCTAACTTTGGAGAAGAGTGACCATTACATATGTTCATATTATAAATTATCAACACGAATTAATACATTTCAGGAATTTCCCCCCTAAATCTCTCCAGGGAGAAATTGTTCACGCATCTGGTGTGTAAGCATACAAGAGAGTGAGCAAGGATATGTGTTAATAAACACCGGCAAGTATTCATATGTATGAAATGAGCAAAAGATCAAATCCTGTTTGCCCTTCAAATCTTCCAACAAGCCAGAGATAACACTGCCTACTGAAATCTTCACCATTAGAATCTTTCTTTTAGTTTTAATGATTTTTCTAGCCTTGAATCCCTATTCCTCCTGGGGTTCTAGAGCCCTTTTACTTTCAAAATTCTCTTTGTATGTTATTCATTTATTTGAAATATAACATGTCTTTGATGCACAGGCTAAAACACCACGTATCTTCCCTTGTGATTATAGTCATATGAACTCAGGATGGTGATACTTATTTCAAGCCAAATTGAAGCTCTAATTAATAGGAAAATATATCCTTAGTTTTATCTGTTTATTAGATAAAATTCTAGTAAAATTTGGGGTCAAAGGAAGAACGTTTTAAGACAGACTGTCAGTGGCAGGAACACTGGGAAATGTTGGGTTATAGTCCTTAAAGATGGAGTCTGGCCTTGAGAAAGCCCCTAAAATTGTATAGAATTGAGGGAAGTAAAGGACAGCCCCTCATGTTTCCTCCAAGCTTCTCCTGTGAGAATTTAATAGACTGATGAGGGACTACCTCTAGCAAGGAAATGGGGAGGAGTGAGACACTCGGGGGCCAGGGTGAGAGCACATGACAGTACACACAGGACAGTGGGGCTCGTGGCTCAGACACCTGGTACAGGAGAGGAGGAAGAAGATAGGGGGAATGGCAAACCAGGAGGAACAGTCAGTAACACCTTTCCCATACACACATAAAATCACTTCTAAACATGTTTGAATCTTCACAAGCTTGGCCATGCTTTTGTTTTGTTCTAAAATGTTAGTGATTTCAGACAAGCAAGTCTTGGGAAGAGCACTGAAATCATGCAATTGCCAAAACTGCCCTATCAAGGTCACAAGGTTGGAATAAGAAGAATGAAATCCAGAATTATTACAGAACTCCTCAATGGAGAAGTTGAAAATCTTAGAATACAAGTGTGTTGAGGCTTTATGCAGCTTTTCAAGCTCTACCTGAACACCAGCTTTTCTTCTTATGCTAATTTTTATTAAATTCATATCATATACATGTACATTTATATATAAATTTATTTAATTCATAGTACTCCATAGGGAAAAAAAAAAATAGTTGCTTAATGCGTACTCCACAACAAAGACCCTATCTCATGTACGTTCTCCTTCCCAGAGTGACTTCCTTACCCTCTTTTCTACCCGTTGACATAGGATTCATCTTTAGGTCCAACATGAATCCCACACGGAGAAGTGGAGTCAACAGAAGAATGGTAGCCTCAACTGCAAATTTCCTTTCCTCCTAGAAAGTCCCGTAAAGTGTGTGCAATACTGACTCGATACTTACAAATCAAATATTGAGACCCTGATATGTGCACAAAACTGCCAGAGCTTTTCTTAGAAAGTCAGATGGCGCTTTCCCAAGGTAAGACTCTGAGAAGTCTCAGAGTGATACCTACACAGCATGGGGCACCCCAATGTTTTTAAACTTGGCTTTGGACCCCTGGGTACCAAACACTAGTGACTATCACACGGACACACTTGTCTACCCCAATGTTTGGGGTTTCTTCAAATTGAGGTATAGTTAACACACAATGTTACAGTAGTTTCAGGAGTACAACACAGAGATTCTACAACTCTATACCTTATTTTTTTTTTAGCTTGACTTTGGAACTTTGAATACCATATATGGCAAATTATATATATATATTTACATATATATGTATGTATATATTTATACTTTTATTTTATATATGTTTACATATATGTATGTATAACATGTTTTATTTTTATATGACTCATATATAAAATACATATGAATGTATATGTACATACATACGTATTTTATATTTTTATAGATTTTATATATATTTGCTTTTATGTATGTATATATTCTTTATTTGTTCTTTTATTTATAATAATTATAACATATAAGTCTACATATGTATTATAAATCTTCTATCACCAAACTCCAAGCCACACAAGAAAGTTCTTAATGCAAGGGCACTCTCTAAGCCTGAGGTCAGCGGCCAGATCTTACTCACCGCAGTTTTAGTCAGGAGCTAGCAAGGGCCAGACATGCAGTAGGAACTCAATGAGTGTGACTGCAGTAAAAGGAGAGCAACATAGAAAATAACTAGCACTTACTGAGAGGTTATTTTATGTCAAGCACTTAGCTGGAAGTTTCACATTTAATTTCTGCAACAAGTCAATAAAATAAATATTGCTATCCCCATGTTACAGACACGAGAACAGACTCAAGGGTTTAAGTAATTTTTCCAAAGCTCACACACCTAGTGACTGTTAGAGTCGGGATATTTCTGTTTTAAAATATTGATGTTCTCGAATATTTCATTTGAAAAAAATACGTCGGTTGCTTTGAAAACCCAAGTCTACAGAGGAAATAGTCTAGTAAAAAAAAGAAAGAACACTGAAATATTACTAAACTGGTTTCTGATGACAAAGGGGTTTTTTTTTTAACTTTAATTAAAAATTAAAGTCTCTATCTAATAAAATATTCTATGTAGCCGTCCCAAGAATTTTGAAAAATAAATCTACATCTGACATTCATTCTTTTAAAATTGCTTTTAGGGTTTGGGGGCGCCTGGGTGGCTCAGTCGTTAAGCGTCTGCCTTCGGCTCAGGTCATGATCCCAGGGTCCTGGGATCGAGCCCCGCATCGGGCTCCCCGCTCCACGGGAAGCCTGCTTCTCCCTCTCCCACTCCCCCTGCTTGTGCTCTCTCTCTCGCTGTGTCTCTCTCTGTCAAATAAATAAATAAAATCTTAAAAAAAAAATTGCTTTTAGGGTTTGAAATATATGTATTATACTTATCAAATATATATATCATCTATGAGAAAATAAAACATAAAGTGAAGAAAAGACTTTTTGTTTAGTGTGTGATGTTTACCAGCTGCTCCAGGGCTGAAGAAAAGCATTTAATTGAATGTCTAAAAATATCACTTTATAACACTTCAAGTCCAGTTTTATAGTCATGGCAACCAAGGTATACTTTCTTACTTTAAATTTTAAAAGTGCCCCCAAGTCGATGAAAACAAGTTTTAACTTTGCAAATTTCATCTAAAGAGGTCATTGTAGGAAAGACAAAGGGTGCTTCATTTTATGGCTAAAGGGTATTTCTTAAAAGAACTAGTGAACAAAAATATGGCCATATTTTTCAGGCTACGTGAGGTCTAGCACCTGCTGCTATCAACCAGAATTTCATGCACTCATCCAATAAACAGGTGAGCACGAGATACCAGGCACTTGGTGATAAAACAACATTCCTGCTTTCAAAAGACTGACATTCCAGGCAAGGCTAGGAGCAAGTTATAGATAAATGAATGGTATCATTTCTGATGGTGGCATGATCTCTAAAACTAAATAACATACAACAGGCAGATGTGATAAAGCATGTAAGGGTAGGTGGTGTACAGAGGTCGCTACAGAAAGGAGCTCCGGAAGAGCTCCCCAGGCAAAGGCACTCTGCGGAAGTAAGACTGTCATATTCAAGGACAGAAATAAGGCCTGCGGGGCAGAATGGGGTGAATGGAGCAGTAGTATCAGACGAGGTCAGAGAGACAAGCAGGGATGGGGAAACCATTCAGATTTATTCCCAGCACAATGGGAAGCTACAGAGAGCTCTAAGCAGGGGAATGGAGCACTGAGATCGCGCGGTTCAACGGTCACTCTAGACAGTGGGGAGCATGGAGGTGGGCAGGTAGGTTGCATCATAGCTTAGGATAAACTGTTTGCATGGGGATAGCTGAGAATACAGAGAGAAGGGAATGAACCCAAGGACACACTTTGGAAATGGATGAGAAAACTTGCTGGTGGGTTGGAAAGCATGAGGTAAGGGAAAGAGGGAAGCAAAAGCGATTCCTAGGTTTCTGACCAAAACAGCCCAAGGCAACATCAGTCCATTTCCTGCAATGGGAACTATTTCCTAAATGTGTTTGACCACAGAACCCTCTTCCGCTTCTTCCTAACAAGTCATAAAACATCAGTGTCTGGGAAGCCCAGAATGGGAACGCTGTTACAGGTCTACATAGGTATCACTTCATCCTCTCCTCTGTCTTAACTCATCCCCATCCCCTAACAGACTGTATCAATTGGAACGGGGAATTTAAATGAGTAGTTGTTCAAACATAAACAAGTCTGAAATCTGATAATACTTTAATGTGACTATTTTCACTATGACTACAATTCCAAGTCTTACTGGCTAATTTAACCCATTACTAAATAATAATGACTGCCATTTTTTATTGCTTTTGTGTTTGGTTTTTCTTTTTGTATTTAGAACACATTTTATTAGACTATATAATTAGAAGACTATCTAAAGTGGGGCACATGGGTGGCTCCGTTGGTCAAGCGGCTGCCTTCAGCTTGGGCCATGATCCCAGGGTCATGATCCCAGGGTCCTGGGACCGAGCCCCATGTCGGGCTCCCTGCTCAGCGGGGGGTCTGCTTCTCCCTCTCTCCTTATCAAATAAATAAAGAAAATCTTTTAAAAACAAAAAAGACTATCTAAATTCATTTGAAGGAATTATTCTCTCACTGTGGGTTGCCAGTAATTTTTTTACTTAGGTGTAACTGACATAAAATATTAGTTTCAGGTGTACAACATAATGATCCAATATTTGTATATAGTGTGAAATGATCACCACAATAAGTCTAATTAACATTCGTCACCATACATAGTTACAAAAAATCTTTTTCTTGTGATGAAGACCTGTAAAATGTACTCTCTTCGCAACTTTCAAATATGCAACAGCATCATTAACTATAGTCACCATGCTTTATATTACCTTCCTATGACTTATGTATTTTATAACTGGAGGTTTGTACCTTTCAACCCCCTTCACTCATTTCACACATCCCCTACCCCTGCCCCTGACCAGTCTGTTCATTGTATCTATGAACTTGGTTTTTGAGTTTTGTTGTTGTTGTTGTTCTAGATTACACATTATAAGAGGGATCTTATAGTATTTGTCTTTCTCTGTCTGACTGATTTCAGTTGGCTCAAATGCCAAGATTTAATTACTTTTTATGGATAAATTATGTTCCATTTTATGTATATACCACATTTTCTTTATTCACTTATCCATCAATGGATATTTAGGTTGTTTCCAAGTCTTGGATAATGTAATAATTCTACAATGAACATCAGGGTGCATATATTTTTTTGATTTAGTGTTGTTTTCTTACCCAGAAGTGGAACTGTTAGATCATACGGTAGCTCTGTTTTTAATTTTTTGAGGAAACTCCATTCTGTTTTCCATGCTAACCACACCAATTTACACTCCCACCATCAGCGCACAGTGGTTCCCATTTCTTCACATCATCTCCAGCATTTGTCATCTCTTGTCTTTTTTATTATAACCATTCTAACAGGTATGAAGTGATATTTCACTGTAGGTTTGATTTGCTTTTCCCTGATGATTAGTGATGTTGAGCATCTTTTCATGTACCTGTTGGTCATCTCTATGTCTTCTGTGGAAAAATATTCAGAATTTCTGCCCATTCTTTAATCAGATTGTTGGTTTTTTGGCTGTTGAGTTGTATGAATTCTTTATATATTTTGGATATGAACTCCTTATCAGATATATGACTTGCAAATATTTTCTCCCACTCAGTAGGTTGCCTGTTCATTTTGTTGATGGTATAACTACTCCTTATCTTCCATGTGCTATGCTAAGAGCTTCATGTAGATCAGAGTTTTTAATCAGCATTTCAGTCGTGGGAAGTAGGTCTCATTATTTTAATTTTACAGAGGGGGAAGCAGCCAGAAGTCACACAAGCAGGAAGAGAAAAATGTCTATCTATATTTAATCCTGGGTTTGTTTTTCCCCAAAATTTGGCTTCCAGAGCACCAGAGTTCCAAGGAGACTTCACCATTGAACAAATAGCAAAGGTAGGTAAGAAAAAAAAAAAAGCACAACAACAATTTTATCTAGTCCAAGAAGAGTTAACAATTAATTGTTTCAAATCTCTTTTTCCTCTAAATTTAGCCTAACTGCTGAAAATAATGAAAACATCTAAAGACGCTGAGAAAATCCACCAAGTAAGGGAGAATTTTTTTGTTTCAAGTTGTAAGCTCTCTAGTCTGGGTTGATTTTATTTAAAGCTTACCAAAAAAAAGTATGAAACACTAAAAGAAAACACTGTTGAGGGAGGAGGGATAATGAGAGAAATAGCTGCTTGAGACAGTGGCCAGAGGTCACACAGCAAAAGAAACTTTCAGAACTTAATATGAATATGAACTGGCTTGTTTTGGGGAAGGCCATCCCCCAAGGCAGGCCACTCCTTTATTTATTTATTTAAGTTTTTATTTAAATTCCAGTTAGTTAACATACAGTGTAACATAAGTTTAGGGTGTACAATTTAGTGATTCAACACTTCCATACAAGAGCACTCCTTAATACTCACCACCTATTTCACCCATCCCCCTACCCACCTCCCCTCTAGTAACCATCAGTTTGTTCTCTGTAGTTAAAAGTCTGTTTCTTGGTTCACCTCTCTCTTCTTTTCCCTCTGTTCAATTTGTTTTATTTCTTAAATTCCACATATGAGTAAAATCATATGGTATTTCTCTTTCTCTGACTGACTTATTTCACTTAGCATAATGCTCTCTAGTTCTATCCATGTCATTGGAAATGGCAAGATTTCATTTTTTTTCTTTTCAGAGTGAGAGAGAGTGCATGCAAGCAAAGGGGGGAGTCAGGGGAAAGAGAGAGCATCTTTTTTTCTCTTTTTTTAAAGATTTTATTTATTTGAGAGAGAAGGAGAGAGAGCACAAGCTGGAGGAGGGGCAGAGAGAGAGGGAGAAGCAGACTCCCTGCTGATCGCCACCCACCCCAATGCAGAGCTCAATCCCAGGGTCCCTGGGTCATGACCTGAGCTAAAGGCAGATGCTTAACCCACTGAGCCACCCAGGCACCCCAAGAGAGCGCATCTGGAGCCCGATGTGGGGATCCATCTCACAACCCTGAGATCATGACCTGAGCCAAGATCAAGAATCAGACCCTTAAGGGACTGAGCCACCCAGGCACCCCTCATTCTTTTTCATGGCTAAGTACTACTGCTTTAAGAGCCACGTCTCTCAGGTCGTGCAGCAGGGTAAACCGTGGACAAAGACACCCTTCCACCTGAAATCCATCTTCTGACAGTTCTTGGTCATCCTCTGCACTCTAGAAGATCTTAGATATTGATAATTTCAATAGGTCTGTCTATCCCAACCGTGTTGGCAGTGAAGGGGAGAGAGGGCATGGCCCAGAATTACCAAGGAAGGACCTGGTGCTTCCTCATGGGTGGGGGAATTTTGTGTAAACAATAAATGGGGAAAAAAATCTACCACAAATCTAAATTAAAAGTTACATCAGCATCTATTGGAGCTTCAATCGCATCTTTAGGATAAAGGGAAGAGGAAATAAAAGGCATAAAAGAACACCAGCTTTGGTTTCTTTTTTGTTCTGTAAAGTGTTGTTGTTTTAACAACTAGAACAACTAACACTGAAGACAGGTGAAAATTAGTTTGCTTTTTTTAGTTGATTAAAAAAGCCCTTAACTTTAGATATCTTTGTGAACCAGGTTGCTAGAAAGGCTGTCCTACCTTTTTGAGGCAATCCTCGTTAAATTCAACTAAACTGATATATATTCTGTGATTACTCTGTGCCAAGCATTGAGAGATATACAGATTATAATGATCTCAGTCTCTCTCCCTCTCTCGTTCTCACTCTCTCTGTGCATGTGTGTGTGTGTGTGTATTTGTGTATGTGTGTGTACATTCATAAAATCCTGCCTAACTTTTCTCTATGTCTGACTCATTCTCTAAGGTTACTCTGAAATCTAATCATTCTCTCCAGGTCCTCAAGCCACTTGCTTATCATGATCTAATTTGTACACTTAATGAGATGTTCTCCAGTCTACCATCCAAATCAAACTATGAAATGGGACTATGAAATGGGACAGTGTGACCTTATGCAATGCCACATGCCATCCTGGAGGCGTTCAATTCACAGCTACAGGGCTCTGATTTCCAAAAAATAGTTGCTGAAATTCAAACTGTACCTATTCCTAGGGAAACTCAACAGAAGCCATGTAATGTGGACCCACATCTCCCTGAGTACCTACTGACACAAATCTGCTGATGAGTCCCCTGAGAATTGAGAGTGAGTCAGAGGCTTAGCTGGCCCCTGGGTCACCTAACCTGAGGGGAGCTACACGAGAGACTCGTGCTGAGAGGGAGAAAGAAAAAGCCATGATTAGAAAAACAGAGCGAGCACGCATTTACAGCTATGAGCACTTAAAGAGGTACAGGCCTTTTGTGAGTCCACAGGTATGTGGACTCGACACATGGCTGATGGGGGTCAGCCAGCAATTTGCCTCCTGAGCCTTTTATACTGCAAGCCTTCATCACCTGCTTTGAATTTGTCTTGTCCAGATATGCAAATCAGTACTTGTCTGTTAACCAAGGATATTAATGAAATTACTCCTTCTGAAAATCTTAATTTTAATTAAAACGCGACCCACAGCCTCACAAGTCTCCAGTGCATTTCTCTAAGCTATGGATGTGGATTCCTTTTTTTTTTTTTTTTAAGATTTTATTTATTTATTTATTAGAGAGAGAGCACACCAGCTGCAGGGAGGAGCAGAGGGAGAAGTAAACTCCCCGCTGAGCAGGGAGCCTGATCTGGGGCTCCACGTGCCACTCGATTTCAGGACCCCAGATCACAACCTGAGCCAAAAGCAGACACTTAACCAACCGAGCCACCCAGGTGCCCCTGAATGTGGTTTTCTATCAGATGCTAACCCAGGGTCTTGGTAAAGCCTAGGGAAGCGTCTGTTGTTCTGAAGTGCTTTTGTTTCATTTGGTTTTACATTTTCTTTCATAAACCTAAGATGATCAGGTGTATGTACTGGCTTTTAGCAAAAAGTTTTGGGATTATATAAAAAATTACTCAAAATTAAAGAAAGCATTAGAAATGTTATACTGAATCCCTAGTAGGGACAAAATGCAGCAAAATATACTAATGTAATAAAAGTTCTTGATGACACTAAAGTCGTAAAGGAAAAAAGGACATCCATCCCTCTGTAATATAAAAAAAAATAAGGGACATTTTTACCCAAATCAGCAGTAATTGCGACTTGCTAACCATTCTTACATGAGTGTTTGTTCCGCCCTGAACACAGAGCTTCGTGATTGTGCACATAGTCTCCCCTGTTTTTCCCAATGAACCTGTGAAGGAAATATTACTCTCCCAACTCATAGAAGAGGAAAAATAAAGCTTAGGAGGGGTAAGCAAATCACTCACAGTGACATAATTTGAGTAACAGAGCAGAGACAAATGTCTGCCTCACTCCAAAACACATGCCAACCTCAAAAATCCCGCCAATAGGTGATCGAGCTGCCATAAGCCTGAGGTTGAGTGTACCTGGTCTAAAAAAAGAGGTAAAACAGCGACCTCCTTTCCAGAGATCACCTCAGAATACATCCCCGGAGGTGAGTTTCTAGGTCCGGGTTAAGCCAGAGCAATAGTCAACCTGGCCCCAGACTGACCGCTTTGGCTCCAATGGATGTTTATTTCTGGCATTTCACTGTGGCGTTATGAACTCAGCTGGTGTGCTAAGAAGCTGCCACTTGGAAAAAGCAATTGTGTTTATTGCTGGAACATGCTGTGAAGTGGAGGGTGTGGGTCCCTCTTTCACACGGCTCTCCTTTAGGAAGATTCAGAGCAAAACAGTTTCCCAGTTCTCGAAAACCATCTACCTTTCTTGAGAAGCAGATATGTTTCTGTGGCTACTAAGAGCCTTGTGACTGATCATCTTTCCCTGTTTGCTCTGACAGCTGGGAAGCTGAAGACCAGCTGATTCGAAAAGCTGTGCACAGCGTAGGCATTGCCTCAGGTACTAAAAATTTTCCAGGAGTAATTCTATCATCCTGACCTGTTCTTCCCCCCCACCCCTTCGCTGACAACTTTATTTTCCCAGGGTATTATACTGCAGCTGTTTAGGTACTGATTTTCAAACCTTATTTGGAATAGAGGCACTCAGACATTTATCTATTTCCATGGGTGACACAATCTCTGTATTTGCACCTGGGACAGAAAAATGGCCCCCGTTAGACTGAGAGCTCCTCAAGGACAGGAAAGACGTCTTAATCACCTCTGGCTCCTTAGTACAAACCCTCTGCTCAGCATACTGTCTGCACTTATTTAACACCCACCAAACTGAATTTTGAAATATCCCCAGGGAATCTTCGGGACGGTCTGAAAACTGTCTAGAACTTTGAGTGGCTGTCTCCGCACTTTGGTTCCGGTTAGATGAGGGACCTTTTTGTTTACACTCTGGCTCTTGACATAAGCAAAAGGAGAGAAGATTCTGCCTCACTAGAGTCCATGTCTGAAAATGTCATTGCCTCTAACAGAGTGCTCGTAACACACCACCCCTCTCGGAGAAAATATCCTTCTAAGAGTCCCACGTATCGTGGGGGGATAATAAATGTTCACTGAATTAACGTTGGAAAATAGCATCTTGTCATCTTTCATCTATGGAAGTGAGAAATGCTCCCTTCTGTTGCCTTCCTTTGACTCCCCCCTTAAGCATCCATGTGGAGCAAAAGGAGCATTGCCTGGAGCTGCAAACTAAGATGCTGGGCTCAGACAGGTGGATTCAGATCCTGTCTGTGCCACTAACCCAAACACCCTCGATTTCAATCCCTAACAGCATCTCAGACTTGCTCTGTCCACCCTCCTTCCCCAAACCCAGGGCCAAGTAAGCACTCACCCTCCTTCCTGCTATGGAGAATTGCAGTGGGGACAGACAGGGGGGAAGGAGGGCTCATTAACAGATAGCTTCGAAATCCGCTTAACATACTAGGAAGAGCTAAAAAATGACAGGGCTTCTTGACTATTTCAAAGAGATATTGAGAAAGGGGATTTGAATTTAAAGCAAGCGTCATTAACAAGATTGAAATATTTGGGAAGCTCATGGCTGATTTCTGAGGATTAGATTTAGAAAACAAACACTCTTCTAAGTGAAGCATGGACTAAATTTATGAGTTAGAGATAATTGTTTGCTCTGAAAGATAAAACTCTTCAAAGTGATGACAATATAAAAGTATGTTTGCATTTAATTTAGTGTTTATGAAATACACTGTATACTTACCTACACAGAACTCAAGCTCACAGGCCTACTGAGTCGGCGATTAGTATAATCTCCTGCTGAAACCCTGTCCTCAAGTCACCACAAATCCATCTGGGTCCTTTGTATGCTCCATCTGTATGCAGGGGGAAGAGAACGGCATTAGTATCGTGTCCACACAAAGACCAACTTTGCATTTAGAGGCAGGATGAAGGAACCAGTGAATGCACAGCTACCCAGTAGGCTGCGCCTCATGAGTATGGAAAGGCACATCCCTGGGAAGTTTGATTTCAAGGTCATGGGCACCATTTTGGGGTGTGTCTTGCAGCTACCCACACTGGGGTACAAAGAACTCATGTTCAGACACTTCAGGGCAATCTCATTTTTAAAGGGCCAAGCTGAGTGTCCTATATCTATCCCCCAACCCCACAGCTCTAAAGGCCTATCCTCTGGGCTCAAAACCAACAGTTATTGTCTTGCACCCTATAATCGTAAGTGAGCAAACAAATAACCACACCAGCTGCACCACACCCTGTCCCATGAGGGGCCACAATATGGAACACGAGGGCATTTCACTGACCTGGCAGGGCGCCTCCTCCAATGAGCTTGTCAGTACTAACAGGTGGCTTATGTTTGACAATTTACTCTTGTGTTCTCGTATGTTGCGCGGTGGTTAAGAGCATGTGTCTGGAGTCTGACTGCATGGGCTGGAATCACTGTGACCTTGGGCAAGTCACTTTCTTCTTCATCCTTAGTTTTTCTCTCTGTAGAAAGAGAATAATAATAGGACTTATTTCAGAGAGCTGTTATAATGATGAAGTGAATGAATATGTGTTAGTTTGCTTGAGCTGCTGTAACGGAGTACCAGAGCCTGGGTGCTTTAAACAACAGAAGTTTATTTTCTCATGGTTCTGAAGGCAGGGAAGTCTGAGACCGAGGTTCTGACAGGATCTGCTTCCTGGTGAGGACCCTCTTCCTGGCTTATAGACCACCACCTTTTCACTGTCTTCTCACATCTCTCCCCTCCTCTTCCTGGAAAGCTCCTAACACCATCACAAGGGCCCCACCCTTATGGCCTCATCTCACCCTAATTACCTTCCAAAGATCCCATCTGCATATACAGTCACATCGCAGGTTATAAATTTTGAGGGAATGCAACTCCCTCCAGAGCAGTCTGTATAAAGACTTTAGACCAGAGCCTAAAATGCTTTAAGTACTAAATACATGTTAACTATTATTATTCTTTTTTTTTTTTTTTGAGAGAGAGAGAGCACATGAGAGGGGGGAGGGTTAGAGGGAGGAGCAGACTCCCTGCAGAGCAGGGAGCCCGATGCGGGACTCGATCCCGGGACTCCAGGATCATGACCTGAGCCGAAGGCAGTCGCTTAACCAGCTGAGCCACCCAGGCGCCCAACTATTATTATTCTTGTACCAGGCACTTCACATAGAATGGTCTTACTTAAAAATCACAGTAGTGCAGATATAGGTATATCCTCTTCATCTGAGGAGCTCAGGGAATTACCGGCCTTGACCTTGAGGTAACAAAGCTGACTTGACCCCAGTCTAAGTCTAAAGCTAATGTGTTTTCTGTTTTACCACACCACGTCTTTAAAAAAAAAAAAAAATTACCTAAAGCTATAAATTTTCTCTACCATTTATGTTATTAAAATGTTCACATTTTTTAAAAATATATGAAAACCTATCATCTAGTCCTACAAATACCCTTCTTATGTGGAAGGAAGTTTTAGTGGCTTGAAACAAAAAAGGTCCATTTTTCAGTCACACTGTGTGTCCAACCACAGAGAGGCAGGGAGGCTGTCCTCATACCATCACTCAGGAATTCAGGCTGGCAAGGCAGCTACCTTCCCTAAAATTACAGATCAATGCGCAGAGGATGAAGAGTTCCGATGATCTCACATCAATGGTTCAATGTTCCAGCCTGGAAATGACACGCATCACTTCTCACAATTCTTTGGCCAAGACTGATCACTTGGCCCCAGCTAGGCACAACACGGCCGAGAAATATAGCCCTATGATGGGCTGGAAGGGAAGAAAACCAGAAATATTGGGGGGAAAGCCCTAACGTGCACACAAGATAACATCTGACAGTCAAATACTAAAGCACAGTTTTTCTAATACTGAAACAGGTTTAAGGACATATTTATGAAACGCAGGGAAAAAATTACCCATTGTCTAACTCAGTTCCAGCTGATTGGGTGATTTTTGTCCTTCCCTCTTGGTTGGTAGTTAAAAGCAATATAACTATTCTTTCCACTCCTAGCCAAGCCAGCCATGGGGAAAAAACTATTAACCTATGTTTAAGGAATGATGTCTTCATCCATCCAGGCTGCTACTGAATTAATTAATTAATTAATTAATTAATTAATGATAGATACACACACACTATATATTAAGAGGCTTAAACAATAAACATTTATTTCTTACAGTTCTGAAGGCTGGGAGTTCCAAAATCAAGGTACCAGCGAATTCAGTGTGTGCTAAGAGCCTACTTCCTCATATAAACAGCTGTCTTCTGGCTGTGTCCTCACGCAGCAGAAGGGGCAAAAGAGTTTTCAGGGTTTCTTTGATAAGAACACTGATCTCACGCATAAGGGCTCCACCCCCATCACCTCCCAAAGGCCCCACATCCTGATACCACCACATTGGGGATAGGCTTCAAGACATGAATTTTCAAACATTCAGTCCATGGCACTCCAACCCCTGAGCCCCAGAATGTATGTCCTTCTCAGATGCAAAATACATTCATTTCACTCCCATCATTAATATATAACTAATATATATCAGCTATATATTAGTTATATATTATATAACTAATGTTATTACATTCATTATCCCCCCAAATCTTGGCTCTTTCCAGCATCAACTCTAAGTCTAAAGTCCAAAGTCTCACACATGTGTCATCTAAATCAGATCTGGATAATACTCGAAAGACAATTCATCCTGAGGCAGAACTCCCCTCCAGGTGCTAACCCTTGAAACCGGACAGGTTATGTGCTGCCAAATGCAATGTGGGGCAGGCTTAGGAAAGACATCCCCATTCTAAAAGGGAGAAAGAAGACAGAAGAAAAGAGTGACAGAGAGATTCTAAGTCCAAAACCTAACAGGGCAAATTCCATTAGGCCTTGAGGCTCAAGAATAACCCTCTCTAGCTCAGTGCTCTGTCTTCTGGACCCACTGGAGTGGGAGTATCATCCCTGTGGCTGGATGGGGTGCTGCCCACATCACAGCTCTCTTCCAGGGCCCTGCCCATGCCACAGCTTTCTGCGGGGTCCCCCCACCCCTACCGAGACACTGGAGGGGGCACCCTCGTCCTCTGAACTATAGTGGCAGTCCCTCCTTTGAAACCATTCAGGCTCCTAGCCCTTACTCAGGCTTATGGTGGGAGTGGAATTCCTAATGGTCTCTCAGTCACCTGGGGGGGGTCACTCTTCCCTCATCTTGAAGAATAGCACCTGGCTTCCCACTCTCAGAGTTAAGTGTCCTATACTGCCTGATACACAATGTCTGGAAATTGGTGTTTCCTCTATTTTAACCAATTTTTAGGGGGGAGGAAAAATCCAGTCTCTATTACTCTTTCTTGTCTAGAAGTACATTTTCTTAAGAGAGAAAGTGGTTTCGGGGTGCCTGGGTGGCTCAGTCATTAAGCATCTGGCTTCGGCTCAGGTCATGATCCCAGGGTCCTGGGATCGAGCCCCGCATCGGGCTCCCTGCTCAGCGGGAATCCTGCTTCTCCCTCTGCCTGCCACTCCCCCTGCTTGTGTTCCCTCTCTTGCTGTGTCTCTCTCTGTCAAATAAAGGGATAAAATCTTTAAAAAAAAAAAAAGAGAGAGAGAGAGAGAGAAAGTGGTTTCTTACCTTTTATTTTTGCTTTATCATCACAAATTCAAGTTATATAAAATGCTTTTCTCTCAAAGAAAATGAAAGACTGAATTAAACTGGGAAATATGACAGAGGATTAACTCAATTTTTATTTTCATAAATCAGAAGCCCTACTTACATTTTAAAACCATCTTTTATTTGCAGTTTTCGTTTTGGAGGTTATCCTTATTTTCACTAATTTCAATCATCATGGGATATGTTTAACATTCTAAAATATTTCTGGTGTTTATACTGTATTTTTAATATGATCTCATAGAATTTTCAAATGGGACAAAGTCTTAGCCATCCTGCGTTGAAATCTCTTCTTTTTCTACATGACAAGTAGACCTAGCAAGGTTTTAGGAGCAATACAACGTGGTTACCCACATGCAGAGTAAAAACCAAAATCCATTTCCCTTTTCATTAAATCACTGATGTACTAACAGTCAACGAGGGAGCTCAAACCAGAGCCAGGCACTGCTCTAGACATTTTCTGCCAACTATCTTCTTCCCTACTCTAGTGGTACTCATGGTCTAATAGTGGGGACAGTTACATAACAGATAATTAGAACATAATGTGGGAAATGCAAAAGTGGAGGTGTGCACAGGATGTGATGGGAATAGGAGGGAAGGAATTTTGTTGTTGCTACTATTATCAAAACCATGACTGCATTTTCCCCCTTAATATCAGACACCAAACACTCTTTTAACTTTTGATGAAAGTGTTCCACACATGCAGAAAAGCCCATAAATCCTTTTCATAAAATGAACCCACCCATGTAATCAGCACCAAAATCAAGAAGCAGAATATGACCAGCAACTGAGAAGCCCCCTCCTAGTCATACTACCCATCAAGGTTAACAATACTAGTGACTGATTGTGCCTGGGAAAGTGGGGTACACCCCCCCCAGGAGTGGCCACCTAGAGTGATTCCCAGTTCACTGCTATGACTGCACCAAATGTCCCTTTCCTTCAAGCCATCTAAAGTCTTCCCAAATTCACAGATTTCAGAGAAACCTCTTCTATGTGATTAAACATGGGATATTCCTATACTATAGAGAGGACATACACTTTCCTATCATTTGTATGACTCATGTTTAAAAGATTTTTTAAATATTATCTGGGAACTTTCACTTTAGAACTTTCCCGGAGGCACTTATACACTTTGAGAATCATTCCACAGACTATTCTCTGAACAACAGCAAATGCAAGTCTGAAAGTTGGGAGACACAGAAGACGATACTTACCAGGCAGAAAGAGTCTTATCTCATTTGAGGATAAACTCTTCAATCCTCCCTTCATCTTTCAAAGTCAGGATGATTCATCAATGAGGAAAACAGAAACCTATAATCATTTTTTTTCCTGTCCAAAACAAACAAAGTAAAATGTGGACTCTACCAAGAGAATGCAATGGGAAAGTGTGGATGTTCCTTGGAAAAAATAATTACAACAATAAGCAAACTGTAGGAACCATGCATGTTGGAGTTCTGACAGGGGTTCTTGCTTTTTCCTGGTTCATCATCTTTATGATGTCATGCTGGTTTTCCCAAGTTCTAGAATAAGCTTTTGTCCTTTGGGTTTGGTCTGGGTACACAGCTGGTAAAAGGAAAGGGAAACAGAAGGAATGTCTAATCATGTGAAAATGCCTGTGCCTGGAAACCCCTGGAACAGGTAAATTTCTACTCTAATACATGTACCACAATGTTGCTGTGAACACCAACCCTAAGTAATTATTAAATTCATTTTTTATAAAGATGTTATTTGTTTATTTGAAAGAGAGAGAGAGCGTGAGGGAGAGAGCATGAAAGGGGAGAGGGTCAGAGGGAAGCAGACACCCCGCTGAGCAGGGAGCCTGATGCGGAACTCGACCCTGGGACTCCGGGATCATGACTGACTGGAGCAAAAGGCAGTCGCTTAACTGACTGAGCCACCCAGGTGCCCTAAATTCATTTTTAATATAGGTAAACTTTCTTTTAAATTTGCACTGGAAAATGAACATGTGAAATGCTAACAGGGATGAAAAGTGCAACAGATGAAATGTTGCTTGGGAGGATTCCGTTTCCTGCTTGTCCCCTGGTTGTACTTCACGGAACCAAATTTGCCTTCCATTCCCTCGTTAGACTTTTTTTCATTAAAAAGAATTTGTAACACTTCACAAATTTTATAATCCCATAACTCAAACAATTAGCTAACAAGTCATCACAACCAGATGTTACTGTATCAAAACTATGTGGAAAATGCTAGTCATTGTCTAATTTTATATCATTCTAAAGACCCTAATGAGTGATACTGTTATGACTGAGGATACTTTGTGGGTTTGATAAACATCTGAATCTATTGAAGTCCTATGGGTAGCTCTAGCTTCACAAAGTATCTGCATTAATCAAAAGTTGGCTGTAAAATTTTGATGTCATTGCATTCAGGGTTATCTCAGGGAAACAATCTGTGATGCCTCCAACTCCAGAACATTGTTCTTCCATGTCCAAATGATGCATCTTTTTTCTTCCAGATGTTCTGGCTCAGGAAAGAAGCTCTGGCAATTCCTCAAGTTATAACCCATACCAGACTTTTACCTCTAGAACATACCACTTGATAAAAACAAGCTTATGAACTAGAACTAGTTCAACACCCAGCATGGAGCCCAACACAGGGCTTGAACTCACGACCCTGAGATCAAGACCTGAGCTGAGATCCAGAGTCAGACGCTTAACCAACTGAGCCACCCAAGCACCCCTGAACTAGAACTGTTTGAAAAGGATGAACTAGATCTTAATAGAGCACTGTACACCTTAGTGCTGGCCTTGCCATCTCCCACCCACCACCTGGCCCAATCGAACAGTTTGACCAAATTCCCCATCACCAAATATTATCCCCTTCTGATCATGAAATCTGTGGTTCCGAGTTAAAATCTGACACATCTGTTCTTCTTCCTTGGCATTATTCCAACATCTTGGCTGTATGTTAATTCCACTAAGCTTAAGGACCAGGCCTCCTGAGGTCATGGCAGAGAGCTCCCTGCAGGGTGACCTTGCTAGGTGGTTGCTTTCCCTCTTAGTCTTCTTCCTTAGTCTTTTCTACCAGGGAAGTGCCTTCTAAAATCCTTTTTCACTGCACTCCCAGACTTTCAAAAGTCTTGCTGTGTGTATGATGGTGAAAAACCCACCTTTGAATTAATCCCCCAAGTGGGAGCCCACAATTTGAAAATGGAGCCATTCAATCAGCTCGCTCCATCATTTCCAGCAATTTTGTGAATTGGTACAATAGGTACCTTAACACGTATGTACTCTTGGCAGGCAGAGTTGAGAAATAAGTCTGCAATAAGTGGTTTAAAATTAATGGCTAAAAAAGTGACTAACTGCGCACTAAGGACCTATTCACAGAGCAAAGTCCTGTGCAGAATATGCAGTCTTTAGCTCTCTTAAAATAAAGATCAAATGGGTCTATTATACTAGAGCTTTGGTAGGCACAATTTTTAAATGTGCTGATTAGAGCTGGAGACTCTCTGTGCTTTTCAGGCTTTGCTAAATATATGTATTTATAAACACAGCTTCTATGGAGTCCCTCTTGCACAGTTATAATTTTATAGTTCATTTACAAAGTCTCAAATGGATCAGGATTTTTCTCTCTGTGAGATGATCACTCGACTCAACCCACAGTCATACTAAGTCTTGGTAATAACATAATGTACCGTGTACTGAGCCATCTGCCCAGGAGTTCCATCCACTTTCTCCTCTTCAGGCCTTGTAAATTCTGAGATAACTGATAAGAAGGAAAACGGCATGATTCTGGTAGAAACCATTCCTCTCAAACTGTCACTGACTCTTGACTTCCCCTCTGGAGGTCGCCAATACAAAGGGCACTTCCTATGAGGGAAGGACTCTGGGCCGCAATTTGTTCATGTTCCTCGGTGGACTCACTCCCTCACACTCACTCTTTCCCACTTGAGAGGTCACCATAGTAAATCAGGGATTGCAGAGAACATGCTGAGGGGAGCAAACTGCCCACAATTTCCTATGCTGTTTTGCCACTTGATCCCATTCAGCTTTCCCTCTCACTTTCCAAGGACACGGAAGTCACATCAACATCACCCAAAGGTCTGATTAAAAATGCATATTCCCGTGTGCTAGGGAAGGCCTGCCGAATCAGAAACAGCGGGAGAGGTGGCCAGGAATCACCATTTTTAACAAGTCCCTATATCACTCTTAGCACACTGATCTTTTACAACCTCCAGCCTATTACCACCAAGGGGAGCAGTAAAAACAAAAAGTGATAATCCGGGTCTTATTGCTGACCATCCATAGCCCAAATAATTGGGTTTTCCAGGTATCATTGGCACAGTCGAGCAAATCAGAGTTGTAGCTGAGAGCAGAGCATGAGGGGTGCCCGAGACTCGGAAGAGAAGGCAGGAAAGTGCAACTTCCTTTCCTTGTAACACACACCCCAAAAGAGTACCCCCACAGCCCTGGTTTTAACCCTTGTCTCTACTTCTCCTCTACTTGATTTGGCCCTATCTGGCTCCCATTCTGCCTCACTCAGAAATCTGTTTTTATATGTTTCTTGACTCACTCAAGAGCGGACTTGTTTATAATGCTTCGTTCTCAAATACGAAGCATCACATTCAATTCTCCTCCTTTCTCCTCCCCTTCCGGCCCCTCTTTCGGGGTATGTCTCACATGTCAGCTGCTTTAACAAAGAAGGTCTAACTGAAATTACCTCAGAACTTGCTCTTAATACCCCACTGGGTTTTAGCTCAATAGCAGAGAGAGTACTCTATCTGGCTGCCCTTTATGTTTAAAGCCCTGGGAAAGGGATGAAGGACTCAGAATCTCTCCCGACCACCCTGTGGTACTATTTATGAAAATAAAGGTTTTCTGCAGCACAGTGGCAAACAAACCCCACAAGTATACATTATATGATCATTAGGACTAGCATCTGCCTTAAAACACGATGCAAGGGTGGTAACATAGCTTCCGATGGCGATTCAGAATTCATCTCCACTGTGGAGATGCCCTTTCCTCCCTAAGTACGTCAAAGCGTGTGAACTTCATTTTGTTTATTTAAAAGATTAGCTACACAGAATTTGGAACATTCTGTTTTATTGTGGATGGTTAAATATTCAAAAGATTACTCTGCTAAAAATTGCCCACAAAAGTAGCTGTGACACTTTGGTAAATGAGCAGCACATTTCCAATGTGTTGTTTGAAATACACAGAACAAATGCTGAATCTCATTCCGACCGGACGGCCGCACTCATCTCCCATGATTATTTTTTTGAAAACACAGCAGAATGAATTGACATATGTTGGGCAAAACGTTATGCAAATTTTGATATTTTCTCGACAGTACAAATTGAAATGTGGATTACTGGCACAATCATCGATTTACAAGTGATGTTCTAGGGACTTGGGCAATCACAGATTATAATGCATTTAAAATTATTTGTAATTTTTCTTATTGTAGAACATAGAAAGCTTATAAAACAAAAAACACAGTTCAAATAAGATTTTTAAAAGATAATAGGAAAATTAAAACAGCATTTTTTAGTATGCAACATTATCCCACCAGTGATAACTACAGTAAATATTTAGAAAGGTATCATTACCATCGTTTGTGTTAACAGTTTAATATCTTCTTTCAATGTATTTGCAGACCACTTTCTAAACACTGAACTATTTATGAAGATAAACGGGATCTCCCTTTTCCTCTAACTGGTTTTTACTGTATATAGAAAAGTTGTAGATATTTTATACGCCTATTTGGTAACTGCAGTGATATCATTTGAACAAATATTTTTCTTTTCCCTGATTTTCTTTTTTTTAATTTAAATTCAATTAGCCAACATACAGTACGTACTTAGTTTCAGATGTAGTGTTCAGTAATTTATCATTTGCATATGTCACTCAGTGCCCTGATTATTTTCTTATTGAAATGTCCAAAATCTTGTCCAATGAGAATAGTGGGTATCTTTGGGCATTCTTGGGATATCTTTGTTTTTTTTTTACAAATGTCCAAGGAATGATTCCAGAGGTTTTTATCATGTATGATGTTAGCTCTTCATTTCCAATAGATAATCTTAATCACTTTAGTGAGATACCCATCTATGTCTACTAAGACATTTTAAAATTGGAACTGACATCTAAAATCTTTAGATATTTACTAAAATGGTCAAATCTGTTTTCTTTTGACTTTTGATAAACCACAAGCAAATTTTCTAATATCAAATCAACCTTGAATTCCTGAAATTATCCTCCATCACCATAATTTAATCTTTGTAATATAGTGCTTATATCCACTTATGAGTGTTTATTGGTATTACTAGCCTGTTTTAATAACTGTAGACTTTTTCTAAAAATAACTTTTTTTATATCATGCTTTACTTATTTTAATTTTTTTTACATTTTTTATTATGTTAATCACCATACATTACATCATTAGTTTTTGATGTAGTGTTCCATGATTCATTGTTTGCGTATAACACCCAGTGCTCCATACAGTACGTGCCCTCTTTAATACCCATCACCAGGCTAACCCATCCCCCCCACCCCCCTCCCCTCTAGAACCCTCAGTTTCTCAGAGTCCATAGTCTCTCATGGTTCATCTCCCCCTCCGATTTCCTAAAAAATATCTTATTTTTCTTACTGCAGAAGTACTAGTTTAATATTGTAAGATGTTAAAATAAAAACAAGCAAGAAGAAAAAAACTGGAATTCCCCCATGACCCTCCAGTTCTCACTCTGAAAATCATCACTGTTAATTCTTTGGCTTATTGTGAATTTAGTTAATTCTCTATTGATGAAAGTTTTGTTGACTTCAACTTTTTTGTAATTATAAACAGTGTTATAATGTATAACCATATATATGTGATATATTAACTACACACACAGGCCTGTATATATGTGGCATTATATCTATAAAATAGATTCCCAGATATGGAAATGCTTTTTTAAATACTTTAATAGACATACCTAAACAGCCACTTCTAAATATTGTATCAATATAAGTTGCCACCAACTAATAATATGTAAAAGACGAACTACTTCTCCATACTTTTGACACAATGATATTGCCAATATTGTAATCCTTAATAATTTAACATTGTAAAAGCTACCTAATTGTTTAATTTGTATTACTTCATTACCAGGAATGAAGATCTTTTCATATGTTTATTTATCATTTGTGTTCCTTATTTATGAATTATTTCTTCATGAAATTTGTTCATTTATCTATTGTGGTGTGTCTTTTTTTATTAATTTTTTTTTTGAGAGGGAGAGAGAGCTGGGGTGGGAGTGGGGGGCAAAGGGAGAGAGAGAATCAAGCAGGCTCCATACCCAGCATCAGCCCAACGTGGGGCTCGATCTCAGGACCCTGAGCTCACAACTTGAGCCAAAACCAAGAGTTGGACCCTTAGCCAACTGAGCCACCCAGGCACCCCTTATTAATTTTCAACTGTTTATCATATGTAAGGCATAATGGACTTTGATTGTCAGTAGGTATTTTAACAATTTTGTCATTTTTCTTTTGATTTTATACTGAATTTTTCAGTGCACATTTTTTGTGTTATATGAGGTGGTGTTGTGTAGTATATGTAGTGACTTAGAGAGAAACTGGAGTCTAAAATCAAATTGACCAGGTTCGCAATTCCGACTTTACCATTTATTTACTGTTACTTAACCTCCCTCTGCCTCACTTTCCAAACCTATGAAAAAGTGTAGTAATAAAATCTGTATACCTCATTGGGTTTGGGTATTAACTGAGTAAAAGAACATTTAAAGAGCTCATAACAGTGCCTAGCACTTAGAAAATTCTCCATAAATATTGATAACTCTTATTATTGTCCATCATCATCCAAATTTCCTTTATGGGTCTTGGATTTCATGTCAATTCATAATTAGGAAGACTTATCCACCCAAATATAATTTAAAAACAGACAACTATGCTTCTTTCTACTGCTTTTACAGTTTCTTCTTTGGTTGGTTAGGGTTTGGTTTTTTTGGTTTTTCGGGGTTTTTTTGTTTTTGTATGCATACATCTAACTCTGTGGTCTATCTAGAATTTATACTAGTGAATGGGGGTTCATTATTTTCCAATTAACTGTACAATTTTCCCAGCATTATTTTTTTTCTAAATAATCCACTTTATCTCATAGATTTGAATTGCTATCTTCATCATATAAATTTCCATATATTGTTAAATTTACTTTCAGGGTACCTCAGGATCGCATTATCATAACATATTTTACTATTTGCCAAGGCAAGTCCTGTTAATATTTCTTCTGATTTAGAATTTGTTTCTTCTCACATGCATTTTCTTTCAGATAATCATTAGCCAGATTGTCAAATTTCAGAAAAAGTCTGTTGATAATTTGGCATTCTAATGTTTATAGACTGATTTAGGGAAAATTTACGTTTCTATAATATCGATCGGTTGATTCTATCTAAAGCCAATTTCTTCCAGTTTTTCAAAAACTTTGTTTTCTCTAATCATTTCAATCAAGTATAAAATGGCACATTTTTAATCTACGGATTCTAGAACACTTTTACTCTCCCTCTACTTGTACCATATTATACCTGTTTCTCAGTCTTACATTTCTGATGTTTTTTTCTCATTATATATAATTTTTTAAATAATGTAATATTAATCTTTAAAATGTAACTTCATTTTTTATTTTTATAACCAGATTTAAGTTCATAACTAGTTTCCAAATATATAGAGTGGAATTCCTTTAACTGCCTGTTATCAATTTTTTTTAAATGTCTTTAGTTTTTGTAGCACTTTTAGATGTACAGCCAAGTTGAATGAGAAGAACAGAGTTTTCATGTACCCTAACCCCACACACTCAGAGCCATCCCCACTATCAATATCCCCTACCAGAGTGGTACATTTGTTACAGTCAGTGAACCTACATCAACACATCATCACCCAAAGTCCATTGTTTATATCAGGGTTCACTCTTCATGTACATTCTACACATTTTGACAAATATATAACGACATGTATCTATCATTATAGTATTATACAGAATAGATTCACTGCCCTAAAAATCCTCTGTACTCTGCCTACTCATCCCTCCCTACCTGCACCAAACCCAGCACCCACTGATCTTTTTACCATCTCCATATTTTTGCCTTTTCTAGAATGTCATATAGTTGAAATCATATAGTATGTAGCCTTTTGAGATTGGATTTTTTCACTTAGTCATATGCATTTAAATTCCTCTGTCTTTTCATAGCATGGGAGCTCATTTCTTCTTAGTGCTGAAAAATATCCCATTATCTGGATGTACCTCAGTTTGTTTATCCATTTTACCTACTAAAGGACATCTTAGTTGCTTTCAAGTTTTGGCAATCCAAATAAAGCTTCTGTGAACATCTTCTATGAACAGGTTGTTGTGTGGACAGAAGTTTTCCACTCCCTTAGGCAAATGCCAAGGAATATGAATGCTGGATTATAAAGTAAAGGTATGCTTAGTCTTGTAAGAAATTGCTAAACTGTCTTCCAAAGTGGTTGTACCATTTTGCGTTCCCATCGGCGATGTCTGAGACTTGCTATTGTTTCACTTCCTTGTCAGTGTTTGGTGTTGTCAGCATTCTGGATTTTGGCCATTCTAATACATGTCTAGTGTTATCTCACTGTTATTTTATTTTGAAATTCCCTTTAGTGTGGAGTGCCTTTTCATGAGCTTATTTTGTCATCTGTGTATCTTCTCTGGTGAAGTATCTATTCAGGTCTTTGGTCCATTATTTAACCAGTTGTTAGTTTTTTTATCGTTGTATTTCAAGAATTCTTTGGATATTTCACGTAATAGTCCTTTACCAGTATGTTTTTGCAAATATTTGCTCCCAGTCCGTAGCTTGTATTCTCCTTTTCTTAACAGTTTCTTCTGCAGAGCAGAAGTTTTTAATTTTGAGGAAGTCCAGCTTGTCAATCATTTCTTTCATGAATCATGCCTTTGGTTTTGAATCTCAAAGTCATCACCACACTCAAGTCATCTACACTTTCTCCTATGTTATCTTCTAAGAGTTTCATAGTTTTGCCCTTTACATTCAGGTCTATTATCCATTTAATTTTTGTGAAGGGTATAAGGTCTGTGTCAAGATTCTTTTTTTTTTTTTTTGGCATGTGATGTCCACTTGTTCCAACACCATTTGTTGAAGATAATATATTTTCTCCACTGTGTTTCCTTTGCTCCTTTGTCAAATATCAGTTGACTCTATTTATGTGAGTCTATTCCTGTGCTCTTTATTCTGTTCCATTCATTTATCTGTCTATTCTTCTATTATCAATTTTTTATTTTCTGCATTTTGTCAAAGATTGTGATCTAGGGGTGCCTGGGTGGCTCAGTGGGTTGGGCATCTGCCTTCAGCTCAGGTCTTGATCCCAGGGTCCTGGGATCGAGCCCCGCATTGGGCTCCCTGCTCAGTGGGGAGCCTGCTTCTCCCTTTCCCACTCCCCCAGCTTGTGCGTGCTCTCTCTCTCTCTGTGTCAAATGAATGGGTGAAATCTTAAAAAAAAAAAAAGATTGGGATCTATATAATACCATGAATTATATTTGTAGGGACTTGTATTAAAGCCTAGAACATGATCACTTTTTGCAAATATTTTAGATAAGCTTTTAAAGGTGTCTTTTCTAATTTGAGGGCTCAGAATTTGACCAGTAAGTCACACTCAATTTTTTTAATTCTTATTTTCTTCTCTAGGTGACTTACCATTAGAGATTTACTAAAAGTTTCCATTATTGTCATAGAATTATCATTTTATTTTTGTGATTCTTTGCAATTTTAACTTAGATAATTTAGAAATATGTTAAGAACTTAAAAGCTGAAGATTATTATATCTTCATAATGAAATGTTTCTTTCAGCATTATAGAATGACTCTCTATTCCTATTAATACTTTTTTTTGCCCTAACACCTTGTTTGACTGATATTAATTTGGCCATTCCAACCTCCCTTGCATTAGTGTTTGTGTTAATATTTGCCTTGTATAGCTTTTCAATATTTTTATGACATTTTGTTTTTGATGTGCTATGCAATAGGAATAAAATGAACATAGTGGGATTATGTATTTTTAGCCAACTCACTTATATATTTTTAGTTAGTCTTAACATTTTATTTTATGTGTTCTATTTAACATTTTTTAATTCAGAGGGAAGTACTTTTTTGTTCTTCTTTCTTCCCTTCTTTGGACCAATAAAATATTCTCCACTTATTTTTCTTTTCTTTTTTTTTAAATATTTAATTATTTTAGGGAGAGAGAGAGATCACACAAGCAGGGAAAGAGGCAGAGAAAGAGAATTTCAAGCAGACTCTGCACTGAGCGCAGAGCTCCACACAGGGCTCAGTCGCACCACCCTGAGATCATGACCTGAGCCAAATCCAAGAGTCGTTCACCTAACTCACTACACCACCCAGGCACCCCTTCGCTCCTTTTTCTTCTGTTCACTGGTTAGAAGTAATCATTTGATTTCCCTGCTTTCAGTGGTTATACTTCAATTTTTAACATAAGTACTTGGATTTTCATCGGTATTTCTACCCTCCTCCTGAACCATACAAGGACCTTAGAATCCATCTTCCATGTGTTTAAATGTCTAATATTTTTATTCAACTTTCTTTTTTAAACACTCCAAATTAGTTATCATTATTAGTTTTTTTTAGTAAATATTTAGAGTACCTACATGTTCAGGAATTTCTTTGCTTACCATTCATCTTTACAACCGAATAGTTTCTAGGTTTAATTTCTTCCTTTCTGATGTTTTTGTTTTCTCTTGTTTGTTTTGTTTGAATAAGGAACTATATTTTCAAGGGAATAACGAACATACAATATGCAGGCTTTAATCCCATTTTCTACTACTTGGAAGCGTTCAGTGCAGCAGCTAAGAGCACTGGCTCCCCAAGCGGAGGGCCCAAATTCAAATCCAGCCTCTACCATTAGCCGCCTTGAACTTGAGCAAGTTACTTCCTCTCTCTCTCTCTGTGCCTCAGTTTCTTCAACTGTAAAGTGAGATAATAGCATCAATTAGGTGCATTTACTCCTCTTCCCTGGAGGCCATCTCTTGCAGATCATGAAGAAATGTTTTGTTCACCTGGGGTGGTATCTTCTGTATTTGAGAACAGGACATCCATATCTCCCTGGGGCAGGTGTTGCAGGTGGCTCCTGCCATCTGAGGGACAGAGCCCGAGTGTGTGCAGGTGGGAGATCTCCATGTCAGTGAGCTCCCTGATCGCCACCTTTCATGGAGCAACAATCTGTCCTAAGAGACCCGACCTTCCCCATCCCGACTCCCTGTCCTGGAGGACGGCTCATCAGTCCCATGTTCACCTATGTCAGCAGGTTCATGAGCACAAGATGCCGGCGCTCACGCACAGAGCTCAGCCACCCTGGGATGATGCAGCGGGGTGAGCCCAGATGTATATTTTTAAAGTTCTTAAAAAAAAAAAAAACTTTAACAAAGCTCTTGGGTCCTAGGAGTTCTACTTGTAGATTATCATAAATGAAACAGCCCTGGCTTAATTAGGGTATATGAGAAAGTAAGTCAATCATTTTCACAGGAAATAAAATGAAAAAAGTACTACAAAAGAAGTCAAGAGTACTGATTCAAAAAAGACAAAGAAAGTCCAAAGAAGGGAATTTATCTTCAGTGGAGATAGCAGTTGAGAAGACTTAAATAATGAATAGGTTTTTGACTGAAGAGGGGCAAAGAGTAATAGAAATTAATCAGAAGATGGAACGCACAGGGCATATTCAGAAACCAGCCATTCAGATGTCACTTAAAGTAATTATAAAAGGATAAGGAGATAGAAGACTATAAAAATAGTGTGAAATGTGAAAGTAGAAGTCCTTCAAGCCAAGCTAAAGAACATAGTTAAATAATTAATATGGAAAGTTATGAGGAGCAGTGGGACAGCTCAACTGGTTATTTATTTGGGGAAGACCAATTTGATTCTAGAGGCATGATGAATCGAAGAAAGAAGAGAGAGAAGGGTAGATACCATGTTAAAGGTTATCCAAACTGTATCATCAAGAAATAATAAGAACCTGAACCATAAAATGTCAACCTTGGGATAGAAAAGGGAAAGCCAGTTAAAAGAGCTATTGCAGCATTGAATTTCTACAGGAACTTTCTGTTCTTTCAGTCCTTGTAGGTCTTACGGCTCCCGCCCATGTGCCTGGAGTCTGGGTCTTCTATCTTGCAAAATGTTGAGTAACTGTGTTTCCGTGGTTTTTGTCAGTCAAACTGGTGTCTCACACCCTCAGCCCTGACCCCTACTCTGAAAGGGAAACAGGACTCATTTGGGAGGTTTATGCATCTTGTTGTACTCATTTAAATACAGGATGCATAAACCTCCACACGTTTAAATCTGACCTTTACTAAAAGATACCAGGCACCTGATTAATCCAACTTTCTGTGCCTGTTTTTAGTCAGGAGACTTCCTAAGCAGGATTCACCTGCTGGAAAATTTTCGATAAGATTCAGAGATTGGATGCTTTCCATGATCACAGTAAGTTCTTTTTCAGAGTCATTAACACTTGACCACAGGGTGCTAATCAGGATGTCGCACTTGCCCTCCCTGCAGATGAGCAGAGTGTGATGCCAGAATAATATTTAAACCAATTAGGATCTTTCTGCTTGGGGTTGCGCAAGAACGATAAAGGAGGCCCTCATTTCTTTTAAGCCCACAGGTAAGTTTTCTGAAAATATTTTCAACGTAATTGTGACAAATCATCCAAAAGAAATCCCTGCCTATCACTGAAAATGGCTCATAGAGCTTTGGTTTTTTTTTTTTAATTTAATATTACTTCTATAGTAAACCTTTTACCTAAATGACAAAGATAAATTAAAGAGGCAGATATAAGCCTTAGTCTAGTCAAATATATTTTGCCTATACATTTCATAGGTAATAGAATATTCATAATACCACACATTAAATTTTGATCATACGGTGGTTATTACTTCCTAGGGGAAAGCCATGCTTTTAACTCTTAGGAATATTTAACTTGATTAGTCTCAATGCATACACACACACACACACACACACATAGATACATACAATAGCATATACATGTATGTAAAATAGCATATACATACAATAGCATATACATATGCTATTAAGCTGTTTTATAACTATTTTTTTCCTAGATACTGTAATAAACCTCTAATCAGAGTTCTTCCACACACCAAACCAGGTAACAATGCTTCTAGAAGGAAAAGTAGTCAGGCTCCACATCTAAAGAAAGATATGAACACTTGATGATTCAAAATACAGGCACAGGAAAAAAAAAAAGTATTAAAAGAGGACCAGTGAATCATTTAAAAACCAGCTTAATTCTAACCTGAAAAAAAACTGAGCAATATCCCATCAAAACCAAAAGAGAAAAATAAACTGGACTTCATCAAAATAAACAACTTTTGTGCATTGAAATACACCATAAACGGAGCAAAAAGGCAGCCCACAGAATGGGCTATATACAGAGCAGGCAGAAATGCCGAATACTGAACCATGGAACTCTTTTTTCTTCACAATACAGGTATTTCTCCTACATCAAAAGTTTCCCAGATGCCACTGAAGTATAATACAAGTAGCCTGCATTTTACCAATCACTGCTGTAATTTAAACTTCTCACAAGGAATAGATCCAAGAGCTGTGGCGCTTGAACTCAGCTTGCAATTCACAGTAGTGGACGAAGACGGGGACAGTGGCAAGAATGTGCAGTAACAGTGCAGTTGGAGAAGGAAAACAAAGGTCAGTCCTAGGGAGCAAATCCGAGCCGTAAATGCTCAATAAGCTCAGCACTGATAGCCATACATTCATTTTCTTGAACTGCAACAAGAAATCTCATTTTGTTATTGTAAGTCTCTAGCTTTAAACCACCTTTTCCTACTGAAACTGTTATTTATGTCAGTATCAAATGTCAGTTTTCTCGTATAAAGCTCAGCCACTTCATGGCCATTCTTAGTATATGCTCTTGCACTCAAGGAAAGAATTGTCTGGACAGTTAAAAACAAATTAAAAAAAAAAAAAACTAACTATAGCTTTATTGAAATGACCAAAGGAGTTCTCCATCTATAATATACACCACTTCTGAAAATTCCCTTTCGCCATCTCTTCTCTCAATTTTGGTCATTCACGGCAGGTGCTCTGTTTCCCATTTCTACAAACTCCTAAATAACCCCCAAGGCCTCACCCCAGAAGAATCTCTCCTTCCATTTACTCTATTCCATTGTCTTCTGACAGTAACTGCCCCCTTCCCAGTGGGAATCCAGTGACAATGTCAGGCTTCTCCAGGGTTTTTTTCTCTGAGCCCATCACTTCCATTAAACAATTACCAGTCCACTACTGGATGTATCTGAGTAACAAAGGTTCTTTCCTCCTGGAGAAGTAATAAAAGAGATCAGCAATATCCATTTTTCTTTAGTACCGTAACTAGCATGTTTCTCATACCAGAACAGATTGCCCCTGTATAACATTCTTGGAAAGATAAAATTACAGAAATTTAGTGGTGGTCAAGGCTTAAGGAAGGGGTGAGGGTGTGAGGCAAGTTGGTGTGGCTATAGAAGGGCAACATCAGGGGGTGTCTGGGTGGCTCAGTTGGTTAAGCTTCTGACTCTTAGTTCTGACTCAGGTCATGATCTTAGGGTCATGAGATTGTGACCCGCATCTGCTTAAGACTCTCTCTCTCCCTTTCCCCTCCCCTGCACTCACTCTTTTTCTCTCTCAAATAAATAAATAAATCTTTTTAAAAATTATTTACAAGGGCAACATCAGTGTTGAACATAACCTTAGCTGAACATAAACAATGTTTCAGATTAAAAGGTTTGAAACAGTTATTAAGTGAACATGATGGGCCATGAACTCTCCTTGCTTTAGGTCTTCAGATTGTATAACACATTAGGAGTAGGGTGGCCCTAACATTTAGCTTGTATGTGTCAATTCGTTGCTACCATAAAGGTGCCTGGCGTGCTATGGAATCCATTTAGCCCTGACAACAATGTTGAGGGATGCCATTTCAACTCCATTTGCTAAAAAAAAAAAAAGAAAGAAAGAAAAGAAAAGTGGGGCAAAAAAGATGTATAACCTGCTCACGGCCCCATGTCACAGGCAGAATCTGAACTCTGGTCCCTCAACGACAGCTCCCAGCTACTCATCATTAGTACTAAGTAATCTACTGTCTCCGAGAACTCTCTATGACCACAGTAATGAGGAGATGGCCAGGGACACCATAGTGTTCAGATGCTTCTCACATGTTCTCAACTTCTCCTGCTAAAGCCCCTCAGCAGTAAAGAGCACAGATAAGTTAACTCTGCAGGAGTTACTGGGGCAAAATTGGGCAGAACCATGAACTGCTTTGTTTGAAGAAGTAGCAGATCTTTTTGGAAACTGTTGGATCAGCTACAACGCCACTCTCTTTGGCTCCTCTCGGACCGACTGTGGGAGAAGGAGACCACTACTGTACTATCTGATCAGCCAGGTCCTGCCCTGCCCCACCTCGTCCAGACTAGAAACTAAGTAGCCAGCCCCCTACCATCCCTGTGTGAGGACATCAGGATGTTTGTTCTTGAGACAGCCTAAAATTGGAAAAAGAGGTTGCTAGAGAATCGGAGGCAGATCTTTAGTCAAACAGGTATGACACTGCCAGTCACCCATTGGCAAGCATGCTCCTATATTTAACATCACTAAGCATCAGTTTCCTTATTAGAAAAATGAGAAAAATAGTACTGACCTCACGAGACAGTTGCAAGGATGACCTTAAATGGGCATAGAGCATATATGACAGAGCACTTGGCACATGGTTAGTGCCAGATAAATGAATGTTGTTATGGTTATAATTACTGTATCCAACCCAGTGCTATACCGAACTTTCTGTGATGATGGATATATTCCCATCTGTGCCACCCAACGTGGTAGTCACTAGCCACATGTGGCTACTGAACGCTTGAAATGTGGCTAGTGTGACTGAGGAACTATATTTTTGAATTTCGTCTAAATGTAAATAGCTACCTGGAGTTTGTGGTTACCATATGGGACAGGATAGGTATAATCCTCAGCCAATAACCAGGCCAGCTGGTCCAGATTAAATAGAATATTGCAATTACCAACCAAAATGATCAGACTGGCACCACAAAGGAAGTGAACAAAATAGCATCTACCTTAATAGAGATTTAATTTTACAACAATACAAAGGAAGCACTGCTTTCTAAAGAATCTACTATGTTTATGGCAGGCTTAGAACTGGATTTAGAACAGGCCACTCATATATTTTTTAAAAGCTTTGAAAGAGCAAGAAGGGAAGTGTGGTATATTCAAGTATTATTTAGCAAATGTTTACTCCTCCCCACCTCCCACTTCCATGGAGAGAGTATTCTTCTCTGTCCTGATGATTCTAGCTTTGGTCATGGGATTTGCTTTGGCCAATGGAATGGGAACAGAGACCTTCCTGGGCATTGCATGTACCTGCTCATCCCTCTAAAGCTTCTGACCACCACCAAGTGAAGAATGTGTCCCAGGAAGCTTCTGCCCCTTCATTATGGTCCCAGAATAACATCGCATAGAACAAACATGAACTTGACCCACAACCTAAAGCAGAGACACCCACAGACCCATGAGTGAGAAATAAATACTTATTTTTGTATGCTACTGTGATTTTGCAGGTATTTGCTAAACAGAATTCTTTTAATAAAAATCTGGCTGCTACAGGACCTGATAAGTACTGAGTACCTCCCATGCCATTGTGGAAGATGAAATAATTGGTTCTATGGAAGATGAAATAATTGGTTCAAGATCACGATGGAATGAGGATTCCATATGAGAGGTTTAAATCCACATGTTTAGATAAATTCACAGATAAAGTGTCCATAGTCAGTCACTAAAGGAATGAGGGTATTGGAAGACCAAGCTCTCAGATGGCTGAAGAAGACATCAGGACAGATGGCCATAGTCTTCTCCAACCTGACTCTCGAGGCGGGTGCCCAAGATGAATGGTTACCCAACTGGACCACAATCATCACCACTTTCCTATCTCCATCAATGTTCTAATTCTAGTTTCCAAGGTTTCTTCCTAGAATTTTTATAGTTATAATACTGATTACACAGATTTTTTTCAAGACATCTTGCCACATTTTCTAAATATTTGAAGAACATCCATTGGAAAAACTCATGTGTAAGGTATGATTCCATTAGAAACATATTCTGCATTAAGCATATATCTCTTCCACTGAAAAGCACTTTTCCACTTTGCATAAGCAGTGAATTTGCTTTAAGAAAACTTCTATTCACTCATAAGTGTTTGCCTACATTAAAGCTCCTACCAATCTGTCATGAGAGATGTATCCCCATGATGATATGCTAACTTGGGAATAGTGTTACTGGAAGGCATGCCAGATCAAGATAGTAAGCAAGCCTATTTTGAGGATGGAAAGAGATGATAATAGTACACAGCTCAAACCATTTAGAAAATAAAGTTAAGAGGGGATAAAAGAAATCACATGTGAAGCTCAACTGTGGAAGGCTGAACAAGTGGAGGTGAGTTTAGTTCCTTTGTGGAGACAGTCACCTTCTAACACGTTCTAGAGCATTATGGTCCTCACCTTCCTGCCACCTACCCTTATGCACTGCCCAGGCCACAAGAGTCCCAGATAACAGCACTAGTGAGCTTCTGAGGGGCCTTTTCACACGCCCACGACCGCCTTCCCCGACACCTCATGCTTTCATCTCAAAAACTGTAGAGCGTGTGGTTGTGCAGGTGTCCATCCACGTCCACATTTTCCTCATCTCCTCTCCCCTCTCTCCTCCAGGGCCTCAGGAGGAAGCCAGTGCCCAGGCCGTTCCCTGCAGAGGCTGCTCAGGAGGCCGACAGGAAGACGTAGAGGCCACTGCACTGAGGCCCATGGTGGGACCAGGTCCTTCTGTGTTCTTCACCAAAGCAGAAAGGAGCTTTCTTCCCCATGCATGTAGTACATTCTGTCACCTATGTCCCCAAACTATGTTTCCTTGTGAATCTAACATCTTACAGCAATTTCTTCCAAACAGCATTTTCAGATTTCACTCCCAGCCTGTTTGTGCTTTGACCCAGGGAAAACAATATGAGTGATGCTCAGAATTGCCCAGCCCCCCTGATGCCAGTCTGTCATCCTTGACCCCAGCTTGAACTCCTCTACTCTCTTGCCATGAAACGGACATTCCTGAAGATAGATCACAGAGAAATTCATCCTCCAAGCATCAAATGTGGGATGGCCAAAAATGTCTGAACCCTAGCATGAACACAATTTAGGGTCTCATACTCTATGGAACCCCTGCTACCTTGGCACTTCAAAAAAATTATAGGAAATAAAATGCCAATCTGTGGTTTGGGTTATTAATTGGGAACCTTGTATAGATTATCAGAACAAAACGTCAAATTATCAGAGTCCAGTTTACTTGAATGAGTACCCTCAGTGCCAAAAGCATCAGGTGGGGGCTTCCAGCCAAGATGGCAGACGTTGAGTGTCCTAGACTCCACACATAGGCATGCTTGGCTACAAGAACATCACTTTAAAAAGAGATAGCTGGGCTTAAAAGCAAAACAGTGATAACTAAACAAAACTAAACAAAATTACCATGTGCAGATATGCCAAAAACAGGAAGGGAACTCAGGACTCAGAGAAGTAGGAGTTACGGTTAGGCCCCGTGCATAGAGCTGAGAGCCAATAAAGAGTTGCCCCACCAACAAAAGGATGGCTGGAGAAAAACACGATGAAGTAGCTGTAAAAAAAAAAATGAAAGTGCTTGACCTGTGCTGTTCTGTGGCTGGACGGGAGTCCGCCCAGATCATCAGTGCCCAAAGCCTGCCTCCCACTATGGGTGGGCTGAACTCATGCTCCCTCACTGTGAGCTGACAACACATCATGACTTTAGGGTCCCCCAATTTGTGTCTGAATTTGACCCACCTCCATTGTAAATACTGTCAGGATTCCTTGGTATTTAAACCTGCAAAAATAATAACATATTGAGCCCAATCTTTAATATTGTTTATCTTAACTGAACTTTGTAGTGAACATAACTTGTAGATACTTCCTTTCATATCTGACTTCCCTTGGCTTCTGTCAAAAAAGGATTTTGTCTTATTTGCTGATGTACTCCCTAGCACCTAGGACAGAAAAAATGTTTGTTAAATGTCTTAATGAAGTAAAAAGGTGAGGAAGACAATCTTCTGCACACTTTTTCTTGGAATCAGGCTTGGAGAGCAGAACTATCTGAAGTAGAAAACTCCTCACATTTAGAGTCCATTTATGATCTATTTTAGTAAAGTCCATTTATCAAGAATGTTTGGGAAGGCGTCCATTCATATACTCACCCCGTATTCAACCATGACTAATCAGATTAAGATTATATTGGCAAACTGTTTTAACATTTTTTTAAATCTCCTTTGATTCTGAAGACCCTGTAGGATCTTGTTGGCCTCGATGTAACATACTATGAACACTACATACGTGGTTAAATGGTATAGGAAGAAAACAAATACATGAGGATTTTGGGTATAGGAGAAGATGTTGTTTGTTGTTTGGTATAGATCCTGGATAAAAGGGCATTTACTGGGGCACCTGGCTGGCTCAGTCAGTAAAGGATGCAACTCCTGATTTCCAGGTTGTGAATTCGAGCTCCATGTTAGGTGTAGGAGTTTACTTAAAAATAAAATCTTAAAAAAAAAAAAAAAAAAAAAGAGCATTTACTATGGCTTTAAATTCTAGATTCAACCTCACTGCCAGATGAGGAAATCACCTCATAACGAAGGATGACCTATCACAGAAGGTTAACTCCCCATATTTCCAGTTGACAAGCCCAAGTCAATTCCCCACCTCTTCCACGAAGCCTACCCAGGTTCCCAGCCACCGCCTTTCCTTGCGCTCCCGGAGCAGCGCAGTGGTGCCCTCTTCTGGCACTCCCCATTCACTAGAGATCTCTGTTCCACTGAGAGTTTCTGGCCATAAGACCAGAATTGCTTAACCTCTGCAATTTGTGCAGCCCTTAGCACACCCATTTCAGTGAATATTTCTCACATCACCAACTTTTTCTCAAGTATTGAAGACTCATTTTGCTTTTCACAGATTTAATTTTTTTTCCTTTAAAAAAAAATTTTTTTTAAGATTTTATTTATTTATTTGAGAGAGAGAGAATGAGAGACAGAGAGCATGAAAGGGAGGAAGGTCAGAGGGAGAAGCAGACTCCCCGCCGAGCAGAGAGCCCGATGCGGGACTCGATCCCGGGACTCCAGGATCATGACCTGAGCCGAAGGCAGTCGCTTAACCAACTGAGCCACCCAGGCGCCCCCCTTTAAAATTTTTAATGGCCAGGAAATGGTATAGAATAACTGCCAAGTCACATAAATTAACTTTTTTGTTAAGTTTGTGATCCCGGAAAGAACACTCTATCAGTCGATGCAAACTGCATGGGAATTTCATCAGTGGTTGTCTGGGCGTGTGACTGAGTGTGGGCCATGGACCCATCTTTACATGGTCCAGAAAAAAAGGCGACTGCCATGTTTGGCAGGCTTCAGCTCTCCTTCTATCTCAGGGTTGGGCTCTGGTCTTGCTCTTGAGTGATAGGGATTCTCCGGTAAAGGTCGATCTGTTTTCACTTTGGTGACCTTGGACAGCTCCCCCAGGTCAGGTCGCACCCAGCCCAGTTTGTCCAGCACACACTCGTCAAACTTAGCCTGCTGTTTGCGACAGCGACGAAATAGCTGCAAGCTGGAATAATCAATGCAGGTCCAATAGTCTGTAAAAGGCTCCGCACAGTGAAGCTTTATCTGCCTGAAGAAGTCCAGAGCACACTTGTTGACGAGCTTGCCTTCCTCTAAACACCGTCTGCGGTCTTTATCTTCCCAGCAGCAGAGCATGAACTCCTTGTTGGGCTTGTCACACTGAACTCCATAGTGATGGGCAGCAGCTTTGAGCACCGAAGAACCGACTTTCACCTCCTGCACTTTCAGATCCTCCAGAGTAGGCAGCTCCACTATCCCCAGCATGATGGCGGTAGCCCCAAACCCGAGGAGGCTCCCTCAAACGCGTCGCCCCCGTCTCCTTGAATTCCCCTTTTGACTGCCATCACAGATTTAATTTTTAAAAATTTTTTTAAATATTTTATTTATTTCAGAGAGCACGTGCATGCAAGCAGGGGGAGGGACAGAGGGAGAGAGAGAGAGAGAGTGTGTCAAACAGACTCCCCACTGAGTGCAGACCTGACAGGGCTCCATCTCATGGCCCTGAGATCATGACCCAAGTGGAAACAAAGAGTCAGCCGCTCAACCTACTGAGCTACCCAGGTGTCCCTAATTTTAGATTTCTTAAGGCTTTCATAGATAGGGTAGAAAACAAGGATCTTATATTAAAGGAAATGAAGATAAGTTGAAGGAAATAAACAGGCACAGGAGGATAGAGAGCAAGACAGAGACTCAACCAGACAGTAATTTCCTACAGTCTCCAAGGCCCCAAAAGAGCATCCCATAGTTGGCTCTGCCCTTTCCTCAACCTATTCCTCATAAAATGATGGTTCACCTATTTCTCATAAAATGATGGTTCAAGTGGGGCAGGGGAAGTGCTAAGCAATTCTGTGTAAATGTGGCCCAGGTCTTCATATCTCCCTCCATCTCTCCATCCTGAGACTCAGAAGCCAATTCAGTAAGTTCTTCATTAAGCACAGAAGCCCTCAGAGTCAGAGGGATTCCATCCCACCACCACTGTCTTTCTATTTTCCTTCTCTTTCCTCAGCACTGCACATTAGGACCGAGCCCCAGCAGGCACCAGCGTGGTCCCCAGCACTTGGGATGGGCACGGGAGTTAATAGTCCTTATTCTGCTTTCTCACAGCTGCTTTTCCTATTGACTATAAACATTCACAGTTAAAGAGACATTTCCCAAGGACTTTGTTCCAGCTGGTGGTTTTCATAGGATGCTCCAGAGGACACGTCAGCCGGAAGGAAATGTGACCAAGCCGAGACTCAGAGGCGTGGAAGCCCAAGCTCAGCTGACTCATCCTGGGGCTCCTGGGGCTCAAGTGTCCCACCCTCTCTCGCCACACTGCCTTACGTCCCCCTTCATGCACATGCCTTCCAACACGAAGCGGCTATGATGGTGAGGAACTTGCTGCAGGGAAGAAAATCAGCTTCTGCCTTCAACTTTCGGAAACCTTGAGAGTCTGTGTTTGAAGTGGTGTTCCGATGGGGAGTGCACGATTAGTACCAAACAGGGCGTGGGAACTAGACAGATGCAAGACTCCAGGTCTCTGCAACACTGACCCATGTCTGGCCCCTGGGCAACACCTGCTACTGGTGAACCAGCTTCATGAGGAATTTGTCAGTTACTTATCCGGAATCAGTTTAGACTTCCACATAGCTCACCTGTCTCTGTCCTGACTCCTGGGAAGGCCCCTGTTAGCCCAGGTGTCCCCCCAAGGTCATGTGGTTTATCGTGGAAAGGCTGGCTTCTTTCTTGGGCAACTTGAGAGACTTGAACAAGATCAGAACAAGTTTGTCTGATATCCACTCGGAAACCCCAACAGAACCCTCACCCGGATCTTTGACTTCTTTTCGACAACCACAGGGGATGACAGCATCTAGCGTATGGGTCCTGTAGCAGGATGGCACTGTCACACAAAGGAGGAAACATGGAAAGGTGTGCCTGAGGGAGTTAGAATCAATGGCATCAGATAGATGATCCCTGATAAGCTCTATGATAAGTCAAACATTTAACTGTAAAATGCATATAAATAAACTTAAGAGTGACTTAAATATAAATATTTCACCGCATAACATAATCAAATTTACTAACATACCTTACCACAGCATAATTGTCTTGGCTAAAATAATTTTCAAGTAATGTTTTATAACTCTTTAACAAAAATAACTTTATTTTTTAAAAGTACGATTGGTCGTCTGTAGCTTTTGTGGTGTTAAGTGTTCTTCAGAATCTCTCTTACAATTTGCAAAGCCTCTTAATATAAGAATAGTAACCCTCTATGATATGTGCTAAAAATACTTCTCCCCTTCGTCTTTTTGTTTGCCCTATCATGCTTTCGGTTTACAGAGTTTAAATTTTTATTATTCAAATCAGTATTCTTCTCCCATTGAGTTGTTAGTTTAAGAAAGTTCTTCCTTATCTGGAGATCACATTCTTATCTAAGAGTGTGATCAATGGGTAGAATTTATTTATTTATTTATTTATTTTATTTATTTATTTTTTAGAATTTATTTTAATAAATGATGGGAAGTAAAGATCCAGCTTGTCTTCTGAAGAGTCTACCATTTGGACCAAAATTAGAATTATGTGAATCTGCTGCTCACACCCTGTCAGCTGACTCCCCCTCTCCCCTTCTCTGGTGGGTGAGAAGTTTGCTTTCACTCAGGCTTTCCCATAATCAAACAGAGAATCACTTATCTCAATCAGGCAAAATATAGGCTCCTTTTCACTTAGTAATCAGGGCATGTCTAGACATTCCTTTGCAGTTTCATTAACTTCATGTACGTTTTTAATTACTATCATTCAACACCTTCCTTGGATCCTCAGAAATGAAAAGGTGTTTTGTCTGTATGTATTTTCACATAATACACAACCAGCCACATAGCAGTACCATGTTAACTGGTGGCTAAACTTGACAACCCCTCACTCTCTTATTTAGCTGCATTTTCCAAAGCCATGCTTATGAATTCCCTTGAATAAGCATGTACCAGGTGCTGAGCTACAAATGAAATGAGAAACCAACGGCAAAGATGACGACATTTTTTTACCCACAAAAAAGTTTCAATCAAGTTTACAAACTACAAACTATATTATTTGCCTACTGCATTACAACAGATGAGTCCAAAACCTAAAGGCTTAAAATAATGCTAAACATTTATTGTTCCTCTCAATTCCGACGGGCCAGGAATCCAGGAGCAGCTTGACTGGGCATTTTCAGCTCAGGGCCCTCTGGACATCGCAGTCAGGTGTCGGCTGCAGCCGGAGTCATCGCAAAGCTTTCCTAGAAATGGAGGCTCTACCTCCAAAGAGGCTAACTGGTATGGCTAACGAGCTGGTCCTGACTGTTGGTGGGAGGCCTCAGTTCTTCTACAGGAGCCTCTTCACAGAGCAATGTGAGCATCCTCACAATATGGTGACTGGCTTCCCCCAGAGCGAGCAACCCAAGAGAACATGATAAACACTGCAATTCAGTTTATGACCTCATCTCAGAAGTTATCTTCCCGCTTCTGTTATAGTATATTGGTCACACAGACTAGCCCTGATTCTATGTAAGGGTGTGACAACAGGAGACAACAATCACCAGGAGCCATGTTCAACAGGAAGAGAGCAGGGAGAACACAGGCTTTTCCTCCATTCCCTCATCTCTGCAGTGGAGATCATCATGGCACAGACCTCGCCTGGTTTTGTTGAGATGGAGGAATGCAGTGATATGATCATAGCGTCCAGCACACAGGGGGTAGTAAATAGTAACAAACATGTATCTGTTTATTGATTTAATGGTCATTAATGGTTTTATTTATCCCTCACACATCCTGAAAAGGATAACACAATGCAAACATCAATCCTCTGAACTCAACTTTAAGTACCCAAATTCTACAGTTGATACACACACAGGAGCGCACGCTTTTGGTGAAACCATTTATTGCTTTAATTACCTTTATGAAATCTGTTAGAAAGGGCAAGGGATCCTAAGCAAACAAGAGGCATTATTGGATGGATGAAGAAATATCTAATAAATCCCAAGGCCAGAAAGTAAAACCAAGCTTCCAGAAAACCAGTATGGGGAACTAGGAAGTTAGAAACAAGTTACTGATCTTTCAGGAACCACATGGTCTTTCAGCTCTGCCTGCTTCTTCACTCTCCCCATCTCCCTCTGTCCTTCTTCAACTCAGGTATCTGCAGAGATTAGCATCTCTGAGTCCAGTTCCAAATTTCCAGGAAGAAGACTCTGATTCATTTATTTTGTCCATCCCTGACCCAAATTTCTCTTATGGGAGAGTGGGGACAGCAATTACTTGATCCACTGCCCACTCACCAGGATGTGGGGCTACAGACTGTCTTTTAAGAAGGAGTGTAGGAGCTAAGATGAAACGACTGGTGGAAGAAATGACTGGCCTCTCTAGTGCAGACCCTTGGCAAAGCAAACCAGTGCCTTTGGTTCAAATCTGCAGAATGAACCACATATCCAACTCAGAATTGAAGAGCCTTAACCAAAATTGGTACGTTTTCCAAGAAATAAAAATAAATCTTTTTACTGTAAAGACATACAGCTAGCAGTCTCATTTAAATTGTCACTTTAAACAGATGAAGGGCAACAAATATCTATACACACAGACTCATTCACAAATAAATTAGGAATAATGCTGGCTAATGACCAAAGCAGGAAAGGAAATTACCAACAAGTAATTTGCTTTGATGTTTACATTTTTATTCTCAAAATAGATTGTTTGAGTATTGAGCTCTTCTTTCAACACATATTTTCATGTAGACCCCTAATAAATGCTCTGCACTTTATAACTGACAGGATCTTTCCAGTAAAAGTATCTGCTCTAAACCATTTCACTACTTAACTGAAAAGAATGCTAGAAAATGTCTTGCTTTCAGATTTATTGAGAGCTTGTCCTGAGAAGTGGGGTCCCATTCCTTGCCAAACTACTTATTCTAGTTGTTTCTAAGGCAAATTTCCTCAACCTTTTAATAAAATACTGTCCATTTATTTCATCTCTGAATCAAACCATTTGGTTCTCTGAGTTAAAAATGAGGATGAGCAGAAACCATCTTTGATCAAATAAAATCCTAATGCTAAGTGCCATAGTTCAATGTCAAGTCCTAGCTTATTTCTTTTCACTTTTTAAAAATAACTTAGTATAATATAATATAATTGAAATGTGTTAGAGGCTAAATTTGTCCCCTCCCAAATTCATATGTTGAAGTCCTAACCTTCAATACCTTAGAATATAACTATATTTGGAGAGGGCCTTTAAAGCAGTGATTAAGTTAAAATAAGCCTATTAGGTGAGCTCAAATCCACCTGACTAGTGTCCTTCTAAGAAGAGGGAATTCGCATGACCACCACGGAGAGGTCACATGAAGACACAGAAAGAAGGCAGCCACCTGCTAGCCAAGGAGGAAAGTATCATAAATCCTAGCAACACCTTGACCTTGGACTTCTAATCTGGAGGACTCTGAAAAAATTAACTGTTGTGAAAAGATAAACTGTTTTTTAAGCCATCCAGTCTATGGTATTTGCTTATGGCAGACCTGGCAAACTAATATTATTGAATACACGTTTTGCTTATCAAACAAGTAGAAACTTATCAACACATAGTCTGCATTGATTGGGGGAAGATTTCAAAGGAGAAATCTATGATATATAGGAAGGGGAAAAGATGTCAAGGTTAGGCAGCTGAAATAATATGAGTTAAAGTATTTAGGGAGGGATATCTGGGTGGTTTAGTCAGTTGAGCATCTGCCTTCAGCTCAGGTCATGATCCTGGGGCCCTGGAATCCCAGAGTCCTGAGATGAAGTCCCGTGTTGGGCTCCCTGTTCAGCGGGGAGTCTGCTTCTCCTTCTCCCTCTGCCCCTCCCCACCACTTGTGCTCTCTCTCTCTCTCTCAAGCGAATGGGTAAGATCTTTAAAAAAAAATTATTTAGGGAGAAACTGCGAGTCAGTAGAGCTAGAAAGATTAGAGGGAGAAGAACGGAAAGGAGAGGAAAGAGACACAGCCGACAGAATTCTTTTGACTGGTAAGATGAGGAAGCTCCTTGCTGGGAGCTTAACAAAGTAGAGTTAACACCTCAGTGAGATTGACACCAGGCAGGTCACTCCTGGCTCCCCTGGGGTAGTGACTTCAGTCACCTGCATCTTACAGTAACTACTTTACAATGAGGAAAAATCAAATAAATGGTACAGAAGAAACTACACTTCATCGAGAGTCACTCTAAGAAAAATATAATGCAAACCACATATGTGGTTTTATATTTTCTGATACTTGTTTAAAAAGAAAAAAGAGAAATTTATTTTTAAGATATTTTCTGTCATTGAATTTAAAGTATCATCATTGAAATATGAAATCAATAGTTTTTAAGTTATTTATGAGGTAATTTACCTTTTCTGTACTAAGTCTTTGAAATCTAGTCTGTATTTTACCCACACAAGGCATCTTAATTCGGACACTAAATACTCATGTATTTAGATTTCATAAAATTAACAGTTGAAAAAATAGATTCCCAGAGATACCATATTGTCCCATATATTCACAAAAATTTCCAAAACTGAATTGTCAGTTTAAATTCATTAAAATCCAAAATTTAAAATTTCATTCCTCGGTCACACTAAACACATTTCAAGTGTCAATAACTATATGCAGCTAGTGGTGACTATATTTGACAGCACAAGCCTGGAGTTTGCAACACTTTAAGAAAAAGCCTTGGAGCACTTTGTCAGAAACTTATGCTGTGGACAAAGGCTGCATGATAAAGGAAAGGATTAGAGTTATGTATAAAACAAGAGTTAGTTTGAGCATGCACTCCCAAGAGACCTTTGAATATTGCAAACCTATTTTTTCTCTCCAACTAACTCCCCCCAAGCCAGCAGAGGTTACAGATCCACATTGTCTCATTGCTCTCTACCTACAGGCCTCATGCATGAAAGGAACACCGATCTGGGAAGCAGAAGCAACTCCCTTTTGCAAAGTGCTCCACCCTATGGGTAGAGTAATGGGAGTAGAGCAAGGCAACAAGAAAATGAGGATGTTGCACACCCTTGGTTGTGAATCTAAAATGTTGTTGGTATGTTTTTGCGTTTAATCATATTACTATCCAATTGGAAGAAAGATATCATAGTAGAAGAAATGTCATATCAATATTAATAATCTTCACAAATTTAAAGATTCATACTAACTGAAAACAGTAGCCTGTCAGCTACCAGAAGACAGGAAATTTTGTCTGTTTTATTCACTGCTATATCCCTAGAACCTATGACACAGGCCCATAGTAAGAGACCAACAATTATTTGTTTAGCAAACAAACTAATAAACAGCTGATAGCTTCCCATGCAATAGCCAGGCAACAGCAATAATACCACAGAGTTGTGTTCCAAATCTGCCATTCAGTCTTCTCAACAGACATTTTTAAGTATTCACTATGTGCCAATCACTCTATTAGATGCTGTGTATGTAAAAATAATACACATAAAAAGGATGGTAGGGAAAGGAAAAATGTCTTTATGAAGTACCCAATAATTATTTTAAAAAATCATATTTACATCACTTAAAAAGGGGTGCCTAGGTGACTCAGTTAGTTAAGCGTCCGACTCTTGATTTCAGCTCAGGTCATGATCTCAGGGTCATGAGATCGAGGCCCATGTCAGTCTTCGCACTCAGCAGGAAGTCTGTTTAAGATTCTCTCCCTCTCCCTCTGCTCCTCACCCCACTCACACGCTCTCTCTCTCTAAAAAATAAAGAAATCTTTTTTACAAAAAGATGCAATTGAATAATAGTGATCTTCCTTTCCTCAAATATTGTATCAAATATTAAGGTGCAACTTAATCATAGACTATCAGATTCCACCTAGCTCTTAAAACCTAACACAATTTCCATCAATAGAAATAAACATTCCCCCTACAAAAAAGTACTATGGATTTGACTCTATCTGGTTTTATTGATTGTGCCCTAATTAGGTATCTCATTTAAGCTCTCTTTCCAAGATCATAATGGGAGTTTTCCTTTCATTTCTTGCTTAGCCCAAGTGTTGGGTTGTTTTTTTTTTCCCCCTATTTTGAGGCTTTCAGACCAAGCTAATCATGGGCACATTTCCAAAATGTTTAAGAATTAGAAAAAGGAGTTGATTGCTTAATTCTTGCTTCTGAGTTGGAGCTTGCATTAATTAGCTAAAGCCAGAGTCCTCAGCATGCTCTCCAGGGCCCGTGAGCCACTGATTAGCAGTGACAAGGCCATCTGGCCTTCCTGCTGCATACTGGAGAAAGTGTCTTTTGGCATAAAAATCAGGGATGCCTATAATTTAGAATGAGTCAAATGCTGCCACCCTTCTGAAAGACATGGTGTCTGACTACAGTATGAGGCCTGTCCCAAAAGAAGCTGTCGATGACCACCAATGCCACCATCTTAAAACTCAGCCCCACTCTCCCATCTGCAGAGTCTCCTCTTACCTACCTTCAGCTACTCTTACTCAACACTCCCCTTCTGATAGTGTTCCTTCCTCTATCAATCACCGCACCAAAGTTGACGAACTTTGACTCAAGGCTTGTGTGTACTTTCTGGTTGTTTTCAAATAGCTATTCATTAAAGAGATGCCAAATTGGAAACAATAAAGGAGTTGGAACAATCAGAGGGATGTGTCTGAGAAGCCAGGATTTGGCATGTGGATAAGCCCAAGATGAGCAGAATTAGCTCTGCCCTGCTTACTCTTCATCCATGCAGCCTGGAACTGAAGAAGAAAGAGAGTACAGGGATGACAAACATTCCATGGGGAGAGATTGGTTAGGTGCCCACTGGTCTATCTTGATGTAATCAGCAGTATGAACTCACTGAAATGTTGAAGATAGCCAGCACTCTTGGCTTACCCAAGCCAATGATGTCCAGTCAGTACATCCAAGGTAGGTTTATTCCAGGAAAACCAAATAACCATATGACCCTCAGTCACTGGACCATGTGTCCAGTTCGAGGATCAAAATAACTGGTCACTATAATGGTGCCTGAGGATCTCTAAGTCCAGGAGCATGGTCCTTGTAAACCCCACTTATTACCCGAGGCCATCATTAGACTAAGGACTGATGCCAATAAAAGAGAAGTGAAAACTGGACTCCCCTGGGGAAAAAATCCATTTGATGGCAAAGCTTCACAGATTATTCTTTCATGACCTCATGGACAAGATTTTCAATGCAGGCTGGCAAAACATTGAAACAGCTGAATGGGTGAGCATTGTATGCTGGGTTAGTTCAATAACCACAGCGGTAAATATACTATATCGCATGTAATTTGCCTTGAATCTCACTTTGGATCTCAGAGTATTGCCCTCCATGTATATTCACTTGAGTCTCACAAGTCTGACCAATTCCTAGTGAGTTAAGGAGGCTTTACTCTGTATTAATTGAAAAGTTTGCCCTTTTAAGTTGCCCAAATTTCTTTCAGTCACTGGGCATCTTATTGCTGAATTATTTTGGTTGAGAGCTTTTGTGATTTGGACTAATACTTTTCCTTGTAAGCAAACAGTCCGGACAGGTCTGAGAAGCCTGCAAAAACCCACAGATTCTTCCTCTTCAGGCTCTTTGTCAACTGAATGGTCTCAGATGATCCAACGTAGACATTTTACACTGGTGTGGGTGAGAAGAGATGCAAAGATACAAGAACTCTCTTTCTGATGGGAAGGACTCTACACCTCATGTTAGAAACTACATCCCACCCACCTGGAAGAATTCCAATCTTTCAGGGAACCAGCACTAAAATTCACATGGGCAGCCATACTTACTGACCTTGATTACAAGAAGTGCAACAGTTTTAACCGTCACGCATCTGACAAAGTTCTATGCAAATTCGGATACTCTCCCAATGTTGTACATGTCATCTGTGATTTCTCATATTCAGTTTGGCAAGCTTCTATTATCCACAGAAACTCCTCTAGGTATGCTAGTATCCATTCTGCATACTGTTTCTTCCTCGGGTCTTATGGCTTTAAATAAGAAAATAAAGAGAAGATGATTGTATTGTCTTTTATAGCTTCTCTCTTATAGGAACACGAGGCTCTGAATAAATATTTAAGCTGAATGAATTAAAAAAAAAAGGAGTCAATTGTTCTTTGGAGAGGAACATTAATTCTTTCAACTTTCTTATGTGTCATTTAACAAATTACCCATTCCAAGGCACTAAATGGCTCTCAGCGGCCAGGCTGACTTAACAGCCGTGCAAGCAGCAACCTTTCATTTATAATTTACTATGACACTTGGTCATCTTGCCAATCCATCATAATTGTGCGAACAATAAGCAGACAAAGCCAACTCTGCAAACTAAGAGATCGCCCACCCACGGGTCTCACAGACCAACCTACAGTAATCCACCTTTCCTCCCTGAGATAAAATCCCATAAAATCATTCAAAGAATATGCATTTAGTGAGGGTCTACTGTGTGCCAGGTCTAGCTTCTCCAGGTCAGTGGATAGTACATACATAATGAGAGATTTGGATTGACTTTAGCTTTCTTCTTTTCAGACACTAAATGACAGGAGAACTTGACCCTAAAGAATGGATTCCGGTATAACTAGAAAGGAGCTAATGTTACTCAATACCTCCTAAAACTCTCATATTTTTTTATGTATGACCTCATTGATTTCAACAACTAACTGAGAAATAAATTAGATTATGTTAAGAAAATTTAGGCTCTGAGAGGTTAAGTGTAATTTGCCTAAAGACACATAACTAATGTATGGCACAATCTGCATTTAACCTATCTTTTGGACAAGGTTGAGCCTTATTTGCTTCCAATCTACATATGAATTAGCAAGAGGCTACAGATAAACAATATGATGCAAGTTTTGGCTTTAGCAATGAAAAGTACAGTGTTCCTATCAAGGAAGCACAATTTTCAGATTGTGGGAGATTTCACCCTTTCACGCTGAGACTCAGCAGGTCTTATGACTCAGGCTGGAAAACACAAGGCCGATAGAGCTGTCCCCAAACACCTGAATTGCCCTGTTTAAAAAACAAACAACTTTTTTTTAAAAAAGCACAAGTTTGTTCTTCATGGCTCTAGAAGACCAACTAGAAAAACAGAATGACCTTCCTTACAATCCCTTGGAAGGCCAGAGGATTGAAAATAAATATGCTGGGTTACAGTTTAGGTATGAATAGTTGAGGACCTAAAACAATCATCATTGTGAGCCTACAAAATAGCAGACGGATTCATTTAAAAGAGATGCCATCTAAAAGTGATGACAGAGCAGAGGGCTGCCAGTCACAGAGGAGACCAATACTTTTGAGTCCAAGAGCACCTGCCCGGAAGCAGAGTCACCGGCCACCCCAAGAGCCACCTGTGCTCCGCAGGGAACGGGCAGCTGTCTGTCTGACACGAGCAGTAGACCAGAACTATGGTCCCACATGCAGTGGCAGGCAGACCTTGGGTTTATCACTGAGAGCTGTAACCCTCCAACACAGCACTTTGCCCTTGGCGTTCCCTATTCCCGGGATGTTTATGTCCTGGACATCTGCGCGGCTCACAGCTCCACTTCATTCAGGCCTCTGCTTTAGTGCACCCCCTTCCTTGAGCACCCTCTCCGCTATATACTCTCCATGTTTTTGCATGCCTTTATTTTACTGCACATTTAATTTACTGTCTGGCATTATAAAAAATGTTTTCTTGTCTCCTTCCCTGAAATGTCAGTTCTATGAGGCAGAAACGTTATTTTGTTCACTGATGTATCCCTCATGCCTAGACCAGTGCTTGGCATCTGGTAGACCCTCATGCAATAAATGGATGTAAAATGGATGAATTTTTCTTTAAGTGTAGTTTGTATCTCCTCACAACAAATACTTTCCTAACAGTGCCTCTTGATGCAAAAATTACTAGGATAGGTAACTATTTCTGTTACACATCCTATTTTAATGCAACATCTCAGTCTTGAAAATGAAAGCATCCACTGGTGAACAGTGCCAAATCCAACCTTCAGTTTTTCAGTACTATACCAAGGGATCACTGTTAACTGCTGACTTTTCAATAAAATCAACATATAAATTATGTCATATTATAATGTTGTAGACTGAACAAAACACTACCCATATTTCCATTTTCCAAACAAAAATCAACACTAGCCATTTTGAATTTCAAATTCTAATTCTAAAACTTGAATATTCAAATGGAAGTTTAAAAAAAATCATTGTTCATTGAACTGCTTAAATTTGGGGAACCCTAGATTAAGATGGCATTCACCCTTTTAAAAATCAAGTAAGTGGCTGTCCAATTTTCCTAACACCATTGGACAGCCACATGCAGGAGAATGAAACTGGACCATTTCCTTACACCACACACAAAAATAGACTCAAAATGGTTGAAAGATCTCAATGTGAGACAGGAATCCATCAAAATCCTAAAGGAGAACACAGGCAGCAACCTCTTCGACCTCAGCCGCAGCAACTTCCTCCTAGAAACATCGCCAAAGGCAAGGGAAGCAAGGGCAAAAATGAACTATTGGGACTTCATCAAGATAAAATGTTTTTGCACAGCAAAAGAAACAGTCAACAAAACCAAAAGGCAACCAACAGAATGGGAGAAGATATTTGCAAATGACATATCAGATAAAGGGCTAGTATCCAAAACCTATAAAGAACTTATCAAACTCAACACCCAAAGAACAAATGATCCAATCAAGAAATGGGCAGAAGACTTGAACAGACATTTTTCCAAAGAAGACATCCAAATGGCCAACAGACACATGAAAAAGTGCTCAACATTGCTCGGCATCAGGGAAATCCAAATCAAAACCTCAATGAGATACCACCTCACACCAGTCAGAATGGCTACAATTAACAAGTCAGGAAACGACAGATGTTGGCGGGGATGCGGAGAAAGGGGAACCCTCCTACACTGTTGGTGGGAATGCAAGCTGGTGCGGCCACTCTGGAAAGCAGTATGGAGGTTCTCAAAAAGTTGAAAATAGAGCTACCATACGACCCAGCAACTGCACTACTGGGTATTTACCCCAAAGTTACAAATGTAGGGACCCAAAGGGGTACGTGTACCCTGATGTTTATAGCAGCAATGTCCACAATTGCCAAACTATGGAAAAAGGCAAGATGTCCATTGACAGATGAATGGATAAAGAAGTTGTGGTATAGATATACAATGAAATATTATGCAGCCATCAAAAGGAATGAAATCTTGCCATTTGCAACGACGTGGATGGAACTGGAGGGTATTAATGCTGAGTGAAATAAGTCAATCAGAGAAAGATATGTATCATATGATCTCACTGCCTTGAGGAATTCTTAATCTCAGGAAACAAACAGGGTTGCTGGAGTCGTGGAGGGTGGGAGGCATGGGGTTGCTGGGTGATAGACATTGGGGAGGGTATGTGCTATGGTGAGTGCTGTGAATTGTGTAAGACTGTTGAATCACAGACCTGTACCTCTGAAACAAATAATACATTATATGTTTAAAAAAAGAAGAAGAAAATAGTAGGAAGGGAAAAATGAAGGGGGGGAAATCGGAGGGGGAGACGAACCATGAGAGACTGTGGACTCTGAGAAACAAACTGAGGGTCCTAGAGGGGAGGGGGGTGGGGGGATGGGTTAGCCTGGTGATGGGTATTAAAGAGGGCACATATTAAATGGAGCACTATGTGTTAAACACAAACAATGAATCATGGAACACTACATCAAAAACTAATGATGTAATGTATGGTGATTAACATAATAAAACTTCGAAAAATGCAAAAAAAAAATCAAGTAAGTTAAGGGGTGCCTGGGTGGTTCAGTCAGTTAAGCGTCTGCCTTCGGCTCAGGTCATGATCTACGCGTCCTGGTATGGAGCCCTATGTTGGACTCCTTGCTCAGCAGGGAGTCTGCTTCTCCCTCTGTCCCTCCCCCCAACTCATGTGCGTGCACTCACACTCTCTCTCTGTCTCTGAAATAAACAAAAATCTCAAAAAAAAATTCAAATTAAAAAGTATTATATTTACTTGCATATATCCCCCCCAAAAGGAAAAGAATAGATAACTGCTGTCCAGCTGCACATCTTTTCTCTGCCAACGGTTCATCAACAGTTTTATCCCTGAAAGTACAACAGGTCAGAGAAAGAGTTGCCCACAGTTTATTTAACAAATAAACTTTCGCTTTGGGCCTATCTCTTCAGTCACTCCTTCCCCAAGCAGTCACTCTGTTCTCATTTTTAGGAGCTAGTTGCAGTTGCTGCCCACAAACACCTACCTGAAGATGCTTTCCTACTCTTTACCTCTTGCCCACTTTGGTGATGAAATATATGCTAAACTTGGTTGTTAAGCAGCTACAGAAACCTTCAGAACATGCACAGAGTCTGACAACTTCACCACCTGCCATCACCCAGGCTGAGCTGCCGTATTTCTCTACTACATTACACCATGGCTCCCTGACTGGTTTCCCTACCTCCACACTTGCCCCTTTCATTCTAAAACTGAAGTCAGATCATGTCACAATGCTGCTCAAAACTCTGCAAATCTCCCCAGGTACTCAGAGTGAAAGTTCTGATGTTCACAATGACCTGCAGGTCCCTCCCCTTACTTCACAGACTTCTTTTTCTGGTACTCTAGACCTCACCCACTTTGTTCCAGTCAGTGGGGTTCCTTGCTGCTCCTTGAATACACCCCTGTCTTACAGCACTGAAGTGGCTGTTCACATGGCTTGGAAAACTCTTCCCCCATATGTTAGTTTGCTCAACTCCCTCACCTTCTTCATGTTTTTGCTCAAATGTCATCTTCCCAAGAAGACCTTCCCTAGTCATCTTTTTTATTGTCACAACCTGCTGTCCACCATCCCAGCACCCACCCACCCCCATCTTCTCTAGCAGGCTCTACTGTTTTTTAATTTTTCCACTGTACTTACTATCTTCTAACATACTACCTATTCTTGCTTATTTTTTATGTTTATGTATATTGTCTGTCTCCCTCTGTGAGGACAAAGATCTTCACTTTGTTCAGTGATATATCCAGGGAGCCTAAAACCATCCCTGGCATGAAACAAACAGTTCATTTAAATATTTTTAAATTAATTAACTAGTAATTCTAATAATTTAGCATGTGCTATTAATCAACCAATCAACAAGTACATTTGTATTTGTTCTATGTAATCCTAGGCAGTATGGAGGTTTGGGGGGGGGAGGGTTTGTTGTTTATTTTCATTTTAGCACAAACTTTCTGTCCTCTGAGAGCTTACAGTCTAGTTGGAGAGACCACAGGTAATCAGCAATATCAAAAAGATTAAGGATGGAGAATAATAGATCACTGGCTACACTAAAAAAAATTCTGTGCATTTGCATGCATGTATGCAATAATTGGTCACTACGCTAGCCTATAGATACTGGGGTGAACACATATATCTGGTCCCTGCTTTCTTGGAACTTAGATTCTAATGAAGCAAACAGACAATGAGCCAATGAATAAATTGACAAAATCATTACAGAAATACCCCATGGAAATAAACAAGATGTGCCATGGAGAACAGCAACCACACCAACTACAATCAGCAGATAAATGCAGACAGGGAGGGAACCAGGACCTCAGGGTCAACCTCAGGGTCAACCTCAGGGTCAACCTCAGGGTCATCCCAGCCCTAATCTCTTAGTACTGCTGCCACTGGCCCTGCTGGAAAGCAGAGGGCAAGGGAGAGGTGGAGAGGGTCTGGAGGGGCAACTGGAAGATATAGGGCATGAGATAACGTTCTGTGGTGTGTGTGTGTGTGCGCATACGTATATAAAAACATGCCCAAATATGCCCAAAAGAATTCCAGGGACTCCCCAACTTTTCCTCATAGTCTTATCTACTGTTAGATCCACTGCACATTCGCTTCCTCCTTATGTCTCTCCAGTGGGACAATCTGACTCCATTTTCCAGGTACATTTTCTCTAAGATACTTTATTGTTTTGAAAATAGCCATTGTCATCCCTTATACTTTCATTAACTAAGTTCACAAATCTCAGCAGCTTCAAGTTTTCTTCATAGATAAAATTTTTCTCTTTTAGATTTTTAGTCTTCTAAAAAGCCTGTTCAATTTCTCCCCATTTTTTTGAATATGTAAAGTAAAACAAAATTTTTATCCCACTTATTTGTAAGTTAATGGTTTATTTGCATGAAAATGAACCTTTTCAAATTTGATTGGCATGTGAGGGCTAACCTCGCTTAATTTTTAAAGATCTTTTTAAAAACTAAGTGGCCCATTAAGGCAGGTGCTTTAAATTACCCATATTAATATGCACAGAAAATAATTTCACATTTAAAATCTCAGAAATCATACACAAAGCTAAAACACACCTCAGACTCAATAATAATAATACCTAATATTTCTTTTATTTAAATTCAATTAGCCAACTTATAGCACATGATTAGTTTCAGATGTAGTGTTCAGTAATTCATCAGTTGCGTATAACACCCAGTGCTTATCGCATATGTGCCCTCCTTAATGCTCATCACCCAGTTACCCCATCTCCCCACCCACCTCCCCTCCAGAAAGCCCCAGTTTGTTTCCTATAGCTAAGAGTCTCTCATGGTTTTTCTCCCTCTCAGGTGACTTCCCATTCAGTCTTCCCTCCCTTCCCCTATGGTCCTCTGCCCTAATATTTCTTGAACACTTGTTATGTGTCAGATATTATGCTACTTTACAAAATTATTTAATCCTCATGACCAAGGAAATAGGTACTATTATTACCCCATTTTACAATTAAAACAAATGGAGGCACAAGAAGGTTAGGTACCTTTCTCAAGATCACAGAGATAACATGTGCTAAGAACTGGATTGAAGCTGTTTAACTACAGCTGAGCCCACAATCTACCAGGAAGTAAGAGCACAGTGTTGTCCAGAGGTCTGTCCAACCACACACCTGACCAATCAGACTCCTGACCAATCAAAGTCCAATCACACTCCTGACCCATCTTTCCCTACCTAGATATTCTGAAGGACAAAGAACACTGATTATACTTATTGGTCATCCCATAATAATAATAGAAAAATATGTTAAAGTGGTACTTTTTAGTGAAAAGCAAATTATAGGACACATGAGAATATTATGATCTCATTTGTAAAAAAAGGATAGATCTTTATAAAATAATTGTCCAAAGTTACATTTAACAAATATATGGAACATACATACCAAAGTGACTAGGTGTTCTAAAGTCACAGAAAGTTGCTAGAAAAGATAAATCTTTCAATACGTAGAGTTGCCTCCAAAGGGTGCTCAAAGGGGGTGAAGGTGTATTTACTTTCTATGACACCCTTCTATAACATTTAAATTATTTACTACAAACTTAAAGAAGTTACCACAGTAACTACACTAATACCTCATCACGAGGTAAAGGCTGACATGACAATAAATCCAGTAACTTCATCACATAAGAGCATTCCTGGTTGTCTGGAATTTTTTCCAAGGCTGTAATATTAAACTCTTTGTTCCCTTTATCTTGCTAGCTACTTATGTTAGTAACTATTCACAAAAAATTAGAAATTAGCAGCCACAAAATATTTCTGTGTGTGTGTGTGTATGTGTGTGTGTGTAAAAGAGAGAAAATATGAGCAAGGGGAGGAGGGCAGAGGGAGAGGGAAAGAGAGAATCTTAAGCAGGCTCCACGCTCAGCATGGAGCCTGACCTGGGGCTGGATCACACAACCCTAAACTCATGACCTGAGTCAAAATCAACAGCTGGATGCTTAACTGACTGAGGCACCCAGGAGCCCCTAAAATATCTATTCAATTTGGCTTTGTTAATGTCTTTGAAAGTTAAATACACCCAATTAAGAAAACAGATACAAATTGTCCTTCCATAGCCTTGAAAATCTATGAGTGTTTTAACAGCCAACAGATGGCAAACACTGGACCAGGGAAGACTGATGAAGCTGTGACTCAATGGCTGCCTCAAAAGGGAGAAGTACTAAGACAATAGCTTGATTCTTGTCTATTTTCCAGTTATATTAATTCCAGCAGTCTGTCTAGATGCGTGGAAGCAAACAATCTTAGCATCAGGCCAGGGATAAATTTGTGTGGGAGCACAAGCAGTACCTGGAATAGTTTCAACCACAGATCTTGGCTCCTATCTTGTTAACCATGTGCTTATATGGAACATCACATCATAGAAGATCTTGAAAGCTGAAGATGAGATATTCATTTAGACTTAGTCTTTTTTTCCCAATGCCATGTACTGTGACTGATGTGGTACCAAACTCTAGAATCTAAATGGGGGGCTACAGATGGTGAAGTTCAAAGGAAAATTATCAGTTACAGCAACAACTTGTTGGAGAACAAAATATATAGCTATTAAATTCTTAGGATCTGTGAATAGTGAACTGGTTAAATAAATTAAGGAGGATTCATATACTGAAATGCTAAGGAGGCACTGAACTCTTGCAAAACGCGATGCAAATCAACATTCAACTTTATGAGAAACTTGACATAGTTTCCTCCAATGATCATTCAACATTAGCATCCTAGACTGGAGAAGGCATAATATTCTCACATATTATACACTGACACATCACTGGTCAAGCAAGATGAGTTTGTTGCCCAGAACCTATTTTTTTTTTTTGAATGTCACTGGACAATGAATTAAGCAAACTTTTATTGAAGCTTAAATTGTGGTACAGAAATACATTTCAACTGATTTAAGTCCAACACCATGAAGAGAGAAATAATGGCACCAAAATTTTCCCTCCTCTATCATACACACTAGGATTAATTTCAATTACTATTGAATCTATAGTTTTAATTTTTCTAGGCTTTATTCCATACAAATTTGTATTTTTCAATATCAGATAGAAATCTTTATCTATTAGGAAAAAAAAAATCAGACCTCAAGCCAACAAATGTCATCAAATCTACTGGGACACTGCTCAAGAACAAAATCCACTTTGAGCATTGGTCCTCAGAACAGTACCGAAACATTAGGTACTGTGTGCTAATTACAGAATCAAACTGATCCACTGACTGAAAGTTTCTTCAATGAAACTTCGAATCAACATGCTCAGAACCTATTTGTCCCTCAGTCCTAGGAAGCATATAGCATTCGTGCCCAGCTAATTATGACCACAGAGCTCTGCTGCTGGATATCATATGTCATCTCAATGCCAAAGTCATCTTCACATATCACTTTAACTAGTTTTTTTTGCTTGATGTACTCTAATGCGTGGCTCTTGAAGCAGTGGATAAAATCCTTTCTTCGAGGAAGATGACATGGTGGCACTTGGGGATCAAATAAACCTGACTTTGAATCCAACTTCTACCACTGATTAGCCATAGGACTGGAGCAAGGTATTAAACTTTTATGAGACTCAGTTTTGTCATCTTTTTTTTTTCTAATAGATTTTACTTATTTATTTGAAAGGGAGAGAGCTCAAGAGCTTGAGAGAGAGTGAGCGCATGGGGGGGGGGGTGCACTGAGGGAGAAGCAGACTCCCCGCTGAGCAGGGAGCCAGATGTGGGACTCGATCCCAGGACACTGGGATCATGACCTGAGCCAAAGGCAGACGCTTAACCAACTGAGCTACTCGGGAGCCCCTCAGTTTTCTCATCTTTAAAGTGTGACTGACCTTCCTTGTAGCTTAATGGATTAAATGAGATCACGTAAAACGACTGTAAAGTGCTCTGCACAGTGCCTGGCAAATAGTAAGTACCCAGCAAACAACAGTTTCTAATTCTAGGGGTTTTTTTTTTAAAGATTTTATTTATTTATTTGAGAGAGAGAGAGAAAGAGAGAGAGCATGAGAGGGGGGAGGGTCAGAGGGAGAAGCAGACTCCCTGCCGAGCAGGGAGCCCAATGTGGGACTTGATCCTGGGACTCCAGGATCATGACCTGAGCCGAAGGCAGTCGCTTAACCAACTGAGCCACAGGCGCCCCTCTAATTCTAGAGTTTTTGAACCTTCTTCATAGCATGCCTTTTCTGCCTTTCCATCACACCTCCAAGGATCAAGAATGTTCAAACCATTACACTGATACAATAAAAGAATCTCTTGGCCATAGTGCATGTTAAACTAACTAGATGGAATTTCATCAGACATACACCAAAGGTCTGAATTTTACAACAGAGAAAAATCTCACAATGGTGCTTCCTTTTTGTGGGGCCTATATAACAGTGACATATTCTCTTTGTGCCAGATTTGATGAAAATTCAAAAACTTTAAATTAAACTAACATGAAATACACATGAGATTGCCCCTGGGAAAATTCAATCAAATTAGTTTTCAATTTTCTGTGTTTGCACAGACAGGAAACTGAATCAATAAAATCCATAGGTGACTCAAGCAAAAAGAAATCTAGTTTGAAACAACAACCTTGCCCTTCTGAAGCCTTTGGTCTGGAAGGTTTGCAAATGGTACTGACTTCAATTATCATGATTAGCTGAAAGTGCAATTCCCCAGGGAGAGGCCAGGCCATGAAGAGCAGCAAAAATAGTGAACAATGCTCACAGCCAAGTACTGGAGTGTGGGCAATGCTCAGTGCTTGGGGGTGAGCAACTAATCACAAGGAAGACCCCCTCATCTCAGACTGTTCTGCAGGAAGACAGAAATCCCTAAATAGCCCACACTAAAGCAGCCTGGAAACCCACAGGGGAGTTCTCCAGCTTTTCTCAGACCTCCTGGCTTGAGGAAGAGTGAGCAACAACAGTCTAAGTGAACGAAGCTGACTTCCCTTACTTGTTCACTCCTTCCTCACAATGTATATTAAAAAAATATATATTTTCTAAAAGCCCATGTCACAAATGGGCAGTCAGGAGCTGAATCTATCTGATAGATGTGTTTTGTTTGGCTTACAGAGTTTAAAAGAAAAAAATTTTTTTTTAATTTGCCAACACTTAAAAGAGAGAGATTTCACATAAAATCTAGATTTCTGGCTCCCCTTAAAGATTTCAGAGACTTGGCAATGCCAGGCCAGCATGCCCAGTGGAGACAAGTATGTGAACTCTCTTCCAAGTGGGGGTAGGCTCTCAAATTCGCCACAGTCCCCCCCCACAGCCTGTTCTGTCACCCAGTCCCCCATACTCATTTGCATGAGCTGCTGGGCACTGGTAGCTTTGTGAGTGCCCAGGGCACTGGAAGGCCATCAAGAACATCAAGCCAAATGTGACAATCAAATGTAAGTAGCAACCAATATGTCTATTAATCAAAACTGAAAACGTAACAGCAGAGAACCAAATTGTTGAATAGGAAAACTCTAGACTGGCTGTGCAAATATATGGGCTTCCCTCCCAAAGTGGCTACTATGTGAAATTAGGCAGCTACTTAGTCTTTTCTAAACCTCACTGTCCTCAGTAACAAGTGGAGAGCTTGATACCAGAGTCATAGTATAGGTTATAGAATATAATTTCTGTTATTTTAATTTGATTATGATCCTGAATTACTCTAAGCAATAGATGACAAAAGAATAAATCAAAGAGTTCTATTATAGATGTTTTTAAAGTTCTCATAAAAATATTCTAATGCATCATCCTGCTGATGATTCACATTATTCTCCACACTTAGGCAATTCTTTTTTTTTTTTTTTTAAGATTTTATTTATTTATTTGACAGAGAGAGACACAGTGAGAGAGGGATCACAAGCAGGGGGAGTGGGAGAGGGAGAAGCAGGCTTCCTGCTGAGCAGGGAGCCCGATGAGGGGCTCGATCCTAGGACGCTGGGATCATGACCTGAGCCGAGGGCAGACGCTTAACGACTGAGCCACCCAGGCACCCCCACACTTAGGCAATTCTAAATGCACGTAGTTAAGTGCTGGGACCACAGTTTAAATTTCTTTGCTGGTAAAGGAAAGAAAAACTAAAGGAAAAAAGAATGAACATGCTTTTGTGTGTCACTACACTTAGATTAATTATGGTTTGGGTCATAGATTCTGGTTTTCTAAAGGCTAATGGTAATCAGAAGTTTAACTAAGGTTTTAGATAAGGTGTGGATCATTCACTGTACATTTTTATTTACTTTTTTAAATTTTATTTAAATTCAATTAATTTACATATAGTGCATTATTAGTTTCAGAGGTAGAGTTCAGTGATTTCATCAGTTGCATGTAACACCCAGTGCTCACTACATCCTGTGTCCTCCTTAATATTCATCAACAGATGAATGGATTAAAAAGATGTGGTATATATACATACAATGGAATATTACTCAGCCATCATTCACTGTATATTTTATCTAGAATTTCGTTAAGCATGTCTGGATCTGTGAGCACCCATAAAATTTCTGCACCCAAATGAGTTTCTAATAAAGATTCCTAATGGGAATGGAGCCCATTAAACCTCTTCCTCCTGGGAACACAGGTAGGATTTGGAAGATGAGATGATACTGAATAACTCCTCTGATCAAGCTCCCTTAATAAACCAAATTATTTCAAACCCTGAAATACACATTTCCCAAAGTGTATTTGAAAGAAAAGCAACTTGGGGTGCCTGAGTGGTTCAGTTGGTTAAGCAGCCAACTCTTGATTTTGGCTCAGGTTGTGATCTCAGGGTTCTGAGATCGAGCTCCTTGTCAGGCTCTGCGCTGGGCATGGAGCCTGCTTAAGATTCCCTCTCCCTCTGCCTCTGCCCCTCCCTGCTCTCTCTCTCTCTCTCTTTCTCTCTCTCTCTCAAAAATAATAATAATAAATTTTAAAATTGAAAGAAAACCAATTTGGCACTAAGTTAACAAATGTTATGTGAATAAAGGGTCTCCTGCCAAAGAAGTTGAGGAAACACTGGGTTACACTAAGTTCTAAAGTATTCTTTGCTGCAGGACTTTTCATAATCTTTAATACATGGTGACTCTCCAAAAGAAGGGACAAGTAGGAAGAATTTCCCAAACTTATTTGACCACAGAACTTTTTCTTAGGACTTCCTCTTGGGACTCTTTTAAGAACATCCTCTCAGAAATATTGCTCATATTGCTGAGAGTGTGGTCAAGAAATGAAAGAAGAGACTGGAGATTTTTTTTTAATAACAATTCATCTCAATACATTTCAAACAAAAACAGGGAGTTTGGTGTGAATTATCTGAATCTTTGCTTCAGTGAGTCATTCTAATTGACATGTATAATATGAAAGTTTGAGTCTCTGGTGATCAGCTCCATGTCAACACCTTATCTTTCTACGCTACAGAAACTTAACAGGCCAAGGACACATGGCATCTGGATTTCTACCTCCCCAAAAAGCAAGTACCTATTTATATCACAAAACGAAATTCTTCATAAAATCCCTTAAGTCACAGATTCTCCTAGCACATTTAAAAAATGATTCCACCTACAAAACAAGCTAGCTTACTTGCAACTTTTCAAGAAAACTCCCGACTCACAACAGGACACAAATGCATACGGCATTTCACAGCGACCACTGCTTTGAACACATCCAGATGGAAAACACTACTTTGACTAAAAAATTTGTGAGAGTTTTGTTTTTCACTATGCTGCCAAATACTTGTGTTACTATTCTGTGTCTCTGTCTTGCTATCCTACCAATCCAAATACACTCCGCATGACAAAAATTACAAGTCATGCCGTTGTCTTACTTGGGTCAAGAATTCTGAGGACATGTTTTCCCACCAGTTAACGTTTTCATGACACAAGTATCATGGTGCAGGGAGGTTGCCTCAAGATCACCAATGGGCCTTTTCTTTTTTTTTTTTTTTTTTTTTTAAAGATTTTATTTATTTATTTGACAGAGAAAGACACAGCGAGAGAGGGAACACAAACGGGGAGTGGGAGAGGGAGAAGCAGACTCCCTGCGGAGCAGGGAGCCCGATGCAGGACTCGAACCCGGGACTCCAGGATCATGACCTGAGCCAAAGGCAGTCGCTTAACCAACTGAGCCACCCAGGCGCCCCAGCCAATGGGCCTTTTCAAATTACAGCTTCCAGGCATCTCCTCTCAGATTCCCCCCTCAGGTAAAAGTCATTGCTCCACAGTGTTCAAATAATGGAAGTGCAATGGAGCCTGAAGAAATATGAGAGCAGAAAAATTATTACACATCAGAAATATAAGACTATGGTTCGCCAAATGGGACTACATACCCCCAGAGAATGTTCTGTTTTTGTTTTACTCAAGTATAGTTAAGATACAGTGTTATATTAGTTTCAGGTGTTCAATATAATGAAGTGTACTCTTAATCCCCTTCACCTGTTTCATCCAGGGCAACCCCCCCCCCCAACTACCTCCCCCTGCCAACCACCAGTTTGTTCCTGGTATTTAAGTCTGGTTTTGGGCACCTGGGTGGCTCAGTCATTGGGCATCTGCCTTCATGATCCCGGGGTCCTGGGATCAAGTCCCGTGTCGGGCTCCCTGCTCAGCAGGGAGCCTGCTGCTCTCTCCCTCTCCCGCTACCCCCTGCTTGTGTTCCCTCTCTCGCTGTGTCTCTCCCTGTCAGATAAATAAATAAAATCTTTAAAAAAAAAAAAAAAGAACAAAGAAATAGTTTGGGTTAAAAGTTAGATTCTTCTTCTAAGACTATATAGTCTCTACACCGTGTCCCAAGTTTACTCAAACAGGTGATAAGTCATCCTAACATATGCTCCGCCATCAATTTTATTTTCTTTAAGAGTGTCATTTAAAAGTTCAGCCTTCCAAGGTTAATGATATACAGGGAAAGTTAGCTAATATAAATATGTTTCCATAATCATGTACTTTTCAGATAGAAACATCCTCATGTTCATATACAAGGCTGATTATTACAACAACTTCATACAAAATATTTTTGCTTCTATGTGAAAACATGCTTGTCAACTGGAAACATTCACAGTATACTTTCAGGGGATAAAGTAAAGGCCTGGGGATTTGTCAAGATTTTCACAGTCCTGATCATGTTCTAAATCTAGGAAGATCAGTGAATAATTATTTTTATTAGGTAAATACTAATTATGTTTTATTATTTAATATAGAATTCCACTCCTCCCCACTCCAATATTGTTATTATAAAAATTTAACCAGAGTTATGTAACCATATCATCCAAAAGGGTATCTGTTTTTTTCCTTCTATTCACCTAAAAGCCCTTACCATAAACTTAAACTCAGGAACTGAAGCTTCTAGAATAAACACTGAAAGAACCTTAGAAAAGAAGTGTACAAGGCAACCTGGACTAGTGACCCTAGAGAGAAATAATTGGCAGCTACCACCGACATGAGCCCAAAAAGTCAGATGTGACTGACTGATGATTTCCCAAGCTTCTCAGTCCTGAAACTGAAGACTTTGTGAGGCAGATGGCCTCCAACCTTTCCCTCCCAAACCTCACTTGTCCAGAGGCAAAAACCACTGATTGTTATACACTGCTTTCATGGTTTTGTTCCTTATTTTCTTGGCTATTTTCTTGCCTCTAGGCTGGTTCAGCGTTACAAATTGTGAGTAGAGAGCTCCATTTTTAATCATGATCATCTCAAGAACCTCACCCCTCACAAAACAGTAATTATGCAGACCCTGACAAAGCTACACAATCCATAACCAACTTAAGGGGATATCAGAACCTTATAAAACACAGGGACATGCTTTGAACTCTAGAAATAAATCTTTTTTTTTTTTTAAATAAAGATTGTATTTGTTTATTTGATAGAGAGAGACACAGCGAGAGAGGGAACACAAGCAGGGGGAGTGGGAGAGGGAGAAGCAGGCTTCCCGCCGAGCAGGGAGCCCGATGCGGGGCTCGATCCCGGGACCCCAGGATCATGACCTGAGCCGAAGGCAGTCGCTTAACGACTGAGCCACCCAGGTGCCCCTGAACTCTAGTAATAATTCTTGTCTTGGATTTCCCTGTTTCTAGATGCCAAATGTGCGGTCTCCAGAGTATTCAAAGCTGTTGTGCAGTCACTGTCCTATCAGGCGATTCAGTAGCTCATCCTGCACCTAAAGAGATAGGAGGGACTAATTCTAGTTCAACCTTGGACAACATTCTCCGTACATATTTGTGATCAGCAGGCTGAGGACGACAGTGCAGATCTGGTTTGACTGTGTCCCCAAAACCACTGCCTCTCCTTCAGCTTAGGCTGAAGAAAGACCAGAAGAGGGTAACTGAAAAGCGAAACAGAATGCATCGCATGCAAAATTGTACTGTGACTCATGAAATAGATAAACTGAACCAGACTGAGGCACGCAAGACAGTCTCAATTCAGACACGCTACCAGCATCTCATTCAGACCACACATTCCCAGATACGAGCACAGACTCACCTACTTCACCAACTCTGACCAGTCCTCACCGAGACCACTGTATAGCTAACTCTAGTCTCCAAAACCCTACAAGGATTCCCTAACTCCTTTTTGGGACACCCAGGGTCACCCATAATGTGCATGCTTCCCTACTGAAATATGCTATTAGAGTTAACCTTTTTTGACTGCAGAAATATTTCCAGGGGTCTTTGGTCAAAGGGTCTTAACACAAAGTTACCTGCCACACACAGTCTTGATAAAGAAGGAAGGTTGGTAAGAGGTATTTTTTTAAACAAATGAGAAAGAAAGAACAAAAAAAAAAAGGAAAGAAAGTGGGGCTGCTCTTTTAACAATACCAAATTCTTAGGCCTTGGGGATTCCTCATCTACACTGCTTCCAGTGGACAAAGAGACCATATTCAGGTTCTCTGTAAAATGATTTGATGCCTGGAGATCCTATGTCCACCCCTATGCATCTTAGAATAGTATAAGCAATTACCACGTGCTATAGAAATATCAGTGAAAATCGCAACAGCAGCAAATTTTCATCTGCACATAGTTATAGGATTGCTTTTGTGGCATTACCTTACTTAAAATAATCAACAACTGTGGTATTAATTTCATTTTGGAAATAAAGTCTCAAAGGATCTCTGTACCTGAATCTGTGTCCAGCAGCTTAAAAAGTGGGCTTACTCAATTGCTAACCACCACAAGGGATCCCTTGCCATTTTGTCAGAAACTTTATAAAATAAGAACTTATATCACCTTGGGCATAATAAGTATAAAAAAAAATTAGGAAGTCAGTTATCCTCTTTTAGAGAAAACTAGAGCTGCACTGGAATTACTTTTTTAAAAAATGTGGATAAAATTCAGCAGTTTCATCACAGTTTTCATAAACCATAGCCTATATACAGTCAGAAGTGGTTTTAATTAGACGTGACCAAAACCTCAAGTTGTCATCAGAACTAATAAACACTCTCTTTAATACCACCAAAGTTTCAACCTTACCTTTCCATGAGGTCAAACACAATCAAATGCTTTAAAGCTCCCCTCCATGCTAGGACATTAGGAGAAGGAAAGGAAAAATGAAGGGGGGGAAATTTGAGAGAGAGACGAACCATGAGAGACTATGGACTCTGAGAAACAAACTGAGGGTTCTAGAGGGGAGGGGGTTGGGGGAATGGGTTAGCCCAGTGATGGGTATTAAGGAGGGCACATATTGCATGGAGCACTGGGTGTTATACGCAAACAATGAATTGTGGATCACCACATCAAAAACTAATGATGTATTGTATGGCAACTAACATAACATAATAAAATAAAATTAAAAAATAAAATAAAATAAAGGTCCCTCCATGCTATCATCTCATTGGAATAATCAGCCTTTACATCATCAGTGGTATTGGAAATGTGTGCATGGCCTCAAGTAAAAACAATGGCCTGTGAAGAAACTTAGAGCGTTTTGTTACACTGGACTATTAAGCACATTCCTAGTTCATAAAATTTAATGGTATGTCTCTAATGATTTATTTTTCAGTCAGCCACAGGCTTTGAGGAGATCAGAACATGACCCAATGGCACCAACTACTCTGTCAAGCTTAATGTCAGCACTTAAAGTCTCGCCCCAAACTTAGAAATTAACTGCCTTCCCCCAGCAGGAGCTCAAAGTCTCCTTCAATAAATTTAAATGCTTCCTGGCCTACCAGGAAGAGTAAAATCTTGCCATTTGCAACAATATGGATGTAGCTAGAAAGTATAATGCTAAGCAAAACAAGTCAGTCAGAGAAAGACAAATCCCATATGATTCACTCATATGTGAATTTAAGAAATAAACAAATGAACAAAGTGGGGGAGAGAGAGAACCAAAAAAACAAGCTCTTAACTGTAGAGAACAAACTGGTGGTTACAGGAGGGGAGGTGGGTGGGGGGATGGGTGAAATAGGTGATGGGGATTAAGGGTACACTATCATGATGAGCACTGAGTAAGATATAAAAATGTCGAATCATAATACTGTACACCTGAAACTAATACAACACTAATATAGTATGTTAACTATACTGGACTTAAATAAATAAAAAGAGCTACAAAACAATAAAGGCACTGGTAAAAATAAATCAGGAAAGTTTTAATTAGGAAAAAGTGTAGGTTAAGAACTGTAAAGGGTCTGACCTTTTACACTACAAGCTAACAAGTTAACATGGAAGAGTTTCATAAAGACACAAGACTCCTGGGTCAGAGAAAGACTATTACTCTCGTAAAACTGGCAACAGCCAGAGTGTCAGCACTTTCCTATACCAGTTCCTCGATCCCCATCTCCCGCAAAGTATTGTAAAGAAAGCTAGATGAGAGCTGCACACACTCTGGGTTGTATTCCAAGAGAATAACCTTGAACTTTATGAATCTGAATCTTTTATACTGGGCATGTGTGTTCTTTACACTCAAAGGAAGAGATTCCTATTTTCCAAGGCTGTTCATTATGCAAACATACACGAAAAGATAGTCTGGAGTAAAAGCAGTCCGTGTTTCTGCTCTCAAAACATGCAGAAGTTCAAGAGACTCAAGGAGAACCTGTTCCCAGCAGAGTACACACCACTCTTTCTGGTGGATTCCCATCCACTTCTCTCAGTGTCCTACGATACATTTAACCTATCTATGTCTTAGAGGAATTTCAGTTGTTTCAAAAGCCATCAGTAACACTCTCAGACTTGTCTTGTTATTTTTTTGAGTTTAATCTAGAAATGGAATTGCGGAGTAAGACTATCAAGAAACTTTCAGAAAGATTTTCTTGTATGCACGTCACACTGCCCTCCAAGAAGCTTACAGACATTGCAAGCGTCCTGCTCATGGGCTAAATGTTTGGTTCTCGCTGATTTTCACTAATATGGGAAATTTTCAATCCCATCTCTTCATATCTAACAGTCCAAGTGACATCTTACTTGGTTTCATTTTCATTTGTTGATTATTAATAAAACTATCATTCATTATGTTTATTAACCATGTATCTTTCTTCTTTTACATATCAAATAGCGACATCCATCAAGCCATGGTTTTTTAATGCAGCATTCCTCTCTGTTTTATTGATTGGTAGCAACTCTTTATGTGTATATTAAGACTATTAACCATTTCTCTGCTATAGGCTACCTCTTCTTATGGTATAGTCCATTAAGAATTTTTATACTAAAGAATAAATGTAGTTCAGTATGCACCCACAGACATTTTCTCTATTCTTAAGGACAACCTCCTAGCTTCCAGATTATCAGTCTACCTGAGAAGGGAAAGCTACTATAATTACACATCTATAACGGGACTATAAACCCCTTTCTTTCTTCATTTGGGCATCTCTGACTTGGTATGTTATCAAAAGTCTGTGATAAATAGCTTAAAAGCCCATCCAGTTGCAAATGTGAGTTTTCACTAAGTCCTTCTTTCTTTTTCCTGCCAAATTTCATAGGATTAAGTTTGAAACTAATTATAAAAGCAATGTGGAACACTGAGAAACAAGACTAAAAAGGCTCTAATAGAAGGATTTGATCCAAGCTTGTTTTAATAGAAATGTCTCATCTCTCTCAGTGTTAGAATGAAAGTCATTATCCACTAACATCCTTATTTCCTGGGCCAAGTAAATACAAAAGGTTGTTCTATCTGCATATGAAACACATGTGCTCTGCTGTGAATATTATAAAACTTAAAGAAGTTATGTAATTTGTTAATCTTGCTGGTGGTCTCCCTATCTGGAGAGGACTTTTAATTACCTATGAAAACTTTGTCGCATCAGAAAACAAATTTATTTTTTATAAATCATAGCCAGAAATTATAGGAATATAAAAGGGAAAATAGGGCGCCTGGGTGGCTCAGTTGGTTAAGCGACTGCCTTCGGCTCAGGTCATGATCCTGGAGTCCCTGGATCGAGTCCCGCATCGGGCTCCCTGCTCAGCAGGGAGTCGGCTTCTCCCTCTGACCCTCCCCCGTCTCATGTGCTCTCTCTCATTCTCTCTCAAATAAATAAATAAAATCTTAAAAAAAAAAAAAAGGGAAAATATACTGAAATTTGAAGTAATTTTTAAAAGTGATGACAACATTATAATGAAGTCCTTCCACTCTATAACAAAGCACCTTTTCCCCTAAGAAAAAAAATGCTCTCAGGCAGCTACAGTCAAAGAACTTTCTAGTGCAAAATCTGGCAGGGGCTTTTCTGTGAAATAAAAGGGAATGTGTTAAATCAGAACTCAGCAGTGACCATAAAATCTCAAAATTCTCAAGAAAACCTTTTCACTGATTTCAGGCAATTGATGTGCACATTTAAACATAATTTAAAAAAAAAAAACAATTTCAAGGTCAGAATAAAAACAAAAAAAACCTAAGAGAGCCCAGGTCTTCTGTGCTTGTGTTGGCTCGTGGTGGAGAAATCAAAGTTGAACTAAAATCTCTTATAGGTTGAGAGACCAGCAGCCTCTGGATGCTCCAAGCTCATAAGGGGCAAAGAGCACCTTCAGAGCACAGGAGACACATCAGGGACCCAAATCTATGCTGTATCCAAAGAACCCAGCATTTCTGGTGGCACCAGAATGTAAAAGGGATTTTCACCGCCAGATGTTGTCAATATTCTCTATTCTCCAGAGAAAAGACTATGAGTGGCCATTATTTGAATTGGTTTTCTTCTTGACATTGTATAATTACTTGGGGCCCAGAGATAACTATGTATCTGTATGTGTATGTGTGTATGTATAGATATGTGTACACATATATTCATACATTTATATATAGATACATGTACATATAACTTTAATCCAACACCCCCACAAACTTTCAGTGTCTCAATCTTCCTCATATCCAAACTGAAACTTAAAAGAATAAACATGAGCTTGGACTAGTATCTTCTCATTTATTTCTCCCAACAACCCCGATTACATTCTGAGCCTCAGGGCATTGGTGACTTACTTCATATCACACCTCGAGGGAATAGTCAGTGGGCTTTCACTCTCAGAAATTTCCAAGACTTCCTTTTTCTTTGCCTCTCTCTTGGCACCTGAGTTTAACTACCTTCTGGAGCACAAGGAGGGGCTGTTTGGTCTTCTTATCCACCCCAAGGTGGTCACAGAGGCCCACCACAGAGGACAGTTATCTTCTTCATTTAAAAAAAAAGAAGAGGCGCACCTGGGTAGTTTAGTTGGTTAAGCGTCTGCCTTCGGCTCAGGTCATGATTCCAGGGTCCTGGAATCGAGTCCCACATCTGGCTCCCGGCTCAGCGGGGACCTGCTTCTCCCTCTGCCTCTCCCTCTGCCTGTCTGCCCTGCTCGTATGTGCTGACTCTCTCAAATGAATAAATAAAATCTTTAAAAAAATTAAAAATAAATAAAAATTTTAAAAAGAAGAGCTGGTGGGGGGTGCCAGGGTGACTCAGTCAGTTAAGCGTCTGACTCTTGATTTTGGCTCAGGTCATGACTCAGGTTGTAAGACTGAGCCCCGCATCAGGCTCCCTGCTCAGTAGGGCATCTGTTTGAGATTCTCTCTCTCCCTCTCCCTTTGCCCCTCCCCCAACTCATGCACACTCCCTCTCTAAAATAAATAAATAAATCTTTAAAAAAAAATAGAAAAGAAAGAAGAGGTATTCTTCTATTTGTGCACCCCATGCTAAGTACAGCTAAAATCCTGAACCAGAAGGCCCAATGAGTGAGCTTTCCATAAGCCTCGATAACAGAACGTATAAATTGGAACCACAGGCTTGCATAGGCCCTTGGATTCACAGAATCGTGAAATCTGGGGCCTGGGTGGCACCAGAAAGCTCACTTGATCCAACAAAATGACCATTTTCTGATGAGATAAAATAGCAAGCCTTGTTGATGGTCTCTGTCCAGTAATGCATTCCTCTGTCTATTGATACACATAGCAAAAGCATGGCAGGATCTTCTTTGATTGTTGGTAACTGGTTTAAAATCAACCATGCAGGGGCGCCTGGGTGGCTCAGTTGGTTAAGCAGCTGCCTTCGGCTCAGGTCATGATCCTAGGGTCCTGGGATCAAGCCCCACATCAGGCTCCCTGCTCAGCGGGGAGCCTGCTTCTCCCTCTCACACTCCCTCTGCTTGTGTTCCCTCTCTCTCTGTCTCTCTGTCAAATAAATAAATAAAATCTTTTTAAAAAAAAATAAATAAAATAAAATCAACCATGCAGCCTTACACCACACTTTGAGACAAAAACAGAACTATGTGGTCAAGAATAACAGGAGTAAGCATGTTAGGTAAAAAGAAATATGGCAGAGCCAGATAGGGATGCCTGGGTGACTCAGTCGGTTACACGTCCGACTCTTGATTTCAGCTCAGGTCATGATCTCAGTCAGGGTCATGGGATCGAGCCCAGCGCCAGGCGCCATGCTCAGCATGGAGTCTGCTTGTCCCTCTCCCTCTATTCCTCTTCCCACTCACACTTGCGCTCTCTCTCTCTCTCTCAAATAAACAAATAAATAAAATCTTAAAAAAAAAAAAAAAAGAATTGGAACCAGATGATGTTTGGAAAGATAGATCTAAGGGCCAGGGCAGGATTTGGAAATGTGATTAATTAAAGCCACTTAGTTTTTCATTCTTAAGTTTCTTTAAAGTTAAAATTGTGCCATTCATCCAGTTTGAAAGAGGATGTAAAGTATGAACTTCATTTTTGTCAGTTGGAGGAACAGATTCTAAGAAGAAAATGTCTCTCTTGGGTCACTGTACTTACAATCCTCTGACTCACGCTAGTTCTCCCGAGAAGTGGATAAATTCATCTGGTCTGTAAACACTGGCCCCGCAGGGACACAAGAAAGCGCTTAGCTTTAGCAGAAGCAGATTTGCTGGCAGGCTAATGAGTCTGAAGTTTCAAGGTCCTCACTGGCCTTGGCCCCACCACGGCCCTGGAAGGTAGGCTGGCAATGTCACATGACTGTATGTTTCCGTAAAATTGGCAAAAAAGAAATATTTGAATTGTATGGGTTGTTGAGGACCACGATTCCTCTCCATTCCCATGTCTTCCTCATTCAGATGCTGGAGTGGAAAGAAACCACAGTCTTAATCAACCCATTGCAGTAGAGGAGTGTTGAAGTGGCTGCAGTTATCTTGGGATCCAGCTAAGAGAGGAAGTTGAGTTGGAAACGCGTTTGGCTAACTTTAATGGGATATAGTTATGCAGTTCACAGCCACTTCCACAGTAGTTAAATGATTGCTAGCTGGCGCAGTCTAGGAATAGCTTCCAGGAAGGACAGTCCTACTGCCATTCTGCTGAGCCCCTCAGCAACGGAGCATGAAGATGAGGGACCAGAGGTTGGATTACTATATAAATGGGTCCTAGAGCACACAGGGCTAAAAGTATGTGGATAATGAAGGAGAAATAAGGACTGCAAGAAGCTGAAAGTTAGAGGAAAATTTTTCCAATTATAGTATCTAAAAAATTAAAAAACAGAAGATTGGGTTCTCGTGGCTAATAGAATTTTGACACCTGGCCCAAAGGAATTTTTCTCTTATTAGGAACATATTCAATAAGGCAATTCATGAAATTATAACATCCTCTTTTTTCCATGTTTTGTTGGGAAACATACTATATAGAATCTATACTATTCCTGTATTGACAGAGGAGAAATTATAATAACATATTAAAGAGCAAGTATGCTTATAATGGTTCATATATGAAACTTTAGTTTCCAACACTTGACAACAGTACTAAAAATGTATATTATCGGGCGCCTGGGTGGCTCAGATGGTTAAGCGTCTGCCTTCGGCTCAGGTCATGATCCCAGGGTCCTGGGATCGAGTCCCGCATCGGGCTCCCTGCTCCTTGGGAGCCTGCTTCTCCCTCTGCCTCTCTCTCTCTCTCTGTCTCTCATGAATAAATAAATAAAATCTTAAAAAAATAAAAATTAAAAAAAAATAATAAAAATGTATATTATCAATGAGCTGTGAAGCTAAAAACAAACTTCTCTTAATCATCAATAACAGAAAAACTTAAAAGCAATACTATGCTAGAAAAAAGACTGAATGATCTTCCCATTCTCTCTGTAGAAATGATGTCACAAAATTAATGTCACAGGAAGAAGATATCAAAGGGTATATAGCCTCAAGATGTTGAAAATAATAATATTGATAATATTTATTAACAGGTAATACATTTTTAAAATCGAAGCTATTTTTCTGATTTTTCTATGTTTATGCTACTTACAAGGTTTTTTATAACAGTACTTTGATGTACTTTCTTTTTATGTTCTAAGTAAAACTTGATTTTCATACTTTGTGTTTGCAAGTTTGAATTCCTTTTCTCAAACAATGCTCCTGAAGTTATCAAGTCTTGGGGTCTCATAAAACTCAGATCCTCCACTACAAGATCCTCCCTAGAAGAACCAGGAGTTCTGAAGGGCCAAGAGGCCTTAAGAAGGGAGAAAGGTCAACAGGCCATTGTGCGTGTCCCCTACGAGCTAAGGGGGGGCTCCTTGGGATCGGTCTGGTAATCTTTGTGTTCTGTGCAGAGGGAGGGAAGAAACCTATCAGGAGTGAAGAGGCTGGATAAACAGGTGGGACCAAAGCAGGGTGCAAAGAAGGGATCAGGTATGACACAAAATTTCTCTAGAACTCCACAGAGAGAAATAAACATTCAGGGAACCACGTGCTCAGGAGGTGAGGCTGGTTGGCTCCTCGATCCACAGCTGAGAAAACAGCAACTATCCCTCTGGCCTGGGGAACAAGACAGATGTGATAATCCTCATACTGAGGGGGGTTGGGTTGGGGGGAATTTATAGTAGCCACAGTTTGGGGTACCTGCCCCTTGTAAAACCCTTCGTGTCTAAGCAACACCCCTATCGTCTGTGAGATACCATTATACTCTGCTAAGAAATTCCCCCTTTGGGATGAAAGTCTTACTCTCAGACACTCACAGGAAGGCACAGTGTCCTGCCCTCAGACATGCCTCGTTTTTCCCCATCTGGAGCCTTTCTAGTTCAAACTCTTCATTTAGGAAACAGTCTTCCTGACTTCCCCCATGTATGACTTTCCTACAGCTGTTGTAAAAAGTCATCAGAAACTCGGTGGCTTAAAACAACAGCAATTTATTCCCTCACAGATCTGAAGGCCAGAAATCCAAAACTGAGGTGTTGGCAGGATGCCCTCTGAAGGCTCCGGGGGGCCAGGCGGGGGGAGGCGCAGAGGGGAATCTTCCCTTGCCTCTTCTAGCCCCTGGGGGCTCCAGGCATTTCTTCACCCATAGCCCCCAATACCAATTTCTACTCCATTTTCACATAGCATTCTGCGTTCTCTGACAAGGACACTTGTCCTTAGATTAAGGGTCCACCCAGTCATCTAGGATGATTGCATCTCATGATCGTTTACTTACTGCATCTGCAAAGGTGCATTCACCAATGAGGCTGTGTTCACAGGTCCTGCGAATTAGGACACAGACATATCTTTTGAGGAGCCACCATTCAACTACACACATGTGGGCACTTAGCACAAAGAAACCTGAAACCTGACTCAGTTCCTGTTCATTCATCTAATTTCCATCTCTAAACAGCACTGTCCAACAGAATGTTCTACCATGATGGAAATGTTCTATATCTTGTGCTGTCCTATATGGCAACCACATGTAGCTATTGAGAAGTTCAAACACAGCTGATGAAACTAAATGACCAAATTTTTAAAATTGTATTTAATTTTAATTAACTTAGATGTAAAGAGCCACATGTGTTTCTGGCTGCTATGTTGGACAGTCACAGCTCTAAAAATTTTTTGTAGGCCTTGCTATTTATTTTTCCAACTTTATCAAGTTGTGATAGATAAAAAATGTATACACTTAAGGTATACAATGTGATTTGATTCATGTGTACATTGTGAATGCCTACCACAATCAAGTTAATGAATACATCCATTACCTCACATGGCTGCGTGCATGCGTGTGTATGTGCGTGCGTGTGTGTGTGTGTGTGTAGTGTGAGATCACTTAACGTCTCAGCAAATTTCAAGTATACAACACAGTATTATTAACTATAGTCACCCTGATGTACATTAGATCTCTGGAGCTTCTCCATCTTATAACTGAAAGTTTGTACCCTTTGACTAACATCTCCCTATCCTCCATCCACCCTATCTCTTGCCCCGGAGGACCACAGTTCTACTCTCTGGTTCTATAAGTTCAACTTTTTTAGATTTAACCCATAAGTGAGAACATACAATATTTGTCTCTCTGTCTGGCTTAGTTCACCTAGCATAATGTCCTCAAATGTCATACATGTTATGAATGGCAGGATTTCCTTTTTTATGGCTGAATAAGGTTCGTGTGTGTGTGTGTGTGCACGTGTGTGTGTGTCCATCCATTAATGTACACATAGGTTATTTCCATATTCTGGCAATTCTAAAATTTTGACAATGCCTACTTGCTCTCCTCTTCTCCTTTTCTGTTCTTTGCCCTTGTGAGTTTATACTCACTCCTTTATGGTCCTTCTCATGAGATTGTGGGAAGTAGCCAAGATAAATGTATTGCGTTCAGTCTGCCATAGTTAATCAGATGGCCCTATCAATTACTATGGAACCAGCGCATATCATCTCATTATGATAAAAACTATGATGGGAGAAAGATGTTTCATTAGCAAATCCAATATTTTAATGGCTTTTTCTGGGTCATTTTGGCTAAGTTCTAAATCCTAGGATAAGAGAAATGGAATAATGACATCTTGGGATTGCAAAAGCCAGGACCCTGTGCCCCATATTCATGACTTTTTTGGAAACCTATCTTAAAAGAATATGGAAGTCATTGGGCAGGTAAAATGTTACATAGTATTTTTAGCCCTGTCGTATCTGTTACACCCTGTGAATCAGGCATAAAAAGCACCAGGTCAAATCTGAGTCAGGCAATGAAGATTTCACAAAGATTTTATGGATTTCAAATTACAACTACTTTCCCAAGTTTCTTCCCAATTTAAATTCCTTGAAATTCTTCCTCCTTTTGTCATCATGGAATAAAGTCATACAAAGGAAAGATTTCTCTTGCCATTATGACCCATAGCTTTATCCCTAGGTTGTCAAAATAGACCATGAGCCATCTCCTCAAGGTTAAATCAAACTTCAAAATCCTAAATTACCAATTTTCTCTATGTCCACTAGGAATTTTTTCTTCCTGTTCACACTGAATGATTAGCAAACACATCTCCAAACTGTAATATATGTGAAAGAATCAGAGACGAAGCATACAAAAAAGAAAAGAAGTAGCTTGCCTGCAAATAAGTTGCAAAAGGATCAGCCTTCAGGAGAATTGACTCAGCAAATAAACATGCATATATTAATTTTTTTTTTACCTGTCACAGTTACTAAATTTATAGTTCCTCTGTTCGTGGAGAAAAAACAGCAGTTTTCTCAGAGCTAACTTCTTCATATGTCATAATGTATCGTCAGACATGAGTTTTGCTCAAGTCAGAATTGTTTTGTTAGGGAATCAGTAACTCACAGGAAATGCTCCTGATTTCATTTGTCTTGGAGACTGAAAGGAGGCAGATCCAACTTGTTATTTTGTCTCAGAGTGCAGTACGGGTTTTCTTTTATCCTGACTGTGGAACGTGATGGGCACACTTATTCATGATGGTGGCAGGGCTATGTCAATTTTACTTCCGAAACAGATATCCTAACTCCCTAGCTGCTAATAAATCAGACTAAGGAAGCCATTATGCAGATTACTAAAGCCAACAAGCCATTCAGTATCAGTTAATGTGGGTGGGAGCAGGTTTTCCTACAGTCCAGACTTTTGTATAGTAAAGGACAGACCTCTGTATTATCATTAAAATCCTACCCCAACAAAAGAGTTTATCAGGGTAATATTAATGGTGACCAAATAGACACAAAATGGTCTATAATAGAGGCTGGCAAACTATGACTCACAGGCTAAATTCAGCCTACCACATGGTTTTTTTTTTTTTTTTTTTTAAGATTTTATTTATTTATTTTTAAAGATTTTATTATTTATTTTATTTATTTATTTTAAAGATTTTATTTATTTATTTATTTATTTGAGAGAGAGAGAATGAGAGAGAGCACATGAGAGGGGGGAGGGTCAGAGGGAGAAGCAGACTCCCTGCCGAGCAGGGAGCCCGATGCGGGACTCGATCCAGGGACTCCAGGATCATGACCTGAGCCAAAGGCAGTCACTTAACCAACTGAGCCACCCAGGTACCCTACCACATGGTCTTATAAATAAAGTTTCATTGGGACATAGCTAAGCCCATTCACTCACATATTTTCTATGGCATCTTTTGCACTACGATGGCAGAGTTGCGTAGTTGTAACAGAAAACACACAGCCCACCAAACCGAAAATAGTAATTACCTGACCGTTCACTGAATACACATGCCAAGGCTTTACCTATAATTTCGATTTCAACTGAAGTTCAAATTCATCATTAATTTAGTATATACCATGAATATCCAGATGTTCAGCCTTATAATATTAGTTCATGGGCATTAAGGCCACATAAATGTTGAGTGTGTATTAAAGCTCCCTTGTACTAAGTCATTTCTATCTCAAAGGAACACAGCTGTGTATTTTCCTCTGGAAAACAGCTAAAGTGCATCTTCAAATTCTGCCTATGGAAATAAACACCATAGAAAATGTAATGCGCTAGCTAGGTGATGTTGAGAAGGTTGATTCCCCTAAGTCTGTTTCCTCATCCAGAAAGTGAGGCCTATCTTTACCTTGTAGAATAAATGATTTATTGAGAGGATTAAATTCAATCAGATGGGTAAGATATTTAGCCCAGTCCCTGACACTGAACACATGTTACCCATTAGTGATGATACCATCATTTCAACAGTTAATTAAAAATAGAAACATGTTGGGTAGTAAATATGGACTGCTAGTAGAAAAAAAAAGAATTTAAAAAATCATGCATCTTGGTATCGACTCTGACATCTGATGATAAATTTTTTTTTTAAAAAAGTTGAACATGGAGGGGCGCCTGGGTGGCTCAGTTGGTTAAGCATCCAACTCTTGATCTCAACTCAGGTCATGATCTCAGGGTCGTGAGATCGAGCCCCACACTGGGGCAATGCCCAGAATGGAGCCTGCTTAAGATTCTCTCTGCCCCTGCCCCCCCTCCACTCTCTCTCTCTCTTTTTTTTTAAAGATTTTATTTATTTGAGACAGAGAGAGCACAAGCAGGGAGGAGGATCAGAGGCAGAGGGAGAAGCAGACTCCCTGCTGAGCAGGGAGCCCAACTCGGGGCACGATCCCAGGACCCTGAGATCACGACCTGAGCTGAAGGCAGACACTTAACTGACTGGGCCACCAGGCATCCCTCTCTCTCACGTAAGAAAAAAAAAGTTGAACACGGAGCCAAGCAGATTGTCACATAGACAAATCTCAGTGTCAAGGCTTCCTACAATAATAATGTCTATCTGAGAGCATTTACTAGAAAAGAAACAAACTGGCTTAAAGACTATGAACTGGCCAGTAGCACCTAGCACGAGTTATGCCCGGCAAGGCTCTAGGTCGTAACAGCTCCTGCATTAAGACAATCAACTGGTCTTAACTTGAACTATTACTCCAGTTGCGAAGCCAGCCGCTAACAGAGCCAGATAATGATGGCTGAGTAAGTGAGATATGCTATGCTTGTTGATTTAAAGAAGAAAAAAAACTCTTAATCTGTCTCAAAGATCCTTAACATCTCCCTTAAAACAAAAACAACAACAACAAAAAGTTTGACATTGCCTGTATTGTTTTTAAACTCTGTTATTTGAATTTTAAGTAAATCTGACATAAAGCTCCTCAAAACTTCCCTGGACAAGAGGCCGTACCCATTTTCAACAAATTATACTGAGCCCAATCAAGGCATATGGTGACCCCAGCAAGATAACAACATGGTATTACTTTACATTAGTATGTTTAAGCATTCGTTTCCTTTTATTTAATGGAGAAAGGATTCTCTATGAAAATGCTCTATTCTTTACATTCAGAACATGAGATTTATTATATGTATGAATGTAAATTTAGTCCTCCCAGTATCTTCTGTCATGCCTCTCTGTGGCCAATTAAATATGGCCACAAATTCTTTACAAAAAAGTGGGGTCTATTCTCCACCTGCATGAATACAAATTGGTCTTGTGATGAGCTTTGACCAACAGAGTGAGGCAGAAATGGCCTGTGACTTCCAAGCTTCCACGCTCTTGCAACTTCAACAGGCACCCGCGGGAACAGCGCCACCTTGTGGAGAAGCCAGGCATTCTGATGAAACCGCTTTGTAAGTGCTGCCCGCATATCACCTGCCACAGTTGCCCCGTGAGTGTAGAAAGTGTATATTCAGCCACACTGACCCTGAGATCACTTTCTTCAGGATCAGCAACAATATCTGTCACATGCCTCTGTCATTTGCGGTTTATCACTGCTACTGATGGGTGGAGGGTCAGAAGAAGAATGAACATGATTGTGTTTAGAGAACAGATGTGGCAAGCCCAAAACTAGGTAGTTTATATACTTTAGCTTTTCTTTTAATCACACTGCCTTAGGGCATGCAAAATACATACGCAGCAACTTCGGTCTGTCTCGTGGTTGTGCTTGGCCAGTATGTTCTTTTTATTTCTAGAAGCCTCTAGTGATTACCTCTATTACCAGCAGTGGATGCTATAGGTCTTAGTTGAAAATAATAAAGATGTTCTCCAGAAAGGGCCTCCAGAGAATGAAAGTTCCAGAGACTACTGCCTGGAGCTTTTCCAAGGGTTAACTTCTGCAGGCCTGTAATATTTCCTCTGGCTTCTAGACTGAAATATTCTGCCTTTTTATTGACTCTATAGGTATAACATAAAAGAGAACAATCAAACTGACTTGCAGAAAGAGATCACAGGCAGGCCTGAAGCCCTGGTCTTGCTAGGGAAGAGGTAACCTAGAGAATTAACCTTCACAGTGAACATCCAGGACTATCTGGAGTTGCTTGGCACTGGTTACTGCACCTGGTTAGGAGGCAGGCATATAGGGACATCTGGGTGGCTCAGTCAGATAAGCGTCTGCCTTCAGCTCAGGTCATGATCCCAGGGTCCTGGGATCGAGCCCCATGTCGGGCTCCTTGATCAACGGAGAGCCTACTTCTCCCTCTCCCACTCCCCCTGCTTGTGTGCTCGCTCTCTCTCTCTCTCTCCCACTCTCTGACAAAAAAAAAAAAAAAATCTATTCAAAAAAAAAAAAAAAAAGGAGGCAGGCATATAGCCTGAGTTTCCAGGACAACCAAGAAAGGCCCCGAGAATATAACAACTCCGCAAAGGGTGTCAGGTGAGTTTCTTGTACCTGGCAGGGTCCTCACTCCATGTAGGTGGAGCCGTCAGCAGGTGGGAAGGTTGGACCCATGCGGAAGCCCATGCATCAATCTCTGAACATCTTGTCTTATCTATTTAGTGTAGTCATCATAAAGCAGGTGAATTTTTATATACTTTGCAATTAAAGAAATGGTATGTTGATAAATGGTATCTGTTGGCATATTTCCATGAGTCACAGCAAAACCATCATGGCCGTGATACACACACAGGGCTTTTAAGAACATTCCTGATACAAAACAAGGCAGATTGGGGCAGGAGAAGAGCTACTAAGTTGAGGAGTGCTGATCTGAGGGATTTTATCTGCAGTGAAGGGGGTAGGAAGAAAAATTAATCTCATCCAGGGTGAAATGAGGACCAGCTGAAGATAAAACAGTGCCAAGCAAAGAATAAGCATTTGTCAAGGCATGAGAGAACAGAAAAGATAGAGCAAGGACTAATCATAGAATACTGTGCTTTTTTTTTTTTTCATAAAACTAAGTTTGGAATAATTTCAGGAGTGATTGAGCGCTGATGGTCGACAGAGATGGGAAGGCACAGAGGTGTTCTCAATATCATTAGGTGTTAGACAAGGTAAAAATGGACATTATTTAAATAAAGGTAAAAGAAAACAAGCACAGATGTAAGTATATTCAGTTAAGCTTTTCAGATAGCAAAAATAAATAGGTCCCAGTAATATCCTTTTTTTTCCTCTTTTTTTTCCCCAGTTATATCCTATTTTGGAAACACGGTATAAGGATAGTTGAAGAGTGAGGAGGCAGCAGAAAACATCTCATCCACCAAAGAGTCACTCTGAGGCCAAATGTCCAACATCATGAGAAAAGAGAAGTGTCATCAAGAACTGGGACCAAAATTTGTCTCGATTCAGGTCCAGCAGCAGCTCTGGGAGCCCAGGGCATCCGCTCACCCCATCAGAAACAACAGCCCATAGCTGCCAGCTGCTTTATCTATTGCATCTCAAATTTGCATTTTTTAAGACCACGGGTTTCATCGGTCCAATACAGAACACCATGCATGTCCCTAGTCACTCAATGGAACTTACCTTCACAAAGCTGATGGCAGGCAAGAGGGGGAAACAAACATGAAAAATACAGAACAATAAATAAATGCAATAGTCTGAGAAAGACATGGTGCTCTAATTAAAGCACATTAGAAGGTGCCTAGCCCAGACTTGGTGGGTCATGAAATAGCTCCTGGAGGAAGTGACATGTCAAATGGCCTGATTTGCGTTCATGTGTGTTTTGGGAGAAGGTGATCCTAACACAGGAAGAACAAAACAGACGAGGTCCAGACACAAAAATGTACCCAGCCTTGATGACCAAAAAGTGCAGGAGGTAAGTGCTGTGGGACCAGAGCATGAAGTGCAACTGGGGAGTCAAGAGAGCTAAGGCTGCAGCCAAATGCAGTCATCAGTAAACACAAAGGGAGCCATTCAAGGGTCTGAGGCAGAAGAGTGACATGATCACACTTACATTTGAGGAAGATCACTCTGGCTGGTTGTCGAGAGGAAGAAGAGAGAAGAGTAGGAGAGGAAGCAGGAACGCTGGGTAGGAAATTCCAAAGATGATGGGTGGGAGCAGACTTGAGGGAGGGGCAGATGTATGCAGGAGGAAGGTACATAGTTGTGGACGACCACTGCGAGGTGCTGATAGTGACTCTTGGCAACGGACGCTTGTCAGGGTGAGAGACAGACAGTCAAACAGGACACCAGGGCGTCCGGCTACAGGCTCCTGAGTGAAAGGCTATGTCATTTATAAAGACAGCACATCAAGAAAGAGGAGAAGGTTTGAGGAGAAAGATGATGACTTTAGGTTTGAACATGTTGAACCTAAGATGCCTATGGGAGCCCAGCTCGAAAATGTCCACTAGGCACCTAATATGTAGACACCAAGATAGAGAGTTCTCCTCAGGAGAACGGCCTAACCCAGAGATACGATTCTGAGAGTCATCAACATGGAGAAGGTAATAGGTGCTAGGGGCCTGAATGAGCTCTCCCACATGGGTCTGCTGTGACCAAATGACAAAGTCACTCAACACAAGGAAAGCCACTGTCTACAGGAAGACCCACCTGGGACCACTCTCCTGAGAAAGGGCTGTGAGCAAACAGTGTTTCCCGCACTGTCTAACACTGGGTGGGGAGGGGCTGAATGTGGTTCCAAGTTCCCTGGGGTGGTGTGTTCAGATGCTACACCAAAATACCACAGACTTACAACTTACTTGTAACTTACAAACAAAAGAAATGTATGGCTCACAGTTCTAGAGGCTGGAAGTCTGAGATCAGGGTGCCAGCATGGCCAGGTGAGGGCCCCCCTCCAGGTCGCAGACTTATTCTATCTTCACAAGGTGGAAGGGGCTAGAGATCTCTCTCTTGAGACTCTTTCATAAAGGCATCCTGTGATGTACTCATTCCATAAATGGAAGCCTGTAGCGCCCAAGAGGGCTCATGAGGGCTCTACCCCAGAACTTAGGCATCTCCCAAAGGCCCCACCTCCTATTACCATCACCTTTGGGGGTGAGGATTTCAGCATATGGAGGGGGGCACAAATATTCAGAGCACAGCACTTCCTGACACAGAAGAGTCACTCCCCGATAGTACTGTCTGGAGCAGAGTGGTATGCATGATAAAACAGATAATAAGAAGTCACTGGTCTCTGACACTTTTTTAAATCAGATTCTCTCATTTTTTGTTCTTGAGTTATAGAAGTTCTTTATATGTTTTGGATATTAACCCCTTACCAGATATATCAGTTGCAAATCTTCTCCCATTCAGTAGGTTGTCCTACGGAGGTTCCTCAAAAAATTAAAAATAGAAATATCGTATGATCCAATATTTCACTATAGGGTACTTACCCAGAGAAAATGAAAACACTAATTTGAAAAGATATATGCACCCAAGTTTACTGCAGTATTATTTATAATAGCCAAGATACGGAAGCAACCAAAGTGTCCATCAATAGATGAATGGATAAGGAAGATGTCACACACACACACACACACACACACACGAATACTATACAGACATGAAAAAGGAGGAGACCCTGCTGTTTGAAACAACATGGATGGACCTGGAGGGTATTATGCTAAGTGAAATAAGTCAGACTGAGAGAGACAAGTACCATATGATTTCACTCATATGAGGAATCTAAACAAACAAAACCCCAAACAAATAAGCTAACAAGAAGCAGAGTCAGACGTAAGTACAGAGGATAAACTAATGGTTGCCAGAGGAGAGCGGAGTAGGGGTTGGGCAAAATGGGTGAAGAGGAGTGGGCGCTACAGGCTTCCATTTATGGAATGAGTACATCACGGGAATAAAAGGCACAGCAGAGAGAACGTAGGTCAGTGATACTGTAATACTGCTGTGTCAGCACAGATGGTATACACTGTGGTAAATATAGCATACTGCATAAACCTGTCCAATCACCATGTGTACACCTGAAACTGATGTAACATTGTGTGTCAACTGTATTAAAAAAAAAAGTAAAAGAAAGAAAAGGAAAAAGAAAAAAAGGGGCGGGAAGGAAAGGAAAGGGAAAAGAAGGGGGAGGGGAGGAGAGGGAAGAGGAGAGGAAAGAGGGGGAAGGGGAGAAAAGAAAAGAAAAGAAAAAAGAGAAGAGAGAAAAGAAAAGAGAAAAGAAAATAAAGGAAAGGAAAGCAAAAAGGAAAGGAAAGCAAAAAGAAAAGGAAAGGAAAGGAAAGGGAAAGGGAAAAAGGAAAAAGGAAAGGAAAAGGAAAAGGAAGCTACTGGTAGCTCTGCTTAGAGCATGCACCATGGAAACCCAGCGGAGAGAAGTAGGGTGTGGACGCTCAGAGCCACTGGGAATGCCGGCACCCCCTCCATCTCCACCGCCACCGTGGATGTGCGTGAGAGAAGAAACAGAAGAAATATGGGAGAGAAGGAAGAGCCCTGGGAGGAAAGTGACTCCAGAGTCCGCAGAAATGATCCTGTGCTGCGGCAACCCCCAGCACCCCCTGACGGGGGTCCGGAAGTCCTGGGCTGCAAACTCACCGCAGCATCCACCCACCGCGTGCTGCCCCTGTCATGGGACCAGGACAAAGACAAGGACATGTTCCTAGCACACCTGCCTTTCATGAGCAGAGCTGGAGTCCCTAGTAGCCAGGCGTGCCCTGGTTCAGTGTTGATGTGTAATGTTACATCTGAACTATTCTTCTGTATTGTTGGAAAATATTTCTTTAAATCCATATCTCTATCAAAAGTGAGAAGATTTTAGCCTGCAAAGTCCTGGTGTTCTCCGTCATTTATAGGAATTATTTTACTTTATACCCATGACACTCCATTGGACTCACTTATATTGGCTGGCCCCTCTTTTATTAGCAGTTTATGGCCTGCGGCCTAAGGACACTTTCCGGTGGAGAATCTTTGATACTATAAAGCAAATTTCCAATGAATTGAGACAATTTAATTTGTTCAAAATGGTACACATCACAAACTTGGGATACTTATTTTTAACACTAGCAAACAGTGGCTGACAAGATCAATGATACAGAGTTATAATTAACCCAAGAGTATTACATAGGAAATTCCAAAACACATTCTGAAGTCAACCCACAAGAGACAGATTTCAGGAGATAATTGATAAATGTCCATCACACACACACACACACACACACACACACTCACTCACTCCCTCCCCAAAATGGCGCAATTACTCTGGTTATTTTGTCAGGGACAGGGAACCAGAAATGGGACAATGGAAAATTCTTAACATCTGCTTCATGTTTTCAACATCATAACTATAAAATAAGTAATCATAAGAAAGAAAGCAAAACTCTGACCACCAGCTGAAAGTAAACAATTAGAAATAATCAAAAATCATCTCAAAGAATCCAAATCACAAAGCAAGAACTCTATATCACAAATCTTTGGCAGGTTCCAGGGTCTACTTATATGCTCCCCAAAATAACAGGCATTTGCATAAGGAAAAGAAAAACCAACACTAGCCTCAGATCCTTTGTCTTTTGAGCATCATCTGACACTTATAACAGCTAGCTTCTGAGGATTTCAAAACAGTATGCAAACAATTATGAGCTCCCTACTACTGGGCTGTCAAAGGCAAAGGGGCTTTGAGAAAAGAAAGCGTGTGCAAGGTGACCCAGCAAGCCAATGGCTCTCAAATCTGAGTTTCTGTCCTCCTGTTTGAACTTTCTCACTTAGGGAAAATATGTGTCTTATTTCCATATTCCTTTCAAATACACGCCCCCAAGAATTTTAAACAGGAAGTGAGAGGCTCTTGTCTCCAGCTAAAAATCCAAGGACACACGAATAAACCAGAATAATACAGGGACTGCAGCCTCATCATGGTTGTGCCCAAAGCCCCCACCACAGTGCCTGGCACATAATAGATACTGAGTAATACTTTTTAAATTAATTAATCCAACTGAATATCCAAAAAAAAGCCATTTCTCTCATAAACAAATATATAATCAAATTGACCCAAATCCATAAATCACACACTTGCTTACCTCAGATGAGAAGTTTTAAGGTTTCCTTCACTAAGACTAATGGAAAGCTCTTCCCCCATCTAAAATTACTATGTCAAAATAGAATAGCTTCCTACTCGAGGTTACAATTCTCCATTAGCACTACAGAATGTGGGTCCTGAACTTTAAGAACTACTGAGATATTATTTTATATCAAAGACTGAAAAGAACTAGGTCACTGAAATGGGTCCAAAAAAGCATTTGGTACTTAAAATATGAATCTAAAAGTCAGAGATTTGATTCCCAAATTTGTTTAGATACCAGAAATTACCTTTTTTAATAAATAATTCAAAATTGCCAGAATCCTTTCAAAAAATGGCAGAATAAGGAGAAAATAAAGGAAAGTGAATGAATATTACATAAACCAAATCAAAGGAGCACTTTCACTCCAAGCCAAAGAGACTACAGAATTGCTTTCAGCTTAAACTAAATTTTGATCTCTGATTCTGTTTGCAGGAATTGTTCTTTGTCGTTGTTGCCTTTTTGTTTTCGTTTGTTTGTTTGGTCCTGGTTCTCAGCTCTAGGAGGCAGGGAGTCCGTTAAAATGACGGACTTAGGTCCCCATTGCCCTTTTTCTCCAGACCAACCCACCTGTTGCCTCCACCATCACCCACGTGAAAAAGGTTCAAGTACCTGGGATTTCTGGAACAACTTACTCATCAGTCTCTGTCTAAGGAAAACCAGGAGTCCAGGTTTCCTGAGCAGACATGCCACTCCCTCTACTTTGAGAACCCAAGGGGCAGCGTGTTTGGAAACTTAGCACCTGCATTCTGTCGGGCAGCAGGCCCCCATTCTCTCCATGTAGCCATGTGCAAACAATGGCTAACAACCAAGAGGCAGTGGGACTAGAGGCCCTTTTGACCTGAGGGCCCAAAAACTTGCTGTTAATGAATTTATTGAGATACAGTTGACCTACAATAAATTGCACACCTTACTTTCATGAGAGACCCCAGGATGAAAGGAGCCAACTACTCTCGCTCCTCAAAATCAGTTTGGTAGACATCATGCAGGACGGACAAAGGAAGAGTTTGTACCCCCGGGACACACTCACACTGAGATACAGAAGGTTTGTGTTGAAGCAGGCGATCACAGGAAGGTTCTCTGCAAGAGCTGTAGGCCTTCCACCCTCCACATCTTCCATGGGGGTTAGACTGGGTGCTTTGCTTTTACCTCAAACTTAGAGACAGGGTCTTCACGGAAACCACTCAGTGACTCTGACCCCTTGGAACCTGATGCACAATGGACATGGGCCTGACCCACATCGGAACAGTGGCAGCAGCCGAAGCTGCCTGGCTAGGAATTAGTGACAAGAGTGCTATGTTTGGCAAGTAAACTCCCACCAATGATGGGTGAAAGATGCCTATTTCATGTGGATCAGACATGGAAAGACAGAGAGAGAGAGAAAAGGGGAGAGGGAAAGAGAGACTGAGAGAGTGAGAGACGACACAAAGTTATCTTAGATCCTGATCAAAATGGCAGCGTGGACAGTGAGGAAGCTGAGCAGAAAGAGCTGAAGGTGAATAGTCAGAGAGCCCAGGAAGAAAACTCTAAGAAAACCCCAAGCAACCAGTCAGTGCAGCGACATTCTTCCATCTCAAGGGAACTGTGAGAGATCCCCGACAATGACACAGCAAGTCTCTGAAGAACCCAAAAATTGTTTGCCTGGAGAGACAGTCAGCTCTGATCACTTTCTGAGCCCAGAGAGTGCCAATAGCAGATCATGGCATTACCCGTCAGGTAATTCATTTCCTGCCCCCTCACCTTCATCCCAAGCCCAACTCCAAATACTAACCCCAAGGGTAGCCAGAGGAGGGTAGAGGTAGAGACATACAGTACAACCAGCTACCCCACATTCCCCCTTGCAGAATCGCCGGGAGAAAATTCGCCTGTGGTACTGGATCAGACATATTGGTTACTGAACTCCATCAGTTTCGAGGGTTCAAGAGGCCAGAAGACTTTTTATTCATAAGAGTTAGCAGATAGGCTGTGGAATCTAAGAATTTCCTTCAAGAAGGCAAAAGAAAAAGACTCACAGAACACCTCTGCGGAGTCTAGTAGAAAACAACAGTTGATTTTATATTACGTTAATGATTTCTCTTTCTCAGTGTCAAGTTTACATTGAGACATTGATACCTTTTCCTCGGGAAGCACATGCAAAAATAGATCCCATTTTTCTCCCAGGTGCTTCATTCCTCCATTCAGCCCCACGTTCCTTCACTGGAAGCTATCGAACGCGTATCCCATGCCTGGTACCGTACTGAGTGTGGCTGGGACACAAAAGTTAAGCAGTTAAATCCTTGCCTTAGTGAGGAGTTGGCATCTTGACAACGAACACTGGTGCAAGGTGTCCTGGCTGCTTTCATGCCCTCCCTGCAGGGTAAAACTGAGTCAAATGATGTCAGCAGCAGGCTGTGTAGATTGCTACAAACCTGAGCCAAGTTCCACAGAGCACGGAGAGGGAGCTTCTGCCCGCTTCGAAGTCTCTGTCCTCTCCCGGCTGAAACACGGAGCTGCTGCCCATGTGCGGCTACCTGAGTTACCGCCTGCACGACACGACCAGCAGCCATGGAAGGAGCAACAGGGCAGCAAGAGGGGCAGCTCTCCCGAGCATGCAGGGCAGCAGCTCACCCCTTATACCCAACTCCGAATCCCTTCCCTTCATGACCTCCTTTGTCTCTGCCACAAACCCAGCCAGCCCCTCTCTCCGGATCTTTTTCTCGGATGGATCCAGCTAGACCACATGCAGCCCCACTTCTGATTACCTGTGATGGCATTTTAATATAGTTTTTCCCCTCGATATAAAGCCATCAGGATAAAGTAGTAGGAGAATTTCTAGCCCCAAAGAAGTAAGACACATTCAGCTAAACCCTCTGCTCTGTGTGGGGTAAGCTACACTCATTCATCTCCTTACTGTGGTTAGAAGAATACAAACCATTACCCTGTCTTCTCTCCTTGCTTATTTTTCCTGCTTCTAAGATCATGATGCCAATAACAGTATCCCTAAATCCACTACTTTGCAATTTCTATTTGTCCTAGTTAGTCCTGATACTACCGCTCCCGTCTTCAATATAAGAGTTTTTCTTTTTCATCAATACTATCTACTTAAAAGAGAAAAGTATTTGAATCTCGGAATATTTATTCCCCTATTTAACATCTAAGGTGCACATTTTTCTAATATTTTTGCACATATCATTTTCTAGGTAGAGTTGATGCCTTATCAGGCAAACCAAGATGGTGACAGGAATACAAGTAACCTTGAAAGTTACTCTGTCTGATTTAGTGAGCACTGTGCAATCTCTGCTCCAATACAGTACCAGTCAATTTATTTTACTAACTCTATTTTTTTTAAAGATTTTATTTATTTGTTCATGAGAGACAGAGAGAGAGAGCGAGAGGCAGAGGGAGAAACAGGCTCCCCACTGAGCCAGGAGCCCAACGCAGGACTCGATCCCAGGACCCCGGGATCATGACCTGAGCCGAAGGCAGACGCTTAACCATCTGAGCCACCCAGGCACCCGTCTAACTCTATTTTTCTTAAATTGATGTTAAAATGAGTATGCAACCCAAAGCACATACTAAATAGGGCTGGGGATTTGGAAATAAAGTGATCCAAGCATCATACATCTATTTAATTCTCTCTCTCTCTCTCACACACACACACATCATCATCATCATCATCATCATCATCATCATCATCATATGTATAAAGCACATATGTAGCTATATACATACAGTTTAACACCATGGAAAAATATGCATATGGAATTTAACATGTCCTAAACTAATCTACAGAGCAAAAGACACAGTATTTGCTTAGCTTATGAGATATGCTGACCTAGTAGACTACAGCCTTCCACAATTGAATGCTATGCATTATTCATATACCTCTATGGCATCCACAGGGATTGCTGGTCCATTTATAATGGGCACCAATGACACCCAGAGTGCAAGAAATGTCACAATGCTTTATTTGTTAAATAAAATTAAAATCCAATTCAAGTTTCAAAGGGCCAAGGTTGACAAGAAGATCAAGATCAATCGGAAGTCAGTAATACCTTGTAAGAAGGGAGGAAAACCAAGCAAGCAAACAAACAGACAAACAAACAAACAAACAAAAAGCACTGGAGCTTACCTAGCCCAGAAAATCGGGAAGGGCCCAGGTTTGCACGGTCCGTTCAAAGGCTGTCAGTTTCTAGTACCCATGTCTGTCCCTGTGCCACCCCAACCCAGGCTCTGCCTGTTTTGGGAGGAGAGTGGATGCCTTCTTCTGGAATTACATCTGCTCAGCTTCTCCAACTTCCACCCCAAGGCTGTATCAATCTCAGGGAAACTAAATGCATGCCTCTGGAAAACGGACCACCGTTCCCCAACCTTCACACATAAAATTTCCTAGCAATAAACCCTCTTAGACAACTTAACCAGATCATAATGGTGATATGCCACCTCTGAAATACAAAGGCTTCTCTCAGAGTTGTGGGGAACAGAAGGAAAATAATAACAGAAATAACATTTCAAACTGTATTGGTCAGGGTAACACTAGTTATGAGAAATAAACACCCCAATATTCTTGGTTTAATATATATATATTAATTGTATATATATACAATGGAATACACACACACACACACACAGTGCGATAAAATCCAGCCACAAACAAGAATGAAATTCTTACCATTTGTGACAACATGGATGGACCTCGAGGACATCATGCTAACTGAAATGAGTCAGACGGAGAAAGACAAATACCATATAATCTTCCTTAAACATGGAATAAAAAAAAAAAAACCTCATAAATAGAACACACTGAGGCTGAAGGGTGTGGGAATTGGGTGAAAAGGGTCAAAAGGAGGCTAAAAAGAGAGAGAGAACATTAAAAAATAAATGTAATTTTGTTAACAAATGGTTTACCAAACATTAAAAATCATCACTGACTGTTGGAGGCCTGAAACAACTTGTTACCATTTATTTATGAAGAGGAAACACACACACACACGGAGCACGTGATACCTACTCCTACAGATGCAAAAATATGAAGGAGCATTTACAGATTGGATCTCTAGTATAAGGGGAAAAAGGTTCAAATAATAATAAACTACATGAAATATGTAATATTAACATTTATCATATATGAAACACAAAAGTATAAAATCATGATGCTTTTAAATACGTACTTCAGTTATAAGTAAAACATACAAATCACAAAAGATGATGGGTTTACAGAAGGACAATTGCAAAATGGTTGTCTAAAATATATACACATATATATACATACACATATATACATACATACACATCTATGAAATTTTTCTCCTGATGGGCACAGTGCTGTGTTTCACATAGTCATTCAAGGAACCAGGCTGACAAAAGAGCAGCCCTTTTCAACTTACGCTTCCAAAGTTGCACTGAGCATTGACATCCAGCACATAGAAGGGGGGAGACACCATGGAGAAGGCACACTCCTTCTTCTCCAATGTGGCTCAAAAGTGGCACCCATTAATTCCTTTTTAAAGATATTTATTTATTTGTTTGTTTGTTTGTTTGTTTGTTTGAGAGAGAGACAGCACGAGCAGGGTGAGGGACAGAGGGAGAAGCAGACTCCCCGCTGAGCAGGGAGCCCAGCGCAGGCTCTATCCTGGGACCCCAGGATCATGACGTGAGCTGAAGACAGACGCTTAACTGACTGAGCCACCCAGGCGCCCTCATTAATTCTTACATCGTAGCAGCCGAAACAAGTCACAGAGACACTCAAGTTCAAGAGCACTGATAAATTCTATACTATGGAAAGCAATGCCTGTATTTTGATTAATAATTAGCCACCTTTGCTACCAAATCATGGATAATCCACAATTAAAATTTATCTGCTTGGTCACTCTTCTCATCTGGTAATGAGCATCTCCAAAGGGTCAAAAATGAGAAGACGGTAAAGAGAAGGAGCAGAAAATAAACTACATCATGATTTTCCTGCATAATACACAGCGATGGACAAAGGACAGGTCAGAAATTCATAAAACATTCGAACTGTGAAGAAGCATAGGTAGAGATTGGCTGGCTCATCTCATTTTACAACAAAGAATGGAATCCAATAAGGTTAGGTTAGTCTCCCTAAACCACAAAACCCATTAATGTCAGGGAAAAAAAAAACAAAAACTCAGATCCCTTGACACTGTGTCAGATATTCTTCCACTAAAATGCAATTTCACCCACTTTGTTTTTACCAAAACACATAAACCAAATCTTTCCAGGTAGAATTTGAGACTCAGAATTGCATCTTTTTTTTTAGATTTATTTATTTATTTGAGAGCAAGACCACATGCACAGGCACAGGAGCAGGGGAAGGGGCAGATGGAAAGGGAGAAGGAGAGAAGTAGACTCCCTGCTAAGCGCAGAGCCCGACGTGGGGCTCCATCTCACAACCCTGAGATCATGACCTGAGCCAAAATCAGGAGTCAGATGCTCAGCCAGGTGCCCCCAGAATCACCTCAGGAAAGAAAAGATGGAGAGGAAGAGAATTTCATATTTTAACTAAATGACACCACAAGCACTTGTTGACTTCCGTCCATACATACCATCAGGGCAGAACTTCACATTCCCAGTGTCATGAGTTATCAGCAAGGCCTCTGTTTTTCATACTTACAAGGGAATAACTTTAAATGGTTCCCATCTTGAACCACATACATTTAATTTTGTCGAGCAACTCATTTTCTTTTTGGCAGCATCCATACCCAAAACTTATTGTGTCAATTTATTGCCAACAAGAATTGCATTTAAAGTCACTGATGATTCATGGGAAAAAAAATTGGAATTTCTATATAGGGATGATTCTGTTTCAGTATTGAATCATGTTTTTTCAGAGTTCTTTCATTGTATTTGGAGCAGTATTCTCGGTGCCCCCAATTTCAGTGGCTCCTGTTATTTATCCCTTACCTGAAGTCATCATCTTAGTTTCTGAAGCTAAAATTTGTTGGTACCAAAACAATTATGTTGTGTCAAAAGACCAAAGGATAATGATTTTGTGGATAGCCCAAGTAGCAGGAACTGATGAAAATCTCAGTCACAGAAATACTATTTTCATACTGAAGTTGCTAGTAAAATGTGTTAGAGAAAGGAGAGATGGGCATGAGAGGAAATAAGATGTCACTTGAATGTGTCTGTGGTTTCTTGAGGAAAACCTTTGTTAAATCTTCATTGGAAACTTAAAAGTGTGTTATGAGCTCATAATCCCTCCAGAGTGCTCCAGAAATTGCTGGACTGAGGTACAATTTCACAGCTTTATCTAGCTGTCAGAGCCTCTCAGCCTGTATCAGTAAAAGGCAGCCTGCCGCTCTTTCTGTGTACCTTCTCCTCGCAGAAGGAGATGCCAAGACACTATGACAGGCAGGTAGATTCACAAAAATGACAGCAAAATTCAACATCAAATGAAACTTTCCTACTGATTGTGAATTTCAGCTATGGTCAGAAAGCAAAAAACAACAATGACTTTATATATCCCACATTCTAAAGAGACCCAGCCACCAAGGATACACCAACCATATCCCCATGGCACCCACTAGCCTGATCTCCTCCATTCCCATCACATCAGTGGTTCTCAAACAGAGGTGAACATTAAAATAAGCTGAATAACTTTTCCAAAATACTCAGGCCTGAGCCTGACCTATCAAGTCAGAATCTCTGTGGTTACGTCCAGACACTGGTATTCTTTTCAAGGCTACCCAGGTATGTGCACCCCAATGTTTATAGCAGCAATGTCCACAATAGCCAAACTGTGGAAAAAGCCAGGATGTCCATCAACAGGTGAATGGATAAAGAAGATGTGGTATATATATACAATGGAATATTATGCAGCCATCAAAAGGAATGAAATCTTGCCATTTGCAATGACGTGGATGGAAGTGGAGGGTATTATGCTGAGCGAAATAAGTAAATCAGAGAAAGACAAGTATCATATGATCTCACTGATATGAAGAATTCTTAATCTCAGGAAACAAACTGAGGGTTGCTGCAGTGGGGGGTGGGGTGGGAGGGATGGGGTGTCTGGGTGATAGACACTGGGGAGGGTATATGCTATGGTGAGCGCTGTGAATTGTGTAGGACTGTTGAATCACAGACCTGTACCTCTGAAACAAATAATACATTATATGTTAAAAAAAAGAAAAAAAAAGAAGATAGCAGGAAGGGAAAAATGAAGGGGGGGGGAATCGGAGGGGGAGATGAACCATGAGAGACTATGGACTCTGAGAAACAAAGTGAGGGTTCTAGAGGGGAGGGGGGTGGGGGGATGGGTTCGCCCGGTGATGGGTATTGAGGAGGGCAGCAGTGAAAGCAAATGACTTTGGCTCTTTTCTGAGATCTCTCATCTGGTCCATCCCAGGAGGAGTCAAAAGCAGAAAAGGAAGGATGGAGGGAGGAAGGGAGGGAAGGAAGGGAGGGATGGATGCAAAGATCATGCCTTCTTCACAATCAATACAAATCCCTCAAGTTAAGGCCTGGCTGGCTCTGGGTCAGGGAGGAGGTGAGCACTAAATCGGATGTGAGACTGAAGTTTTAAGACAGACTGAGTAAGATCGGACTTCCCGCTATCTGAAAATGACTGAAGCAAAGAATCTGCCCAAGATGTTGTTAAGGATACAAAAGAAAAGTCAATTCAAAAAAGTATGCTTGAAGGAGGTGATAAGAGAAAAATAAATCACCTTCTATTTGAATTCCACTGAGTTGAGATGTTTAATAAACCACTTGCAATCAATAGTGGTACCTCCTATATGGATATAATTGCATCATAACTTGAGGACATGAGAAAGGAATGAATTACACAGCGTCCCACGGTCCCTATTTCAGTGATTCTATCACAGGTAAGATACCAAACAATTCAAAAGAGAAAAAAGGGCAACTTTTTAAAAAAGGAGAACAAGGGAAGATAACACTCTTTCATTTTCTAGACCTAACCAAAAAGAAGAGTTCTTCCATTTACAGATACATAGGATGGGGCCCAGACACCTAGGGTGGTTCCCTTGGGGTCATCTTACTCTTCTTTTGAAATACACTAACCAGAAGCAGCATCTGGGAATCACCCACTCTCTGGAGAGTTACCTACTGAAACTGCTAGAGTGACCAACAACATGATCACCAGAACAGAACCTAGACCTCTGACTTGGTCTCTGAAACCTGAGGTAATAAGAGGGCTCAAAGTCCATTCAGAATGGACCACTCCATAGCTGTGGATTGCTGGGGCTTCCTATGATCTAAATTTGCTTTACCACCTCTGTTTAGTGACTCTCTTTGTTATTTACCTTCTGATCAGGTTTACTCACAGGTGAGAGATAAAGGAAAAGTCACAGAGACCTATACCCAGCTACAAAATACAGACAACCATGCACCTCCCCAGATAAAGGTTTTGACTCTAAGTAGGTGACTAAGTTGTCCTGAGGAAGGCCGTTTGGGCAAGTGCTTAAATTATGGCTTCATTGATGGCACATTTCTTTGTGAAACACATCAGACATTGAAAGAAGGGGAAAAGAAAGATCTCTTTCCACAATCAAGTCCAAAGCCCACTGAATGTTGACTGAGAGTTATCCCATTGGTTGACATTTGTATTCTTTTCAATCAACCAATTTGGAATTCCTTTCATAATCACTAGCAGATAAAATCCCAAAAGGGTAGATATCATTTCTAGAAGATCCAAAATAAAGAGTATTTATTTCTTAAGATTGATTCTACCCCATTAGTATAGCACATGCTAAATAAACCTATATATTGGATAGAAGGACAGATGGGTGAAGGAATGAACTGAAGAACAAATGAACAGAGAACATACATGTTTGAGTCAGGGCAGTCCGAAAGCAATTTTGTCTTGGGGGTGGGGCCTAAAGAAAGTGAAAAAAAGAGAGAGAGAGAGGAGACATCAGAGGGGAAAGAGATCTAGAAACAAAATTTACATTATAATTTTGCCCAGAACTATGCTAGTAATAATTATTAAAGCACAACTAAGTGTCATCCCTTCATAATAAATAAATTTCAAAAGTCTCTTTGCTTAATGACCCAAAGGTTAAATAGCCCTGATTTGGCCTTGAATGGTGACCCAACCTTGGTCTTCTCATTTAAAACTGTCAGGCTTTTTTTCCCCTCAATCCACAGCTGGCAAATTGCAGAGTTTCAATATTTGAACCAGACTTGAACAACTTTATACATAATAAAATTTCAACTAAGCAAGTTCTCTGAACTCAAAGATTTCTTGCAAATTAGGCATATCCTACAAATCCACTTTTGATAAAGTTAATGTTGAGTCCCCTTCGACAGTCGAGCTTGTGTATTTGAGGGGTTTGACAACGCTGAATGCTGAATTTGTGATTTTAAACATGAGATCTGGTTATTTTAAGACATTCCTCTCTCCTTGATGGCACTGTAATGAAAGAACCTCCAAGGGTGTTTTTATTCTCTCCTAAATGTTTCTAGAAGAAAAAAAAAATACTCATTTTATTTGTAGAAATTTTCCATTGCCTAATAAATGTATCCATCCCCCAAAAAGGATCAGCTAATAAGAGTATTCATCAATATATAGAGTGGAAGCCAACTGCCCAACATAAATCCCCATTAATCAAATATTACTTAGGTTTTCCAATTTCCTGAGAAATCAATATATAATTTAGCTGCTGATGGATGTGCAGCCACAAACCATTAACAACCTAGTTGTGAATCTCTGATCAGGTGAGGGGTCCATCAGTTCCTCGTGAGATGCGGCAAATGGGAACAGCCATTCCAACCGAGTGTCTCCGGGTGCTGGGAACCTATCTGGGGTGATGTAAGGAGCTCCCCCGCTAAAGCCAAGATCCTAAAATATGTATTCTGTTAGTCTGAAATACTGTATCTGTGCCATCCCTTTGGGTTAAATAAAGCATTTGGAAACAAACAGAATGGGAATCTACACCATTGGGGAATATATTCTCCTACTCTTAAGGAGAGATTTCCCCAGAAGGACACACCTACCTCACCCCATCCTCTCACTCATTCCTCCCAGTGGGAGAGTTTGCAAGAAAAACCGGCCTCACCACACTCTCCTACCTTTGTCTACTTATATTTCAGCTATAAACCCTCTGAAAGCAGATTACCAAGAATCCTAATTATATTTTTTTACATTATTTAAGTACACTTGTCATTGGAGGATAACATATACACGGAAGAGTAAACAACAAGTATACAGGTCAATGAATTTGTACTGAGTAAACACACCAACATCCCCAAAGAATCCTTTGTGTCCTATCTTGGTCATCCTCACCAAAGTGACTTTAATACCACAGATTAATTTTGCCTGACCTTGAAATGTATATAAACGCAACCTAGGTCTGGTTTCTTTTGCATTATGGCTATGAGAGAGTATACATTGTTGTACGTAGCTTTGATTTGTTTAGCCTCTGCCGGGTAACATTCCACTGTGTGAATATACCACAACACACCCATCGGGGTATTGAGGGAGATGCGAGGTGTTTCGAGTTTGGGGCTACCTTGAATAATGCTTGAATAATGCTTGTGCACATTTTGTGACATATACACTAATTTCTGTTGGCTACCTACCTAATTGCATTTTGACTTCTAATAAAGATGAATCAATGGAGTTTGACGGCCAGGGGACTGTTGATTTGTTGAGCTCATACCCACTGAATGATACACCGCAGCATCTTTCATTCCTAGTGATTCCTTCCAGAGTGGAAAAAGGAAACATTAGAGTCCATAGAGAACCTGATCCTCACTGTGCTCAGGCAGAAAAAGAATGACATGCACAGCCCAGTAGGCTCATTTAGCTAAGACAGGATTTTGTGGAAGGGAACAGCATCTAGAATGAATAGAAATGAGCTGTATGATAAGGCTAGATGGGATGGAAGGGACCAGACTTTTTGGAGGGATCCTTAGAGCATGAATGCTGGGGCCACACCCGCTATCTGCACAGCTAAAGAGCCTGGAGACTAGTGTGAAAGGTCAGACGCTTGCCACACTCTGTTTTGTGTGGGTTGTGTTGTTTTACTGCCTTTTTGTTTCAACAAGCCCAATGGGGAAAGAGAAAACTGCCTCCTAATGTGTGCTCGGGCACATAGAGCCAATCTGCCAGAGATGCCCACGGACTGGCCAGGGGCCACCCCACCCAGTAAGCCAGTTTAAAGACAGACCACACAGCAGAAGCCTCTGCGACAGGTCACAGTGGCACAGGAAGCATTTTTGACAAAGAAGAATGTCTGAGCAGTCACTTCCTTTCACGGGCCCCTTTGCAGGCATTCTGACCTACTCGCTCTGAGCTGACTCAGCTCCTGCTCTCAACATCAAACGCACCCTTGTACCTGGCCACAAACTCTTCCAAAAATTATTCTATGAATAACTTCAAGCAAAATTAATAATGTTAAGTATTTATGAGAATTATTATAAAGTTTAAAAAAAAAGCACTGCCGTCTATAGATAAGCTAAGAGAACGCACAAGCATCACCTCCATCACCACACACGGCGTCCAGTACCCTCCCATACACTGAGACAGCCGCCCTGATTTCTGGATCCAGACCAGAAGTGGCCTAAACTCCAGATTCTTTCATTCAACAAAGATTCATGCTAAAGTATTTATTGAGCACTTAATATGTGCTGAACAATTATGAGATTACCAGCAACAGAGAAACACTTTCTCTGGTTAGAGATCTCTCCTCCAAGTACCTTTGCATAGAACTTCACGTCTCAGAGTGCCCCACAGAACATTTACCCTCCAAAATACTCTGCTGCAAGATGGTTTTGAGGCCAAGTAACTTTTGGAAGCCCTGCCTATCGTGTCCCTTCTTGTAGATCCATAATGTATATGACTATATTAAAGGCTCTGAGAATTTCTGCAAAAAATAGGCATGTTTAATTTTCTTTAACCTAACATTTGCCAACCTTATTTGATCTTGGAATCCTATTTCACATAACACAGTATTTGTGGACCACAATTTGAGAAATGATGTCACAAAGAGCCATTCACTGAAGAGACTTACATTAGCTCATCCAGGAAGATTGTATTGGACGGCCTTCACCACAACCAGATATTCGAAGGAGATGCCTGGGTTGGCAGCTGCTTTCAAGGACTCACTGGGCAGCCTTTCCCTAATTTGCAAATAAACAAGTCCCTTTGTGTCCTGTAAAACTCAGTTTCCTAATCTATAAGATGTACGACACAAATTAATATGCCTACTTTGAAGAGCCACTGCATTAGAAATATGTTAAATCCTTAAAATATAAATACACACATGATGAAAGCTATTCATTATTATTACTAGATCTATATAAGCTAGTCTTCCTTCATAAGAGCTAATTCTCTAGAATAGGGATCCATCATAATGATGTATGTACCTTTTTTTTCCCATTAGAGATCATAATCCTTAGGTCTACTAGCAAGCGAGAGAGATCTTGGCATGCCCAGGAAGAAGTAGCTTCTTGGAAGGAAACACCTTCCTTTTAGCAATGTCCTCCTCACTTGCTAGCCAGCACTGTTCCATAAAACTTAAAGCAATGATGGAAATGTGGCAGTGTCCTCTACGTTGGACAATGTAGTTCTAGACTCTTCCCACTGGCATCAGCTCTTTCCCTTCTTCCTTCCCAAATCTGGGTCCTCCAGGTCAAGGAGAGCCCTGGGTCACCTATATACTGTGGCAGGTCAGTTGCAAAGGCTACTTCATAATTAGGGTTGATGTGAAGTTTTGGTTGGAGAGAACGTTGTCTGTGTGGTTGATATGAAGAGTTCTGGAGAAGGTTCTCATGAAGGCAAAACCCTTGCACAGGCATAGAGCCCCTATTGTCTTGTCATCATTAACTTCTCTGGATTATAGAGAGAAAGCATCAGCTAAATGAAATATGTTTTGGATGAGAAGATACAGTAAGACATTACCAGTGAAAAATACCTTTGTCCGACTACATTCATCCATTCCAGAGAACAGGACCATCAGGGAATAAAATATAAGGTGGTTAAGTTTTGGTAGAAACAAATAATCCTGGGTATGGAGAGCTGATCACACACTAGGGTAATGCACTGGGAATGACTGAGCAGCTAAGCAGAGGTGGAGGTGCTGAGGGCTTAGTCTGAGGGGTATCTGGGAAACAAAATACTGAAAGAGAAAAGATAGAAGGTTCTGGGGGTAACTGTTCAGTTGCATTGAAATTGTCTGTGAGTGCCTCCATATATTTTGGTTTTCTCTTCTCCTCTAAGTAAGCCATTGAGTTCAGGAATTTCAGGAATCTCTAAATTCTGTTCTCTTTCATTCTCTCTTCCCCAACCCTTAGTGTGGGACACTCACTACTTCTTGCCAAACATACCATTTCACAAGTCCACAAAGTCAGGGCATTCCAAGAGGGCTTCCAAGTTTAAATATCCCCTGTGTCAGTTAAGACCATACCTTCCGCAGAAGAAAGTGGTTTTAAATTTCTTAAAATTGGGTGCTATTCCAACCTAATTTCAGATTTGAAGGAGAAAACCATTTATCTTTCTCAGGAATATTTTTTAAATAAGTTGCTCATTTTTATTTATAAAGAATGATTAAGACTTCGGGGAGAACACCTTTGGAGTTAAAAGTTTCCATATCAAGCCTTATGGCAGCTCTAGCCCAGCAAGGCCAAGATACTGATGTAGCCAGCCCACTTGTCTATCTCTTTGTTTAATACTTAAGCAAAGGCTCTAGGGAGAAGAAGAGAGACAGGCAGAAAGATATATACATGTAGGTATCAGAGCAGTACATCTTGGGTGCAAGACTTTTTAAATAGGCTTAACTTCAAGTACAGCTACAAAGAATAGAGAATATGCAGATGATTAGGGAAAAGGAGATGTCACCCCACATTAGAGCAAAATCTCACACTCAGTTTTTTAACAAACAAATCATTTAAAACTCATTTTCCTTAAGCAAGAGTTAAAACCAAGAAACTTACATCACTGAAGCCATAGCAGGAAGAAACAGCCAGAAAATAGCACATACAGAATTCAGGCAAGGAGTTCCAAGTAGCGTTCTGACAGGCGGAGTATAGATTAATCAGGGAAGCCCATGAGATCTCCTTTTCAGGAGAATTTTTAGAAAAGGATAAAACCACCTAGCACATCTCCTTAGAGGTCAAGGGATAACCAGACCAGCAAAGCTTCCTCAGGTCTCTTCCACGTGTATGGACAATGGGTTAGAAAGAGAGCATTTCCACGGCAGAGGCAATGTTAAGTACTAGCCGCATGTCAAGCCTTCCAGAGGCCAGCTCAGTGTTTGGTTCCTGTTCCTTTTCACTGTGGAGATTTATAACAGGCAGGTTCCCAAGACACAGAAGCTCAATGTTCCTCCTGCCCGCCCCCCTCGACTTGCACCCGTGTTTGGTTTGATGAATCACTCTAATATATACAAAAGGGTTGAAAAATAAAAATCAATGTATGCCAATCAATAGACCGTTAAAAAGAATCCTCGTTTCTCAGCTTTGTTTGACTATAAAGGGAAATGCTCTTGCAGCCTAAAAATATACTATGTAGAAAGACTAATAATGTAGAAGTTTTGATTAAACCAAAGTCACTGTCATCTGGTCTTATCACAAAGCAGAGTGAGCCAGGTATCTTCCCACCGTTCTGTGTTTTCTAATTCCACATAAGGAAGCGCCAGAGAAGGGGCAGCCAGAGAGTGAAGTCAGCACAAGAAAATGCTCAGGGCTGGAAGAAATATGGAACTTAGAGTTCAGGGCCTTTGTCCCTTCCATCTACCATATTCTTATTCTGGGCTATCCCAAAGGGCATTTGGATCAGAAGGAGCCGCTTTGGAGGGAGGCCCCTTGTTGTTCTGATTTGATGGGCATGGCTCACAGACGGCCTGATCCGATCCATCCTCTACTGACTCTGATCACCACAGACATGGAAACCCCTCTTTTGAGCTGTTTATGGAGAGGACTCCTAGAAGACTTCTTTTTGAAAGCAGGAAGTGGGTAGAGTGTTTTGTAGACCCTACTGACAATTAGCATGGCCACATAAATCAGTTACCTGGTCTCTACACCTAAGAGCGTTCCACAACGGAAGGATAAAGGTCGACCCGGAAAGGGAACAGGGAGGTCAAAACCAGTCAAGAGTCTCAAAGCTAAACAGTTCACAATGGATCATCCCTGCATTCATTTCTTGGGAATGAGAATCCAAAATTAAGCCAGCTTTGAGCGTGCCCGACAGCCAATGCTCCTGATCCCCTCCCCCTAGGTATTTGGCTGGAAAGGGAGGGAAGAGAACTGACAAGTGTTCATTATGTTAATTAGGTTATGATAAGTTCTTATCGACACTGCTACACTTCCAGGGAGAGAGAAACACTGCTGAAAGTGGAGATCTACATCGTCTCTCTAGGCTATCCATGGAAGAACCATTTCACTCAGCAAAGCCAAGGAATTCTGTTCCCATTCTTAAGAGTCAAAGTTTTCTGGGGCAAAAAAAGATACTCCTAGCTCTCATTTCTCCTTTGTATAATTTGTATAGTTAGCTGATCCGCTAATGTCTCCTCTCTAGACTTGGTAGTGCCGTCTGTCTCTCAAAGTTTTGCATCTTCCAAGATTAGTACAAAGGACTTTGACCCACCTGTACGTGCCTGAAACCCTCACTCACTCCGCTACTCTCTTCTTCCTCCTCCCCTTGAGTTGGATTCCCCACCTCAACTCTCTAAGACATTTCTCTATTTTTCTTTCCATCCAGCAGTCTCCTAAAATACCTCTCTACCTAAAAGATAAATAATCGGTACATAGGAACGTCTCCCACAAACAAAATGCCATAGCCTCTCCTGATCCCAGTGACACATCTGCCATCCCATCTGGACTCCATGAAGCCTGCAACACTGCTACCACAGACACTCCCATCATCCTGGTCTGCTCTGCCTTCCTCATGGTGACAGGAGGGTTGCAGATCTCAAGCACGCATGTCCCATCCCTGTCTTCCTTGGTCTCAACAGCACTGCCCAAAGGAAACATGACATGAGCCACATGTATAAATTCAAATTTTCTGATAGTCACATTCAAAACATAAAAAGAAATGGTTACGATTAACTTAAGCAACCTAACTCATTTAGCCCAATGCATCCAAACTTAGATATCAACATGTAATCAAGATAAGAAAATTATTAGTGAGATATTTTACTGTCTTTCTCCCTATTTACTCCTTGGAATCTGGTATATATTTGACATTTACAGTATCTCAATTTAGATGTTTATGTTTTCATATGAAGTACTGGGCCTTGATCTGTGTTTCATATGATTTATAATGGAAAAGTAGATTCACGTACCCAAGCTGTTCCCAACAGACAAAACGTTTTCCAGTAACTGAATCAGTTGTTGCATTAAATTAGTTAAAATTAAAAATTCAGTTCTACCTACAGTCGTCCTTGCTTCATTGAACTTCAGAATCAAATGGTAGTGTGGCATTTTTCCGTGTTCATCAACAATACTTCCAAATATAAAATGCCTTCTTCTTGGAGGCTCAGACCACCTTCTCCCCTCACATTGCCTAGCACCCCCTAAGCAGCCCCCCACACCTGTCACACTCTGGCAGCTGGCTCCTGCTTTTCCTCTCCACCTCCAGCCCCTGCACTCGGGATCACCTCAGGGCTGTGTCATGTCCCAGCCAACACCTGACCTCGGAGGATGGTGACCTCTGAATTCCAGTGACCTTCAATTCTTCTCCATTTCAGCTGCCCACATCCACAGCTACCTTCTAGATTTTGTCATAACCCCGAATTAGTCCCCATAAAGTCAAACACCCTACTCCGTGTGTCCACTCTGACCTTCTCATCCTCTCATTCCTCTGACTTTATGAAAACTCTCAGTCCCCAGAGACTCCCCTTCTGTCCCAGTCCACCACCCTCACTCCCGTCCTCAGCACAGTGAGGAGGTAAGGAACAGAGTTCCTGAAACCAGACTCTCTGAGGTTGTACCTAACCTCTGCCACTTACAGGCTATGTGGCCTTGGACAAATTATTCAACCTCTCTGCACCTAGCTCTCCCCCTGTCTAAAATGAGGGTAACAACCCTGTCAAACAGGTTGTGTGAGAATCAACTATGAAGCACTTGGCACCAGTGGTCATTATATAAATTTGTCAAACTGGGCCAGAGTAGAACAATACTCTCCCCAGCGGGCCCTTTGTCCTTCTGCCCCAGCTGCTGGGCAAAACCATACCACCCAGACCACGGCTGCTGTCTGCCTTCTTACTATCTACACTCAGGCAACCTAGTCCTACTGGGGAAAATGAGAGCGTGCTGCACACGGGCGCTCCCACAAAGGCTGTCTCGGACGCCAGCATCACTGCAGAAGAAATTTCCTTGTCTCCCGTCAGCTGCTTCTACCATTCCCCATGCCTCACAGGCTTTTCCCCCCACCAGAACTGGAGGCTATGAAGGCCGGGACAAGCACTAGCAAATCTCTAATGAGAAATTTCTGAAGACCTGAACACGAGTCAGAAACTAATGGGTTTTTTTTCTTATTATTTTGCTTGACTTCAACCTGTCGTAATAGTTACGTTATAGAAAAATGTAATTGACCTCTGCCCAGCCTAACTCCTATCTAGAGGGTCAAATTTGTCCACAGACTCAAGGAACTGGAGTTTTATAATCAAAACAGAGCAGTGGGAGAGCAAAAGCAACTTAAAGAAGACTTGGAAATGAAGCTAAAGAAAGGAATGTCCTCAAGAAGAGAGAGAGGCACTTAGAGGCCAGACTGGGAAAAGCCGCCATAGGCTGAATAACAGCCCTCAAAGAGACCCACATCCAGAGCCCATAACCTGTGAGCATGACCTAAGGGACTCTGCAGATATGATTACATTAAGAATACTGAGATGGGGAGAAGATCCTGCATTATCTGGGGGGCCCCAAATGTAATCACAAGTGTTCCTAAAAGAGGGAGGTAGAGGGAGACTTGATGTTGAAGTAGGAGTTGTCACGATAGAAACAAGAGATTAGAATGATGTGAGAAAGGGAGTGTGAGCCAGAGAATGTCAAGGCAGCCTCCAGAAGCTAGAAAAGGCAAGGAAACAGATCCTCCCTAGGGCCTGGAGAAGGAACCAGTCCTGCCTCACCTTGACTTGAGCTCAGTGACACCGATTTTGGACTTCCCAACTACAGAACTCTGAGAGAAAAAAGTTCTGTTTTGTGAGGCCATCATCTCTGTGGTAATCTGTCATTGCAGCAATAAGAACCATTTAATATGCACAGGCCGTGAGGAAAACCCCAGGTGTTACAGGAACATTTCAAGGTGACAGGCCTGGCCTGTGCCATGAGGGGACACTCAGATCTGGTCATGAGGGCCTCAGCCCTGGTGCTCGGACTGGCCTGCAATGGAGACTCATCAGGACAGCCCTGGGTTAGTGCAGGCCTGCGTTCAACATGGCTTTGGAAGGAATCAGCCTGCTTAGAGAGGGTGGTGAGGAGGATTGGTTTGAAAAAAAAAAAAAGCTTCAGGTGCTCCCAGAATTAATAGGAATTAATAGACTTTTCACAAACCTCTAAGTACTGGGGACCCCAAGGAACCAAGATGGGTGGAGTATGTTCAGAACATAAATCTCTATATAGAGGGGCGCCTGGGTGGCTCAGTCGTTAAGCGTCTGCCTTCGGCTCAGGTCATGATCTCGGGGTCCTGGGATCAAGCCCCGCATCGGGCTCCCTGTTTGGCGGGAAGCCTGCTTCTCCTTCTCCCACTCCCCCTGCTTGTGTTCCTGCTCTCGCTATGTCTCTCTCTGTCAAAAAAATAAATAAAATCTTTAAAAAAAAAAAATCTCTATATAGATCTGTCATGGGTTGAATTGTGTTTCCCCCAAATTCACATGCTGGAGTCCTAACACCAGTACTTCAGAATGTGACCTTATTTGGAAATAGGGTCATTACAGTTGTCATCAGTTAAGAGGTCACTGGAGCAGAGTGAACCCCTACCCCCGTATGACCAGTGTCCTCATAAAAATGGGAAGATCAACAGAGAAACTCACAAGAGCACACCTCGTGAGGATGGCAGTTCTTTTGCCACAGGCCAAGCAACCACCAGAGCCAAAGGGAGCCGCCTGGAACAGACCCTTCCCCGGGGCCTGCAGCGGGAACAGGGCGCCGCCCGCACCCTGAGCTCGGACGGCTGGCCTCCGCAGTCCTGAGACATACGTGTCTGTCATTTAAGCCCCTCAGTCCGCGGCGCTTTGTTAGGGCAGCCCTAACACACGAATGCAAAATCCTGACGGAAAGAAAAGAAACTAAAGCCGCCTGCCAGCCCTGGCCTGATGCAGGGGGAAAAAGGACCAGGCCCAGAGGAAGGAGCTAGATTCATAGGATAAAGCTCGGCCGGGCTGGCTTCGAAAGGAGAAGCAGAGAGAGGAAAAGGCAGTCCTCCCGGCGCCATCCCTGCTGCGGACGGAGACCCAGAGCAAGGCTGCTTCCGCCGCCTGATGAGGCCAGGCCTCAAGGCTGGAGAGAACCAGAAGCTAGGAAGAGCAACGTATGGAGGTGAGAGGATGTTCATGAGACCCTGGGGCACAAGTTTTCAAAGTACCCACCTCAGCTTCAGTTCAGAAAGAGGAGGGTACTTCTCTCTAACTGAAGCAACTGTGGGCACCATACAGTGCCTGGGGTCAAGGACTCACAGAGCAGGAACCTGAACCAGAGCCGTGGTGGTGGTGTCGGCGGGTCTCCTTCCATTTCCCTGGCCACAGGGGCCACAGCTAAGAAAGCCTTGGGATCTCTTGATACGAAGACATTCAGAAAGGCCAGGACAGTGGACACTGTGAGGAAATCTTTCACGTCTGTCCTTTACTGGTAAGTTCCTTGCAAAACCCCTCACTCCCTGTCATAGGCTTCCGTGTTTTTTGCCCACCTCTGCTGAGAAAATGCTCATACATACTGCAGAAAGTGTGCTTCCATGAAATAATTATAGGTTTACAACCACTGCCCTAAGAGGGAGAAAATGAGCGGTTTATACTGAGAATTTGAAGAAGAAGAAAAAAAAATGTAACTGAATGAAAGAAAACTGAGCTCCTAACCAGATGAGAGGTCCTTGAAGAAGAGAGAGATCTTCAACACGTGGAACCCCAACTAGGTTTTCACCCAGCTTCGTTCAAGTGGTTGTGGGGGGAAGCCCGGTGGACTGCTGACCCGTAGCCCAGCTCTGGGCCATCTCTGGTTACGATCATACCCTCCCTTAGCTTGCAGGCTCACAGAACAGAAGTCACCTTCTCTCGCATCTAGAACAGTCCCCACAAGTTCCCTAGTACTTATTTACAAAAACAGAAGCACTAAGTCATACTGACTCATAATCATTACCTCAGAGGTACCATCCTTTAAAGGATCATAGACAAGGAACAAGCCCTGTTTATAGTCTCCTTGATTTCTTAACAAAAACGTCAGCCCAATCCTTGATGGGCCACAGCTGAGGGAACACAGGGCCATGGGCATCTGGTCCAGAGAAAATTTTAATATTCTGTCTTTGTTTTCTTCACTGTGTAATTCACCAGAAAATACCCTCTTGTGCTTCAGTATTGAAAACACATTAATTCAGGTCCCTTTTTCCACACACCCCACCCTCCAGGGACTCCAATCCCCAGATCACTACCAGCCCTCAAGTTCTATTCCTTGGAGACCCTCCACGTCTTGCAGACATCTCTTTCATGGCTGTTTTCTTGGAAATTAGTCATTTTCCCTTGAATTCCCCTGCAACTTTGACAATGCTACCACCAAAACAAAACAAAAACCAACCACCACTCACCCGAGTCCTTAGCACATGCAGCGTAAGGCTACCAGAGCTCAGAGGGGTTTGTGGTGGGACAAAGCAAACAATAATTTTAAAGTGAGTATTAAAAATCCCTGTTCTTTAACGGGTTTGCCCACTCCTCCGCTGGGACAGTCTCTTGGTGCACCCCTTCCAACGTTCCGAGCTCCTACACTGTGGTCACCTCACCCGCCACCTCAAGGTGTGTCCTACGATGATGTTATTTCTTCCAGGCCACATCCCCAGGGCATCCCCTTCCTCCCTAAGTGGCTCACAAAGCTCTTCCTAAATTAAGACAGTGCCCTCCCTAAGATATTTCCTGGTGCTAATTACTCAGATGGCAAGTTTTCCACCCTAACACTATTCAGATCTGGTTAAAATTGACTTATTTTTTTTTAATTCTGCCTGAATTTCTTTATTTTTAAAAACCAATTAAAGTGATTTGTTCCATTTTTTCAGTTTACTGCTGCATTTGGCTTAAGTTCCTGCTTATAAATAAATCTACTCTGGTTCACCTACTCCATGCGTTTTTGCTTTATATCATGTTTTGACAAATTCTGACAAAGTTAAAAAGGAATACAAAGCAACCACTGCCTTCAGTTCAAACTCATCTTAAAAAGTTCAATTTTATTCTTGCTAATAACCCAGCTAATAATACTTTAAAAATTAGAAAATGTTGTTTTTCTAACTACAATAAAAAATTTTCACTCCTATTCGAAAGTAATTATACTAACAGTATAAGAAGAATTTACATTGAGTTATCAAATTAGTAACAAATGTATTTTCTTCCAATCCAGGAATAACCTATAAATGATTTCACACATACCTGGACCCCCACCATGCCCTGAAATTCATTTCATCTCATTGGAAATTTAAAAAAAAAAAAAAAGGAGGGGAGGAGAAAAATGTTTTTGCTAAGATGTGTTGCTAATTTAACTCTTTCCTAGTCTCTCCCACATCCCTCAGAGACCAGGAGTTCCTTGTATATACTCCAGTCATCTCCTTAAAGAGTGAGTTCTATTTGAGTGGAAGAAATAGGTTTAGTGAAAAGAACACGGAGGGATGTGTAGGCATTTGAATTCTGGCTCTGCCGTTTCTAGCCCTATAACTATTTAGCCTCTTTGAGACTCAATTTCCCTATTCATACCTTGAAGCTATGGGAAAATTTATCCAAAATCTCAAAACAGGCAAAAGGGATTACTGGGTGTTTTTTGAGCACAGTACTGGGCTGGCCTTTTTAATCATCTGGAATATTTTTCAGCTCTGTAGGAGCAGAGTTAAACCTGTAAATTTTTGTCCAGTAGGAACTGATGGAGTTCAGGACACACTACCCCAAAACAGACCACTTTAGCATATTCACTATCTTAAGCTAAAGGAATATGACAAAAATGGCAAAAGTGGGAAGATTACTCTGATCTCTCTCTCTCTGTCTCCCCCTATTTCCCTGAAAGACGCTGTAAAACCCCCAAGTGAAAAGTCCTTTCCCTGCACCAGGAGGAAGGAGGACATTCTGATCACCAAAGACAGGGAGTCTGGGGCTGAGAAATCTGTTCAAACAAATCTTCTTAAACTAACCCTTATCTTCCTGGTTACTTCTTTACCATTTACCACCTCCAGCCCAAACGCCTCTGTCTTGTCAATTTTTCACAAATTTATCGTTTCTTTGGCTAAAAGGTATAAAAGCTTCCTGCTGTTGCCACTTTTTTGGATCTTCACTCTTTGGTGAAGACTCCTATGTTCCCGTAAAAAGTCAATAAAATTTGTCCGCTTTTCTTTGTTAATTGGTCTTTGTCAGTTTAACTCTCAGACCCAGCCAGGGACTTTAAGAGGGTCAAGAAAAACTTTTTCATCCCCTACAAGATGTAAATAATTTCTATCCAGCAGAAGATATAACCGCAAATACGATGGGTTTTACCCCTGATGGACATTACTCACCCTTGTACCTTATCCAGCAATCTCATCCTAACATTGCCTACAGTATATCCAGCTTCTCAATTGCTCTCTGAACTAGCCTTAACATCTTAATGGTTCTTTCATTAATTAACGAGCTAACTAAAATCTTTGATATGTGTTCCTTTTATAATTGCATGAGACTCGTGAATTTATCCATGTGAAACTATGCCTTAACAGAAATAATCACTTCTATCTCTGGGTTATGAGAGGATTCAATGAAGTGAAATTAATAATAGTAATAATGATAATAGTTTATATTTTATTGATCATTTACTCTAGACAGTGCTGTTCATAAACATGTGCTTTACACGTATTAACCCATCTAACCCTCACTGCCCTGTACAGTAAGCATAATCCCCATTTTATAGACAAAAATGTGGCATAAAATGGTAGAGAAAGCTACCCCAGGTCAGGGGGCTAGTAAGCATCAGGGCTGATGTACGAAGACTTTACACAAGGTGAGGGACCTAAGAGCCTTCTACTTGGTAGAAGCCTTCCCAGGACCCCCTTTCCTTAGGGCCTCAGCCCAGCTCACTGTAATGTACAGCCTGTGAAGAGACTGTGGTGGGCAGCAATTTCTTGCAGGCCAAGCATTTGCTGAGGACTCTGTGGGTTATTTGAGTGGGGCCATCTCCGCACCAGCCAGTCTCACAGCCAGACTGTCCCCTCCATCCGCCCTTTCTTCACATCCAGCTCCAGATCGCCTCCTTCTGGTATTACCCCAGCATCCAGGAAAGCTCCTTCTTCTGAGCTCTGACACAAGTCTTCAAGAAGCTAAACAGACTGATACGCACTATGATTTATTTTGGCCAGGGCCAGGATCCCTCTTGCAATAGCTTGATCCTTTGAGGACTGCAAGTAGCATAAAAGACAAGGAGAAGTCTGAAGATTGATCTTTAGGTCATGGTTCTTGGATAAGAAAGCTCCCTTATGGTTCATCAACTGGGCATTCTGAACCAAGCTAACATGAAGGAAATGGAGGTAGAAAGAAAAGATGGACATCCCTTTCCCAGTTGCAGAACACCATCATAAGCACCCACACCACAGGAAAGACAGAACATTACCCAAAGGGAGAAATGAGCTCGTCCTAGCAACCTTCACTCTTCTCTAAGACGTATGTTCTGGGGGATCCTTTATATCCTCGCTTTGGGACCACCTGGCATCTCATGGCCTGTTGTCCCTAAGCACTGAAAGATTCTGACTTTTCTAGAAGTGTCGGGGTCCCTCAACTGTGTTCAGCATCAGAAGGCCTGAGGGAGAACCATGATTACAAGACTTGTGCACATCATCTGAGGGAGGTCAAATACTCTAAGTCAGCAGTTCTCAGGGTCCAGCCCTCAGGCCTTCGGGGCTCTGAGACCCTGTCAGGTAGGCGGTCCATGAGGCTGAAATTGTTTTCATAATAATATTATGACATCATTTGCTTTCTTCACTGTTTCTGACATTTGCAAATGCAATGATGAGTAAAACTGCTGGTATTTTAACACAAACCAAGGCAGCGACACCAAAGTGTTCTAATGCTCACTGATTTCTTCAGCAGGATGCGCTCACAGTTTAAAAAAGTCTGTTTCACTTAAAAATCTCCTTGATGAGTCAGTTAAAAAAACAGCAATTTTATTAATCTCAACCCTGGGTACACATCTTTTTTTTTTTTTTTAGATTTTATTTATTTGAGAGAGAGAGAAAGAGAGACAGTGAGAGAGTAGAAGCGGGGAGGAGAGAGAGAAGCGGGCTCCCTGCAGAGCAAGGAGCCCGATGTGGGGCTCGATCCCAGGACCCTGGGATCATGACGTGAGCCGAAGGCAGACGCTTAACCGACTGAGCCACCTAGGTGCCCTGGTACACATCTTTTTAATAAGCTTTGAGTCAAAATAGGAGGCACACATAAAGAGCTTCTGCTATCCCGAGGTTGTCTCTAGGAAAAGCAATTGTCTGATTGTTCAAGATGAGAACTGAACTAGCTGCTTTCTTTAGGATTTTATTTATTTATTTGACAGAGAGAGACACAGCGAGAGAGGAAACACAAACAGGGGGAGTGGGAGAAGAAGAAGCAGGCTTCCCACGGAGCGGGGAGCCCAATGCGGGGCTCAGTCCCAGGACCCTGGGACCACGACGACCTGAGTCGAAGGCAGACGTTTAACAACTGAGCCACCCAGGCGCCCCTAGCTGCTTTCTTATTGAAACAACATCTTTACCTCAAAGAATGACTGACAAACTGGTTGGTGGACATTTTCCCAACAGCAAAGCAATTATGCCTGTCACTTCAAGGAAAAGTGACAGTTATTTGTTAGCAACAATAAAAATTTGAGCTCTCAAGCAAAAATTAGAATTTTGGAAAATTTTGATCTACCACCATGACATTGACAACTTCCAAACACTTAAAGACTTTTCTGATAAGATGGGTGGTGACATAAACAACCGTGATTTTTTTGATACCGTGTAATAAAACATGTCAACATTTGGAAGACCTATATAACTCAGTGGCGTAATATTTTCCAAATGACCAAAGCATCATGCTACAAAATCATGTACGAATGAACAATCCCTTCAAAGTGCAAGACAGACCAATGGATTTTAATGTACAGAAGAGAAAAATGAATCGACATGTTCTCAGACTCTGCATCGCAACTAAATGTTAAGAAACTACCTCTTGCTGTGGTTGTACTTTATTATCAAAGAAGAATAGTCACAATTATCTGAAAAGACTAATGAAAATAGTTGTCCTTTTTCAACCAGATGTCCAGGTAAGTTCAAATTTTCTTCACATGCTTCAACCAATGCAACACATTACAACATTCTGAATGCAGAAGCAGACTGCAATCCAACGGTCTCCCCTTAAGCCAGACATTATAAAGATTTATAAAAAGATAAAACAATGTCACTCTTCCTAAATTTTTTGTTTTGGGTAATATAGTTATTTTTCATAAAACATCTGTTATTCATGTTAACATACAATGAATGGGTTTGTTACTGCTTTTCTTAAGCAAAGAAATAAATTTTTTTTAAGATTTTTATTTATTTATTTGACAGAGAGAGACACAGTGAGAGAGGAACACAAGCAGGGGGAGTGGAAGAGGGAGAGGCAGGCTTCCCGCTGAGCGGGGAACCCGATGCGGGGCTCGATCCCAGAACGCTGGGATCATGACCTGAGCCGAAGGCAGGCGCTTAACGACTGAGCCACCCAGGTGCCCCAAGAAATAAATATTTTAAGTGTTTTAATTTCTAATATGGGAAAGATTGAAAGATAAAATAAAAGCTCTTTAAAATCCTCAGTAATACGCAAACAATGAATCATGGAACACTACATCAAAAACTAATGATGTAATGTATGGTGATTAACATAACATAATAATAAAAAAAAAATCCTCCGTGATATTTAATAGTGTAAAGGGGACGGAGACCAAAAAGTGTGAAAACTGCTCTCTAAGTAGGGGATTTGGTTATCAACAGATAGCTTTGTTTAATATGTAAGGGAGGACCCAGGCAGGTTAGAGGACTAACACGGTCCTATCCTGGAGCCTGTCTAACTACACCCCCGGTCCTTAAGTGAGGGAGGAAGACTACTTCCCATTCATACCAGGAGCTACCCTAACACAATGTCTCTATGTATCTACACCACATGCTTATCTGCAGCAAAGGGCAAGCATCCTGTGAATAAGAACCATAACTTCTATTCTTTTGTGTCTGCTAAGTTCCTTACAAACAGCAAATGCAGGATAGATTGATTTTCATCATGAAAATAGATCCCTAAGAGGTTATGTTCTCCTGAAGATGGACTCAACCAATTTGCTGTAGTAACACTTACATATGAAGTACTCTGTGTCTCTTTCTAGAAAGATCATTCTCTTCGATCAGCAGGGCGTGAGGACTCCTCTCCAGTTAGCCAAACCAACCCAATTTGAGTTTTTCAGTCTAGTGTTACCACCAGATCCCCCACAGCCTGAGAGCAGTATTTGTCACTCTGAGCACACTGAAACAAATTCACATGTGCACGACAAATAGAGAAGAGGCAGTGGAGTTTAACAATCTCATATCTGTAAAGGACTTCAACCATTTCAAATCATTTATACCTCTCACTGGATACTCACAAGACTGCTGTGAGAAAGGGTGGCCATTATTACTTCTCATTAACCAATGAGCAAGCAGACAAGGGGAGATGAAATCACCCACCAGTGCCCATCTTACAACTTGGGGCACAGCACAGAGCTCTCTCCTCTTCCATGTGGGAACTCTGATGCTTGCTGCCATTTGGGTTTTGAAAGGGGTAGGGGGAAGATCATCAGTCATCTTTGCGCTCTTCTTGCTTCATTCTTGCTTATTGCTACAAAATCATGTACGAATGAACAATCCCTTCAAAGTGCAAGACAGACCAATGGATTTTAATGTACAGAAGAGAAAAATGAATTGACATGTTCTCAGACTCTCCATCGCAACTAAATGTTAAGAAACTACCTCTTGCTGTGGTTGTAGGCTCTAATTCTTTGATTCGGATGAAAGAGTATTTCATTTTTAAATAAACTGCATCACTACCTGGAAATTTTTCATCTTTAAAAATATCCAGTATGTCTATGAGATTCCCTAATGGCGCCCCCATAAATCACAACTCACAACAACTTGGGCAGAAACAAGTCAACTCCGCTCTGCGGTATAGTAACGTAATTACCTGCCCTTTCTGTTATGTCTTACTTAATAATATGTGTCAAAGCCCTGAAGGAGTAACATAGAGAGACACATATATCCTGGCAGTACATGTTACCGTATTTTCCAGAGCATTAGATACAGATCAAGTCTGGAAAGCACTTTCCAAAAATACTTTGCATTTAGAAAAGATACAGAACGTAAAACCCAAAATACACCCAGAATTTCAGGGCTTCCCACCTCATTCACTCATTATTTCAGGTGTCTGGAATAATCACTTGGGGTCTAGCACACCTGTGATACTGAATGCAGGTGGAAGGCCGTCTGGGTCCCTGTGAACGGGTATTTATAAATAGGCTCACTCATTTTTACTCCCAGGCTGTAAATACACAGGGTATCTTATAGAGAGACCGCAGACAGTCAGAAGCCTATTTTCAAAGACATCATGGTTTTCGAGCGGGGTCAGATTTGTACTCAGATCTGACAGGCCACTCTCACAATAATCAGGTTCTGACTGTTTTGCCAGGGACCTCTCACCTCCACCCAGACATGGGTAGCAGAGCGTGCAGAGTGTACTCACCTGGGACTAGCTCCTATTCCAGAATTCGGGCCTTCCAGAGACGCCGTCTAGCTGAGGTCCTCTAAGATGTGTGGCTCTTTCATTTCATGAATGTTAACAAGAACAAGGAACGCTGGACTTCAGCGAGGGCGGTTTCCTTAAATCCCAAGGAGATCAGAGTTCACAGGGATCTATGGAGAAAGCCCTTCTGCTCTTCACTCCTTATTGCTTTTCCCTGCTCTCGGCTATCTCTTCCGCCAAAGCCGCAGCTCCACCGGACAAAAGTCTCTTGGGAAGGCAAGTCACAGGAGCATCGGCACTTCCCTGTTGCTGGCTCCCAAATCCAGGAAGATGGGACAGGGCTGCGAGGGCCATCCCCTAACCATGCAGCTGATTCTATCATGCTTCCCAGCTGTTGGAAGCAAACGCCTGCCCCTCAACTCCTCTTAAAGTCTTCCCGGCGGCTTTAACATGTCTTCGCTGCTGAACTTTGCAAGCAGGACTTGTGTGTTCTGAGGTGAAGCTTTGAGAGGAGGAGTCAGACAGGCCGTGGTTTGAACCCCAGCTGTATAGTATATCCAGCCCTGGAGCAAACTCCTTCACTCCGCTGAGCCTCAGCTTTCTCGTATGTAAGTGGGAGACAAAAAGACCCATTTGTAAAGATTATAAGAGAGATTCTATGTCAAGTTCCCAGAACAAGGTCTAGTACATAAGTGCACTGCCTTTGCCTGCCATGCTTTTCTCCAAGGAGAGAAAGTCAAGTCCATCAATACGGAAGAGCAGCGGCTCTTTCTAATCCTGTCTCTGGTCCTTTTGCTGTGGACTGTCCATGTTACACCCACTTATCCAGCAGAAGAGATTACATGCGGGCCCCTAAGAATCAAGACTTAAAGCCCCCAGACTCACCCCTTTCCTTGGTAATGGAGAGAATATTGACAAAAGTCTGGGAAGAGTAGCTCTCCCACCCACAGCTTACACCAATGGCTCTTAACCTGGCCATACATCAGAATCACCTGGGGAGCTACGGAAACTCTAAGGGGTCTAAAGGAGGCCTGGGAACCTGTCTTTTTAAGGGCTCCACACGTGCAAAGGACTGAGCCGCTGGGTTCCTGTTGAAAAGCACCTGGATTACCTTGACTTTCAGTTTTCCCTAGGGATGCCCCCGTCAGAAGCTGATTCGTGGCATTAATATGTTAATATGTTTGTTTCATTGGGGTTGATAATAACCCTCCCTGGCAATTATTGGGAAGAACCTTGCCCTACTTGCTTACTTATGTGTAAAATTTCTAATTCAGCCCAAAAGCCTCAACCACTTTCTGATCCTGTGTCAAGAATTCCAGCTCCTCACTTACTGTTGCTGGAGGGCTGAGGCAGTGACGCATCAGACTCTCGTTCTTTCCATTGCACTTGTCCTGGGAACTGTGTCCTTCTGATACTTGGTCCTACCCTCACCTATAATTTATTTCACTGGTACCTATCATTACTGATTCCAGACAGCCCAACAGTAATAACTGGTTAAAGTCTAAAACATTCAAGCAAAAAAAGAATGTATTTTTTGTACACGCCTCTCTAGCCAAGTGAGATTTAGGTTGCATAAGAAAGTGTAAACAATCTCCGATTTTATTCTCTAGACTCATGTTCAGAAATCCAAGCTAGGGGGATGCGGGGAGGGGGGAGGCGCCAAGGGGGAGGTGGAAGAAGGGAAGGGACCGCTCAAAGAATAAGAGCCCATTAGGGGAAGATTTCCAGACAGCCACGGGATAGTTTATGCTGCTAGAGCCCTGGCTGGAACAGCATCATCTGCGCCAGAAGTGGGGACCTCCAGTCAGGGAGAAGGTCCTGGCTTTTCCTAGACTTTCCTCAAGGGATCCTAGTTACATGGAAATCGCTGGTGGCTATGACTTCTAGTGTGTGCCACCACCTTCTGGACTTCTAGTGTGTGCCACCACCTTCTGGAGAAGGCATTCCTCTCATCCCCATGTCACTCCTTCCTGGAGCATGTATCACAACCCAATTTACAGATGAGTACACTGAGCCTCTGAGAGGCAGGTCACGTCATCTGAACCAACGTCAAGCTCTAAGCTGTGTCTTCCAAGTTCAAGGTCTTTTCCAGAACTGGCCCCCCCCACACACATGATTAAGATGATTTCTTTTTTCTTGAATACACAAATCTCATTCACAGTAGGATCACAGTAAAAGTAAATTGGAATGCCTGCTCCGAAACCACAGCAGGAGGCTGGCCCGGCATCCTTGGCTACATTTCAGGGTCCGGCTGAGTCCTCTGAGCAGTCGACAGCTTAGCTAATCCAACCGGGCTTTAACGGACTTGCTTGCTACCTCAGTGACGACCATTCATTATTTGGACTCAGACACAGTCCACAGAGACTGGCCACGCGGGCTTCTTCTTCCTTCAGGCCCCGCTCACATCTCTTACCCTCAGACTCAAACCTCCTGCCATCTCAATCTGACAGCATCTAGGCCCGCGTTCACAAGTTCATCCTTTGTTTCTGAATTCTCCTTTAAGGGGCCTCTATAGCTCCCTGCTGCTCGAGCTAGCCGAGCAATGCTGCCTCCTCCTGGCAGAGGCGGGACGTGCACCCGCCGCGGCACACCGTCTCTCGGACGTTAAGAGGGACAGGTGAGAACGCCCCAGGAGAGCCACCCAGGCCCAGGGAGCCTTCGGGGAAATCACAGCACCGAGTCATGAGTACTGACTGAGCATTCACCGACATTGCTGGGGAGAGTCAAGGAAGCAGAAGACCCCAGCACACCACCACCAACGCCTCCGCCTGCACGACTCGGTAGGCAGGAGGACTGAGACCAGCAGTTTTCGGCCCTCGCTGTGCCTCAGAATCACTGGGCCCCACTCCCAGAGGTGCTGATCCCATTACTCTGGACGGGACTCAGCCATCAGTACTTGTTTCCAGATACCAGGTGTGTCTAATGTGAAACCGGGCGTCAGATGCCCTGAACCAGACAAACGCCACCAGAGGAAGCGAGCAAGATACACCCTCCCCGCAGGAAGGCGGCAGTGAATTGCTGCCACAAGAGGGCGCCAGACTGGCCAGGGCGGCTGGAGAAGCCGGGCTTTAGATCGCGGACGAGCTTGGTGAGACAGGTGCACCAAACCTGGGGAAGAGGAGCTGCGAGGGTGTCCAGGAGGGGTAATGAGATGTGTGCCGGGGAAAGAGGAGACACACGCCTGAGTGCGGGCACGGTGCAGGCCGTAGCGCCGGCACCGCTTATTTGCAGTTGTAAGCTGACGAAAAAGACGACTGTGAGCTATTTACTCCCACTGAGTTCTTTGTCCCCCTTCTTTTATTGATCTAAGGTTTTTCTAGACTTGCAGCTATAGCAACCATCCCTCAACTGTTCACATCACACTCGGCGGAGGACTCCATTTTTGCCACCCCCTTTCTCACCGTTTTGTTCAGACTTGCCAGGAGCGGCAGCTGGGTTACGGTTTGGAACTCAGCATCCCTGAGCCCTCGAGGGGCCTCCTCCTGTGGCTTTTGCTCCAGAGCTCAACAGAGCTTCCCCCTGTCAGGTAGGCTGAGCGTTATAGGTGCAGGCAGGTCGAAGGCCTAGGACAAAAGCAGGCCTAACCGCCACTCGGCCTCTTGCCCTGTCCTCATCTCAGCCTTCCAGATTTTATCACTGATGACAAACTCAAGGAAATGCTGTCCTAGCAAAAGAAGGAGAGAGAGGGGATTTCTCCTACAGGCCTGGGGTGGAGCTGGCCACGTCTTCCCGGCCCAGGAGCATGAGCATCTTCGTCGTCCTAGCCCCACTCCCAGCCATGCAAGGAAGTGAGGGAAACTATGCTTGACTATCCCCAGGAGAAGGAACAAGAGAGGTCCTGCCCGGGGCACCACACGCAGTTCACCCACTTGGTATCTACAGGAAATCGCCCATGAACCAAGGCTCAGTGAACATCCTGGGACCTCGTCCCCCACTTCAAAATGCTGAGGGGACAGAGGGGGCCCCAAATTGGGCAAACAGGAGCCTGAGGTCTCTATATGGAGGCCACAAACCTGAGTGACCAGGATCTGCCGTTCTGGACAAGCTGCTGATTGGCATCCCCAGGGCTCCCCTCCTGTTCAGAGGAATGGTTCTGAGGCCCCCCTTTGGGGTCATTCTCCCAGCACTTTACATGGCAAATAACCTTGAGGTGATAGTTTCCACCACTGGGCTTTCAAATTAGCCTAAGGTTATCCAGAGCCTCCCCACCTTTTATTTCTACGTCTGCCTCCCCTACTGGGCTGCAAACACCTTGAGGGGTAGAGCAATTTTCATTTCTTTCTTCTTTTGTGTCACTTCTGCTTGGTGTATAGGCCACAACACAGAACCAAGCTTAAGAAAACTGGAAAACAAACATAAGGGAAAGTCTTTGTCTCCAGTGCCCCAAGCTCCAGTTCCGAGACGGGCCCGGCTCTTCAGCCCGTGGACACCTGAAGGAAGGTGAGGCTTTCTCCTACCTCTTTCATGCCAATTGTCTGCACACTTCATCCTAGGGCCCATTTCCTATGCCTTTCATGGTGCTGAGTCAGATCCCTGCCTCATGGGGTAACCCCCGGGTATGAAGTCCTTTAGGGAAATCTCCTGGTCCTAAACATTAAATTATACAAAATATTATTCCCTGATCTGTTTTCAAGGGAATGACAAATTTAAAATATGTAAATAAAATCATGTCCTTGATACATACGTAAATCTTGGTATGTGAACTCTTCAGAGAAAAGATTCTATAAAAATTTAACAGTCTCGTTCAAAGAAGTGAGAAATGCCTTTCCATGACAGACAACTCTGAGAGATACTAAAGTAAGTCTCTGAAATTTTTCTGAAATTTTCCCCTGAGCCTCAAAATCGGTAGAACCTTGTTTGCTCTTTGTATAAAACAGAAGGCTAGACACCAGAATGGTTGGCGTCATGTCAGACATGGAAATAACCCTCTCTTACCAGCTGTCTCCTTCCTATTTCACATAGGGCTCAGTGAGCCAGTCTTCATGGAGCACCTACTGTGTGCACATGGTATATCTCTTTACTCACAATTCAGCACTTAATCACCTCATACTATCTCCAGACAGAATTGAATTCTTTGAGAAGACCTGTGTTGTTCTCAGAGATCTTTCTGACTCTCCAGAGCTCGAAGCTAGCCTTAAATAGTCATACAACACATGTTGATGAATTCCAAGGCCTCCCTAAGCCTTAGAATAAAAGAGCACCCATTTCCCAACTGGTAATTTACCCGCAAAATAACAAAATCAGAGGATGTGAATCATATATACTTGCATGTATTATTAAAACATCTCTGTGAGGCCAGATTTACCACAAGCAGTCAAATTAGTCAAAACCTTTCTAACGTGAGTCAGGAGAAGCAGACTGATGTCAGCCCCCTCTTGGTGACGCTTCAAATCAGTAATCATTCACTGGGACTTAGTAGATGCCAGGTACACAGCCCCAGATCTGCAGTGGGAGACATAAAAAATCAGTTTAAAACAATGTGGAAAGAACTGTTGAAGAGGCGTGAGCAAGGGCTGTAGAAGCCAACAGAGCCGAGGAAGGCTTCGAGGCGAGTTGACATCCGAGCTGTCAGAATGCATCAGCACCTACGAGGCAAGACGCAGGAGGAAGACGACAGATGTCAGCAGAGGAGGTGGGGGCTCTCCCAGGAATGGGAGACGTTGAGAGCAGCTGGAGGAGGGCGCATGGTGAGAAGCGTGGCCTTCCCCGGCGTGGAATGCATCCTACAGCCAGCCGGGGAGGGACCTGTGGAGGCTTTCAGACTAGATCTCCTGTACCTCTCTCTGGCAGAAGTGTGGAGGCTGAACTGAAGAGGAAAGAAATGTGACGACAAGGGGCAGGCACAGCTCTGTCCCTCCCCTCGTCTAGAAGACACACGAATCGTGCCCGTTAGGGGTCACATTGTCCTCAGGTCTCAGTGCTGACGCTGCCTGGGGTAGTCAGACCTGACTCAGAAAGTCTGCATTTCAACAGCCACCGCAGGGAAGTCGATTCAGGACAAGGGACACCGCAGAGGCATCTGTCCCACTTCCATCTCAGCCACTCCTTGTGCACCCAGCATCGTCAACCAAAGTGGGACGGTTCGACTGGCAAATATCCTGCGTGGCGTTCTGCGGTGTGTCAACACCCCAAAGTTCCCATATCTCCCTGGATTGTTTTAAAGTGACAATTTCTGTACCAGCTATTCTCGTATTGTCTGACAAGGTGAGAAAGTAACTCCTTCCAATGACAGAAAGATTTCTAAAGGCATTTGTCTCTGATCCTGTAACCTGTGGCTACAGAGTTGGGGTTCAAGTTTTAAAGCTCTGGGCTTCAAGCCTGCGTTGGAGTGTGATGAAAAAACAGGGAACAAAGCTGTTTCCTTGAAAGGAATTTCAGAAGAACCAGCACTATTCCCTTCTGGGGCTGTGGAGTTTCTTCCTTACCTTTATTCTTTCTTTTCCCGGGAAGGACGATGGGATTGGTCTGCAGTTTCTCCTTACTCCCTAAAGAAAGACCAGTTGTTCTGAGGGCATTTTGAGCCCTTTTCTATTTTAAATGATATCTCCGTGTGAAACCAAAATAGATTTATCTGGTCTTTTAGTTTAACCCCATGGCGGGGCGGGGCGGGGGGGTGCAGGGGAACTGAGTCAAGTCACACATTTTTGGAGAAAGGACTGTGGAGTTTTCTACTCATAGAGGCTGTAAAAAAAGAGACATCTCCTGTCACACAATGAGAACACACACAAGAAAGCAGAGAGTCCGCTTGTCTCATGGCAATGGGGCTGCTCTGTGCTGGGTGCTGGTTCCTCATGGACCCATCAGACCTACTGTCATTCCTGGGGTTTTCTATCTGTCTTCTCCCCCAGGCCCTCATATCAAGCAGACTCTCAGTCTTATTCATCTCAGCACTGGCACTACCTATCACAGTGGAGGGCACACCATCATAAGGATAATTTCAATCAAATCGGGGCCTACTCCATATTGGGCACCATTCCAGTTGCTTCAGATACATAGGACATTACTTACTTCACTCAAAAATCCCATTTTACATATTGAAAAGACATGATCCCCATTTTCCCTATGGAAAACTAAAGCTCACAAGGTTTATTCAACTGACTTGAAGTTACATGTCCAGGAGGAGTCAGCAGAGATTTGAGCTCAATCCTTATGACCCCAAACCCCTGCCTTTCTACTCACTATGCCACCTGGAAAGGAGCCTACCGCATGAGGGCTTCAGCTCTCAAGTGAATTCTCCAAAGTCCAAGTGGTGTGTGTGGACGGATTCATTTGGCAAAATTACATCGTAAAGCAAATCCGTATTTCCATGTGACCTGCACTATAATCAAAAATATATATATTTCCATTAAAAAAGTCCCCTGTCTCTTAAGACCAAGGAGGAGAGTTTCTAGCACACCAACTACAACAGACTCCGTGCACATGCTGCTCACAGGATGACCCACAAACCACCAGCAGCAGCAGCTGGGAGCTTTCAAAAGTGTAGCTCTTTGATCTTCTTCGGTACATACTCTTGTTTTATGAGTTAGTAGTATTTCCTATTTACTGAATTTCAGCAATGTGCTGAGCACATTCAGGGAGCAGGGACAGGACTCAACTCCTAACCAAAGGGTTGGTCATTTGACTAAGGTAAGCTCCTTTCCAGGTTTCTTGTTTCCAAGAGCTCAGGACTAGAAGAGAACTGCCTTGGTGGTTGAATAATGGCCCCAGGACGTTGTCCCTCGGGTAAACAGAGATGTAGCCATGTGAAATGGTAGTTATTGCTGAGGCACCAGAACTAAAAATGCCACATTCCAAAGTGGGCGTGAGACCATCATGGTGTAGGATTTACATTAGTGGAGATCAAAATCTGTTTTGTGCCTCTTACCCTTGAACACCTCTTCGGTCTCACACCCAGCCTTCTCACACATAAAAAAGATGAGTGTTAGAATTAGGGGAGACATTTATGAGACCCTTATTGCTATTCTGAGTCCAGACACCACTTCAGGGGTCTCTCACTTTGAGCTGAAGGAAAGGGGCCACGATAAGACCATATGGAGGGGGCGTCTGGGTGGCTCAGAAGGTTAAGCATCTGACTTCGGCTCAGGTCATGATCCCAGGGTCCTGGGATCGAGCCCCACTTTGGGCTCCCTGCTCAGTGGGGAGCCTGCTTCTCCCTCTCCCCTCTCCCTCTGCCCCTCCCCCTGCTCTTGCTCTTTCTCTGTCTCTCTCTCTCAAATAAATGAATAAATAAAACCTATTTTAAAAAAGACCACATGGAGAGTCTCATGTGTGTCTTCTGGTTTAGGGGATATTGTGACCTCCACATGGAGAAATCTGGCCGGCTGCTTCAATGGCAGAGCAAAGGATGGGGGTGTTAGGCCACTGCACAGTTGCCTGAACACATTCTTTGAGGCTACAGGCCAGTAACTCACGTGAGGGAGCCAATGGAAGGCTTCTTATACTCTTTCCAAGATGGCTGCCGAGAGGGGCAAATAGTCCTGGGCAGAAAGATGCCGGGGGTACCACCAAATGCCTCAGGCTGAGCAAGAGGAAGCAACCAACCATAATGAGAACATCGCCCAGGTGAGAGATGGCCAGCAGAGGCGGGTGGGGAAGTGCAGGTCTCTGAAAAGCCTAACAAGCATAGCTAAGGAAAGAGTCCACCTCAAACACCTGGCAGACCTGAGAACAACAGGCCAGTTCCTGACGGCGTTAGTCAAGTGTGAACTTTCCTGGCCTTTTCTTTTCTCCCACCCCCAGATACTGCCCTGAAGGGTCCGAAATGGAGGTTAGCAAGATGGAAGAGAGGGAAAATTATAAGGCTGGGAAGAGTTGAAAGAGCAGCCCACAGCAAGCAACCAGGTTTTAGTGGGTCTGAGCAGGGGAAGATAACTGAAATTTATTCTCTCACCGTTGTGGAGGCCAGAAGTCCAAAATCAGTTTCCCTGAGCTGAAATCGAGGTGTTGGCAAGGCCACACTCCCACTGGGGGGGGGGGGTCTCGGAGAGATTCCGTTCCAGCCTCTTCCAGCTTCTGGCGACTGTCAGCATTCCTTGTCTTGGGGTGGCATCACCACTCTCTCTGCCTTCGTGGTCACATGCCCTCTTCTCTTCTGTGTAATAAAATCTCCCTCTGATTCTCTCTTATAAGGATACATGTGATTGAATTTTAGGCCCACCCTGAATATCCGAGAAAATTTCCCCATCTCAAAATCCTTAACCTACTCACATCTTTTACCATACAAGGTAGCATTCAGGTTCAAAGGATTAGAATGTCTCTTGGGGGAACATTATTCAGTCTACCATAGAGTGTTAAGGTATTTAACTAATGTGTTTAGGGGTTAACACCTAATGAACAACGTGAAACACAGTGATTAAGTAACTTTGTTAAAATTACACAGCTAAACAGTGGGTGAGTCAGGTCTTGAAGAAGCGGAGTCTCCTGACTTCTAGTCAAAAGCTTGCCTTCTACGATACACAGTGACAAATGACATTGGTATCCTTTACATGCTCTAGCTATTCTCAAGTTTTATTCAAGCATCCTATAACAGTTTCCTCAAAGAAATCTCCATTTAGAAACTTCCAAGGAAACATGAAAGAAAGAAGATTGCATCGAAGTGAGCTTACTGAAATTCTCACCCGTTTCCACACCAGTATTGTTTAAGGACCTCACAGAGCAAACGATGACATATGGGATTTCTTTTCTGGGACGAGAAGAGCTGGAGACATGATAAATCACCACCAACAGTGGTCATGAAGTCTCACCACAGAAAGCACTCAACGAGCCCCTATTTTGAGCAGAACCATGTCTAATTACTTACCAGGAAATGAAAGAGTAAAAGGACCAGCAGGCGATTACTTCCAAGCTTCCTCATTACTTAAGTGTAGACAAAGCCATACAGGCATGTTTTTTGTTGCACTTTATCACACTTCACAGATACTATGTTCCTCACAGAGCAAAGGCTTGTGGCAACCCTGCATCAAGCAAATCTATCCGCCATTTCTCCAAGAGCATTTGCTCACTTCATGTCTTTGCGTCACATGCTGGTAATTCTCACAATATTTCAAACTTTGTTATTATTGTATTTGTTATCTGTGATCAGTGATTATGACTCACTGAGAGCTCAGATGATGGTTCGCATCTTTTTAGCAATAAACTTTTTTTTTTTAGATTTATTTATTTATTTATTTGAGAGAGAGAGAATGAGAGACAGAGAGCAGGAGAAGGAGGAGGGTCAGAGGGAGAAGCAGACTCCCTGCCGAGCAGGGAGCCCGATGCGGGACTCGATTCAGGGACTCCAGGATCATGACCTGAGCCGAAGGCAGTCGCTTAACCAACTGAGCCACCCAGGCGCCCCTCAATAAACTATTTTTTAATTAAGGTAGGTACACTGGTTTTTACACCTAATGGTATTGCACACTTAATCGACTACAAGATAGCATAAACATAATTTTTATATGCCCTGAGAAGCCAAAAAATTCATTTGACTCACATTATTGCGGTATTTGCTTTATTGCAGTGGCCTGGAACCAAATCCACAATATCTCCAAAGTATTCCTGTACTTAATATGGGTCCTTGTGCCTCGGATGTGTGAGTGGTATTCTGGACCAAGAGAAGCCGGGAGGACTACCCAGTGCTGGTGAAGGATGAAGGCAATCACCAACATTTGGAGAAGTCCCCAAAACATCCTCGCAAGAACCTCTACAGGGTAGAAACTTTCCACCTGTGTGTGTACACAAGCCTGGTGTTGACAGGTAACGATGCTCTAGAGAGGTATAAAACAGCCGGCCATCAGTGGGGACACAGAAGAGCAAGAACCCAAGAAAATGGAACACGGCAGCAGGTAGGTGGTGTTGACAGAAGGGCTGGGGAGAGAACGACTTGGAGAGAGAGAAGAGGTGGGACCACAGAGGGGCCTGAGGTGAGGGTGTGTTCCTGGTGGGCCACCTCCTGGAGATCAGGTGACAAAGGGAGAAAATGGATGACCTGGGACAGAAGGAGATTCACATAAAGTTGCAGGGCTTAGCATATCAAGAGGAGAGTGGGAAGCTTCATTTCCCTTGTAGTTGTTCAGGAGAGGCCCTGAGGGAAAGCCAAAGGCTATTTAGAAAACTTGAAAAGCTCTCATCTTAGACATCAAGAGACCAGTGGGATTTGCAATCTGTACTTATTTTCAAATCAGTGGCTGTCAATATGCTAAGTGCTAAAAATATGTTTGTTACCCCTTTGCCATATTATAGACCTGAAAATATTAAAGTTATAAGGGTGTTTCCACCTCTGCCACCCACTTAGTGTCAATTCAAAGGTGAAGCTGTTATAATTAGTCCTTTTCAAATGGTCTTGACTTTCTTCTTCCCTCTTCTAAATTCAGGAATATAAAATCTGTTGAAGGGGAACTTGCCTCTCTCAAGAAAACCTGTCAGCTAATTATATCCTTGAGTTGAGCAAATCTTGGTTGCTTTCCTCTTCTTGAAATCAGCAAACTCACTCCTTCCCTTCCTCAGGTGCACATGGGGTGGTTACTCTTCCTAGATTTTCCACTCATTCCTGACCTCCAAGGCCCCCAGGCTGACTCTCTAACAAAAAAGAGAAACCTTTGCTTTTATTGATTTTGCACAGCCTCAGTCCAATGGTGAAAGCAGACACAAGGGACCTGATCCTCACACACAACCAAAAGTGTCTGACAACAGCAATAGAAAATGTCTGAGCTGACTTGAACCAGTGGTAGCTCTCACTTCAATCCTGACCTCACCCACTTCATAGAAGCTACAGAGTCCTGCTCATTAGGGACCCCTGGTTCCTCTGCCCATCTGTCCCATATCATTCGCTGGAACCAGTAAGGCAGAGGCTCACACCCGTTCAGAGACTGCCAAGGATGTCGGTGAACAAGTGGGTCAACCTCTGCACCTTCCAGGGACACCACAAACTAAAGAGACCCATGATACCAACAGTTTTATGAACATAAATAAGAAATTTGGAGACTGAGTACACCAGAGCCATGTGGAGGTAAGAGGGCCCCTCTGCCTACACTTTCCATTAGTAAAAGGAATTAACTAGCAGGAGCTCCCCTGACCATTCCTCCAAAGGACTTCCATTCTCAAGGCCTAGAGCTTCTGGAAGGAGGAGGGCAACCTCTAGAAGTGGGCAGAGGCTTTCTTGCCCTCTGCTGGGGCAACAGCAGGGGCATGGAAACAGACGTCATGACTCCTGGAGAGACCAGGGAAGACTGCTTTCTGAGGCAAGGATCCCCTTTGGCCACTTTGAGTGTCAGGACACTGGGCCTGGAAGACAGCACTGGACTTGGCATTGCACGTGTTAGGCTCCTGAGTAATGGGCAGCTTAAACAAATTGAAATATAACTTAATTAAGCCCTTGGGTAGCACTGCAGCAGGAGCGGCTTCCAAAAAAGTCAAACAACTATTTTGTAAAGACCTTCTAATAAAAGCCCCAAGTCAGCTGACCTACCTCAAACTTGAGAGAATTTCAGTGGCTCTTCACCATTCTTTCTGAAGAGCTCTCCTCAATTTTGTTTTCAGTCAAGAACTGAAGCCCTTTCCAACTGCTTCACTTCCAGATATTTTTTTATTTTTTTTTTTTTATTTTTTATTTTTATTTTTTTAAAGATTTTATTTATTTATTCATGAGAGACAGAGAGAGAGAGAGAGGCAGAGGGAGAAGCAGGCTCCCCAAGGAGCAGGGAGCCCGATGCGGGACTCGATCCCAGGACCCCAGGATCATGACCTGAGCCGAAGGCAGACGCTTAACCATCTGAGCCACCCAGGCGCCCCCAGATATTTTTTTAAATTTTGTTTTAAGTGTTTTCACATTTGATTCTGAAAAAATATTTTCCCATAATCTTCCAAAGGACTTTCATCCATTGACATGCCTGCAGGCGGACGTGGATCCAGGGTCTTGTGGTTCCAAGCGCACTTCCCAGTGGTTATCTCATACCACACTGGAAGGAGCCCGCTTTTCAGTGCAGAACCTCCTTCTGTGAGGGTGGTGGCCCCGCCCAGACCAGCTGGAGGCTTATTTTGCTGTAAGATTATCTCTTTAGAACTTCAACTGTCTTCCTGTCCTCTGAGGAAATCCTGGGATGGTTTTGCCAAAAAGTCCCATTCCAGCATTTATTTACGCTTATTTCTGAGAGCTACAGGCTGAGAAGGAAGAGCTGTGCTCATGATCAATTTCCCTTTTGAAATGTGAATAAACCTGGTACAAACTCATGGTCATAACATAGACTTGGGGTGCATGGCTGGCTCAGTCGATAGAGCGTGCGACTCTTGATCTTGGGGTTGTAAGTTTGAGCCCAGGTTGGGTGTAGAGACTGCTTAAAAATAAAATCTTAAAAAACAAACAAACAAACATAGACTTGACTGGTCATACATATTATTATAACTGTTTTCTGAAGAAGGATGGGGAAAAATGTGAATCAGCAAAACTACCTGAAACTTCGGTTTTGTAGATCGGTTGGGCCAGCGGTCAACCAAAATGCCTAGTGTTGATGCCCCCATTCAGTGTTCTGTGTCTTTCAACTCCCATCTCTCCAGATAATGGGGGCCCTTCCTGCCCACTCAGGCTTCCACAAAGCGTTCCCATATTTCATCAAAACCTGAAAAAGAACTGAAATAATCCAGGTCCAGTATGATGGCTTTTTTGGTATGTCAACTTGGCTGGGTTACAGCCCCACTTATGAAAGCATTCTGCAGATGTCATTGAAGTCCCTAACCAACTGACTTTCAGTAAGGAAGATTCTCCTGAAGAATCTGGCTGGGCCTGACCAATCAGTTGAAAGGTCTTCCAAGCAGGACTGAGGCTTTCACAGAAAGAGAAGGTGGCTTTCTGTGGAGAGTGGCCTCAGCCCACACCGCGGATTCCAGCTTGTCTGTGATCTTCCAACCCTGGGGTCCTGCCCGACGCATTCACACTGCCGGCTCCAATTACATAGGCTAATTCCTTGTAAAAAATAGATGAATGGATGGATAAATAGCTAATTGATAGGTAAATAGATACAGATAGAGATGAATATAGATACAGATGCAGAAATAGACAGACAGATGCATAAATATATAGATGCAGATCTCCTACAGCTGGTTCTGCTTCCCTGGCTGAACTCTAATAGAGATTTTGGTACCAGGAGTGAGGTTAGCAAACAGGAAGTCCAGGTGTCCCTGAAGTCCTCAACTGTGAACCAAACCAAACAAAACAAAATAAAAACAAAAGTGAGACTAAAGGAGAGGAAAAGAGCCTCATGTCTTTGTTCCCAGGGCTTTGAAGCAAGGTGGGGGTGATTTATAGAAAGGCTAAGTAACATTGTAAAGAGGAAACAATTACAAATTCAATAGCTATTTTTTCTAAGCTTCCAAATCCTAAAAATGCAGTGTGCTTGCCCCCCAGGAAAAAAAGGCGACTTTTATTACAACGCCAGTTAATTCCATAATAATCAGTTGAATCGCGACAATTCGAATCATTCCTGGAAGTCTCTACCAACTGGCAGATAAAAAAAACTAAACGACTGAGTTGCCCTGGCTTCTGCCTTTCCCCCAAACCTCCATCCCCAAAAGCCTCCTGCCTTTACATCTCAGGGCAGGAGTTTGGTTTATGTCTTCATGGTTCTGCCTCTCCATTCCCATAAAGGTGACCAAATCCACTGTCCCGGAAGTCATTTGGCTAACAGATGTTTATTGACGCTTACTCAATCCATGCACTGCTCTGGGTGCTGAAGACAAGTTATTGTCCTCAAGAGCTTGTTTTGTGGTGGGAGAAACATCATTTTTTGCCTACTTCTATATATATTCTTTATCTTATTTCCTTGTTTTATTTTAATATATGAATAAGTAAGTAAGTAATTTCAGAATGTAGAAAGGATGGTGATGAGCATGAAATTGGGTCATGGGGTAGAAGTGATGACAGGAGGCAAGAGAGCACAGGGCAGAACTCTGAGGGGCGAGGATCTGGATGATGAGCTGGAAGGAACCGCCCATAGATGCGGAGTGTGGAAGATCCTAGAAGTCGCCCCATAGTCTTCCCCTCCCTCAAGAGGTGGGATCTACGTTTTTGCCCGTGAGTCTGGTTTGGCCATAGGGCCTGCTTTGGCTAATGGGGTATTAGCAAGAGTGATGCAAAGGCTTAAAAAGCATGAGCACATCAGGGCTCCCTCTCTTGCTGCTCCTGGGAGCTCAGCGACTTCCAGCATCTGAAGACATCCCAGGCCCACCCGCTGGATGCCAGGAGACACTTCACAAATCACCCCTGTGGTCCTGCGCCTGACAGCCTGATAGCCATGCCAACCACCAGCTCGTGCATGCCTGAGCCCAGCAGAGGTCAGGTGAACCTGCCAGGCCAGAAAAAGCCCCCAGTCAATCCACAGACATCTGAGATAAATAGGTGGTGGTTGTCGAAAACCATTAAGCTGTGGGGTGTCCATTAGCCAGAAATGCTCACTGATACGTGGGGGCAGTGGGTACAGACCTGGTACACTGGAGATGGGTCCTAGGAAGCCTCATAAAGCCCACCGTCTCCCTCAGCCTCCAGCCTTATCCAAGCTCTGGGATTACAGACTTACTCTGGGGATGCGACTCCATACGGTGGCTCACATTTCTGCCTGTCTTCCAAGCAGAGGGGCTGACTCTTTGCTCTGGGATATTTTTTCAAGGATTTCTGTTTAGTGCACAGCCTCAGGAGACAGAGTGTGGCCCCTCAGAGCACAGGGTAAGCATGCTTCCTGCCCTCTGTAAAAGATTGGAGTTCCGTAAGCCCAGAGGTCCTCTCCCGTAACAGACCCCACTGTGCAGGCAGGTGTCACCTGGTCCTGTCAGTGTCACCCCGTGAGAACCGGGGCTTGGGGAATGGGTGCAAGAAATCGCCGACAGCGCTGTGTGTGATAAAGGCTTTCGTCTCCCCCTCGGGAGGCTCGGGGCTTTGCCAGCATCCATGACGCTGTGGCAGATGAACTTACTGAACTGCAAGAGGGCAAAATCTCAGACCTTTCACGGTTCCTGACACCAGTGAATCACAGCTCCCGTGTATAAAACTATCAGCGCAACTCGCATAGCGGAATGCTGCTCAGTGTCTGTAAAGGTCCATTTCTCTGCAAATGGCCCCGGAAAAGCACATTATGTGCCTGTTCCCAGAAACTCCAGGACAGGGACATCTGTACACATCCTTCTTGTTCTTTTAAAGGACAGGGGATAAAAGTGTAAGGTCAAATCCACTTTTCAAATCATTAGAGAAACAGGAAATGGTGGGCCAGATACAGATATAGTAGGAACACAGCTTGCGAGGCAAAGGGAAAACATAGCTCGTCTGTCCCCTTTCTGCTGTTGCTCCCCCCTGCCCCCGGCCCAGGCACGCATCAGAAAGCAAGCCGATGAGCAGTCCTATGCATGGACTCCATCACTAGGGCACGTGAATTCAGAGATCCCTGAAGCCAAAAAACTTTTTAAGTCTTTGATCTGACAGCCTGAGAAAAACAATCACAGTTCTTGCTCCACTGGCTACATACACAGAACTTTTCAGGCATCTTAGCATTTTAACACATTTCAAAACGCCATTTTCGAGGCAAGAGAGATTTATAGATTTGTTTCTAATCCCAGTGTCTTCAATTCTGCATTTTTACCAGGAAGCTGCGTCTATACATTGAATTCATGCTCAGGCTTGTCAGGGAAGCCGCCGCCCTTCCTAGGACATCGGAAGGAGATGGCTGATGTAAGAAAGACACTGAAGCTCCTCGGAGAAACCACTTAGGGCATCAGTTAAATGCTGAGATGTCCTACAGATGAGCAGCTACTTAACCAGAGCATCTTAGCAGAGCTTAGCCCCTGAGCTGGGCTTCCAGAAAATGCCCTTGTCTTCCATCTCTGGGTAAACGGTTTGTGGGAATCTTTCCCCTCGAGGCTCAGATTCTGCAGGACAGGAGCCATCCATGTGTTCCATCAGCTGGGGGGCACTAATTCCTCCAGGTATGTGGAATGGTGATTTTCAACCCTGATTGCTCAGTAGAAACTCCTGGGGACCTTTAAAAATAATATTGATTTCCATAGGCCTACCTCAGGCCAAGGAAGTTAGAATCACAGGGAGAGCCAGGAACGAAAACCTTGTTCAAATATAACATGAAGGTATAGCTCTAGGTGTATAAATATCAACTCAAACAGGGCACCTGGGTGGCTCAGTTGGTTAAGAATCCAACTCTTGATTTCGGCTCAGGTCATGATCTCAGGGTGGTGAGATGGAGCCCCATGTCGGGCTCCTTGCTCGTGCAGAGTTGGCTTGAGTTTCTCTCTCCCTTTCCTTCTGCCCCTCCCCCATGGCACTCTCTTTCTTTCTTGCTAATAAATAAATAAATCTTAGATAAATAAATAGCAACTCAAATAGCCTTACTTCCAAATTTGCTCCATTCTAGAGGGTAAAATGAAGGTGAGTGTTGAGATATTTATTTAGTTACTTATTTAGCCTCTTACCCATTTGTTCATTCATTCCACATTTGTTGAACACCTGGTCAACGTCCGGTGCTACCCTCAAGGTTTCACAGTGCCCCGGGGAAGACGGCAAGACAACCAGCAACTTTTTTTTTTTTTAAGATTTTATTTATTTATTTTAGAGAGAGAGAGAGCAGGGGGAGAGGCAGAGGGAGAGAATCTCAAGTAGACGACACTGAGCACAGAGCCCAATGTGGGGTTCGACCTCGTGACCCTCGAGATCATGACCTGAGCCAAAACCAAGAGTCGGACACTTAACCAACTGAGCTACACAGATGCCCCAAGAACCAGCAACTTTAATGGCCCAGAGGTGGAAATGCAGAACACAGCAAGAATGCAGCAGAAGGGTTCCCACCCTTCATCTGGGGAGCACATGTCTTTCTTCTGCCCACCTAGTCCTGTCCTCTGAACTTCGCACCTGTACCCCCAGTCATCATGCACGTGTGGCTGTGGAGTCTGGGTCAGCCTTCATTTGCAATCCTTTACCAAAGCCAGATGGTGCTTTGAATAAATCTTGTGAGCACCTGAATGGCGTTTTCCTTTCTGATTTGGAACGGAGATTTCCAGAAAGAACAGGAAAAAACAACTGACATTCCTAAACCCCAAGGTTACATGGAAATTCAGAAGTGACACACTCTGGGTGGGTCTGAAGCTAGAGAACAAGCTGACAAAATGGGCGCTTGGTGTCATCTACAAGGAGGAAGCAATTGCCATAGCAGAAACTTCTTTGGAAAAATATCGTCCCAGAGCAGAGATGCCAAGGAGCACATGCAGAATCAGAGCTGGAGAAAACAAGACCATGCTCAGATCTTGACCTGCAAAATATTACTTATTCTTAGGGAACGGGTAGTAACTATCTTCTGTCACATCATCAGTGAGTATAATCTGACTTTTTTTTTCTTCCATGCACTATCAAGTGTCCTCCATAAAATGAGCCCCACAGACCAACCTCTTTTCTGGGAATGCTGAATCCCGTAGTGCCCCCCCCCCTTTTTTTTTCGGTTTTCTGGAATGAACACTGCTGTGTGGGTCCTTCATGCTGTGCTGTGACTCGGGTGGGAAAACTGGACTCAGTGTCAGCTCCGTGACTCACTGACTGGATGATTTTAGGAAAGGCATTGAAGCACTCTGGAAATGTACGTCCGTGGTCTGCGTACTGGGCATGAGGATCACAGGATTGCTGCAGAGAATGAATGAAATGAGAGGAGCTGCGCTTTTGTTTCAGCATTGAGCACACAGCACGTATTTAGGAAGAGGAGTCACCGGTAGGTCCACAGTCCAAACCCAGCCTGGGAAAGGGGCACAACATGGCAACCTGGAATCTCTGGCTTCCTGCAACAGTGCCCTGCTTGTTTCTCCTTATCTAACAAGTGAGAGAGCAAAACTCCTGCATTTAATAAACAATATCTCCCAGATCAGCCCTGTGTGACTGGTTCGGAGCAGATAAGGGACAATTTCAGGAAGCTGACATACCAAACCCCAGCTCTCTCACACATTGTCAAGTTGAAAATGTCTGTAATATCCTGTTGCTGCCTATCTGTTTAGACTCTTCACTTTAGCACTGTGAAGCCAAGTTTTCAAAAACTCTGGTAGGCACATGGAGGAAAACATGATTTCCTCTCAGGTTACACATGAACTTCTATTTCAAAGCCCTTTTCCAGAGTCAGGCCGACTACTGTGAAGTGAGGGAGATGAGCAGGGAGTTAAGATGATGAGGCTAAGGACTCTTTAAGCATCAAAGTTGAAGAGAACCAGGGTCTGAGGCGGGTGCACCGAAGGAAGGCACATCTGGGGCCCAAGCCTGCTGGGATCAGGGACGAGCAGGGACAGCTGCCTCGGACGGTGGGAGTTTTAAATGGCAAGCACCCACCTCCAGGGCCAGCACCCACTTCCTCCATTCTCCAGGATGGCTCTTCCTGGCGCAGACGGACCAACTAGGACCATTTACTGAGAGCCACTCTGATACGGACTTCCGACAGCTCACTGGGTTCCCAGAAATCAAGCTCTGGGTCCTCAGTCCCCAAGAAAAATGGAGTCATTTGACCTTGTTTATTAGGCTTTGTCTGGAAGCAAAAGTGGACATGGGAGCACCTTCTCATCATCTGTAATCTTCATCTTTTCTTCTTTTGGCACTGACCGGGGAGTGGGTCAATTTAGATATTACTTTTTTCCTGGCTTACCTTATTCAGAAGCACTGAGCTAACTCCACATTTTCTTTCAAGATCAGGAGACCACTTCAGAAACACATATGTCACTTCAAAATGACATATGGGCACTCAAGTAGTCTGCCATATTCTCGATCTCCGGAAGTGAAAACAAAAAGGAAATTACAGAGAGATATTGAAGAACCAAGAAAAAAAAAGAATGCAAAGTCCTTGTGTCTAATTGGTCAATTAATTTTAAGGAATGAAGGCTGTAAATCAGGAAAACAGATACATCGTATCATAAACATGTTATTTTAACTTAAAATATAGACCCGCACATCACTTCATCAGGGCCTTCCCACTGGGTATGGGTCCATTAATTTAAATTTCCCATTGTCCTTCTTGAAAAAAAAAAAAAATTCAGACACATCACTCTGGTGGAGACTGCTGGCTCTTCACCCAAATTTATTCTCCCCTGCTCCATAAGAACAGATTGCAGTTCAGTGTGTTTCTGGCCCCAAACCATACATTTCCCAGTCTCTCTTCCAGTGAGGCATGATCTCCTGCCTGAGTTGTTGTCAAGAGAGTGTTTGCAAAAGTGATGGGTTTGCAATAGAGTGTTTGCAGAGGCATCTGGGCTTAAGATAAGGAGAATGCCTTCTTCATGCTCTTTCCTATTCCAACTCCAGAACCCAAAACAGGCTTACAACCATTTAGATAACAAGAGACTTTAAGGGTGCACAGGTCAAAATGATGAAAAAACCTGGACCCCTGAATGCTTGCACACACAGACTTCTCTAGAATGCTAGGGAATGACCTTGAGTGCTCACATTGGATGACTACATAGAAAAGCAAACAAGCAAATAAAAGTTGATCTTCCAGGAGCCGCAGAATTATTACGAGGCTTCTTTGTTCACCAGCCTTTGGCTTCCCTCACAATTCAATCACCTGATCATCTGAGGTGTCCAGCTTCAACTTGTTAATGTGGACTAAAAACATAAAAATATATATATATACAGGAAACAATCGGAGGGTAGAATCCATCACATTTTGATGACTTTCCCTCCATTTTTTTATAGATGTCTTCATTTTTACATTCATGTTTCATCCTTTTAAAGTAATATCTGACTAAATTCTTCCACAAAACAACACAGTGGGCACACACACATTGTGGCACACGCTGACCCTTGGTGTATCAGCCACCGCTTCTCTGCGAAGCATCCTCAAACTCCCACGACCGCGGTCAGCCATTCAGGCTGGGCTCTGCTGAGCGCCTCCCTGGGTCAGCTGCAAGCCAGCAGGCCGGGCAGCTTTGCTTCCGGGGGCGGTGCATGTGGCCTGAGGCAGAGGGGGCAACTGGGCCATCATCCAGCAGACTGTCCTGTGCAGGGAGACACAGTGTGCAAAGCCTCCTGAGGGCATGTGTTAATTCTATCACATTCCATGGTTCAAAGCAAGTCCCAAGGCCAGCCAAACTTCAAGGGCAGGGGAATGGGTGCCACCTCTGGATGGAAGAAACTGCAAAGTCACATTGGAAAGAGGCACAGATACAGGAAGGGAGCTTGTTGTAAACATGCTTTCTAAACAGTCTTCCACAGCCAATAAACATACAACCCAAGGGATGGGGACAGAAGTGAAAGAGAAAGAGTACTAGCCAAGAGTATGCCAGTGGGCGCCAAGCATGGAGGAGATAACATCTCCTCCACATTTTCTCACCTAACCTCCCGTTTTACTTTCCTCTTTTCTACTGTAGGTACCATGGCCTCTGTATAGCATGACTGCTCTAGGGCAACATCTTCCAGGACACAAAATGCAATCAGTAAGTTACTGGATACCTACTATGCAAGGCACTATATGGAACTATATGGTCGTGGTGCTTCTAGAGCATGAGAATGCCTGTGGAGTAACGTACTAGCCAAGAGTATGCCAATGGGCGCCAAGCATGTCACTCTGCAGAGGGATGGAGATCACCTGTTCTTCTAGGAAAAACATGGACACCAATTATGAGATCTCCTGCTATTTCCAAAACTTGAGAGGCTTTTAGAGCAAGAGGAACTGCCTTTTGCCTCCCAAGTTACAAACATTCTAGGATAAGAATGATGTGGCAGAAAAAGTTGGTTGGTGCTCACTAAATGTCCCATGTGCCTACAACATTTCTGTGCCCCCTGCAGTTACAGTGGGGCCGTGGGCCTAGTTCTGCCTAATGAACTATATTACTTCTGGGCTGAAACACAGTGTGCCTCTCCAATCCCCCTTTTCCCTTTTAGCAGTGACCTTGAAATCCACACGTACCAGATGGTAGAGCTACAAGATTAAGGAGGGCCATCCAGTCCAGAATAACGTTACATGAGTGAGTAATAGCACTGTGCTGAGTTACACCACTGAGACTTCAGGATTTATCTTTAATGTATGCAAGTCTATCCTGATTTATTCAAATGGTAATGCTTACTTGAACATGCACAAGACCTTAAGGGAGACCAAAATAATCTGTGTAGTACATCCATGCTCCAGAATCAGAATTCAATGATTAGCACATGGAGTTCTTTAAAAAGAGTCCCAGGAACACAGAATTACTATAGTGTTAGGTGAGTTATATTCCCAAAAAGGAACTCATTTTTTTGAGAGAGCTCTTTGACGAGATCCACATTTTCCAAGCCCCAGGAAAAAATGACTTGAAAGACCATTCTATGAATGCCCAAAGTCACCCCCAACTCTGCAGCCTGGATGGGAGGCGAGGGGATGAAGACCTATGGTAGGTGGGAGGTGCAGAGGACGCCCATTTTTACTTTACGGGAAATAAATTCCGTTACTCAGGACCACTGGACACTGACTCAGTCTAATAGACCAACCACCATTTCCCCAAATGGAAGAGCAGGGAGGGGCCACATTTCACATCAATAGACTGAGAGTAAGAAATACTCTACTTCTACCACAGACACTCTGACGAGGCTTCTGACCCCACCTCACCCATCCCCTGAAAGGCATGCTAGTCTGACAACCACAGCTCCTTGACTCCAAGTGGGAAAGACCCAGATGCAATGTTCTGTGGAGAGCCTCAGGGAGGCAGACAGTTCATTTGGGTGTAAGTGGGCTCTACCCCTTGGGATGCTTGTTTTGTCTCCTTGTGGGTGGGGAGGTTGAATGTCAGCTTCATTATCACGAGAATTAGAATAAGAAAAATGCAGCAGATAAACGTTTTTGTCCATATTGTATCCTAACAATACAGCAATTACAAGTACTCTGGGACACTGAAACTAAACACGCATTTAGAAACATTAATAAGTCCTCAGAGGTGTGAGCTTCCTCCTCCGACTCGACATCACTTGGGATGACATCCCTCTAAATCTGTAGTAGCCCCTCAGCCTGGTACATCTGGTGAAAGTGGGGAAAGGATCAACTATAATGTATATAGTTTAACAGAGCTTTAAATTAAAGAAATGAAACTAGTTGAGGAGACTTGGCTTGGAGGAGGGTAAGCAGAGAAGACAATGACAAGCAGAGAGAGGAGGCCCAAGATCTGCAGCCTGGACTCTTCTCTGACACGAGAGCCCCCGTCACCCAACATCACAGATTGCACTACACTCTCCCTACATTACAAGAAATGCCAGTGTCCCTTCTCCCAGGAATAATGAGTGAAAGCCCTAACTGGTGGAGCTCAGGCAGTGGTGAATGAAACACAAGCGAAGACCAGGAAGGTACAGTCAGGGACCATCCTCGACCCCCACGCAGCCCCAGCCGGCTGCCTTCCTCCCTATATCTGGGCTCCGCACTGGTGGCCCCTGTCCTGCCTCACCCTGCTCAAACACATTTACTTTTTTAAAAAATTGTCTCATGCCCCTAAAAACGGCAGTATCAAAACCATCTTTGAACTTGGGAGGGAAATAAGCCAGGTATTTTCTGACCTGGTGCATGCCCCCTGGACTTGGCCAGCTCTCTGAGTAGAGGGGTTGGGACTGAAGTCATAAGGATCTGGAGGAAACTGAGGACCCTGAGAAGCTGGGGGAACATTGTCCAATCCGCTGTCCAAATCCTTCCCACTCCTCAGAATCCAGTCTCAATGCCGATTCTGTAAGGTGGTCTCATATACGTTGCCCAGAAGAAGCCTCCCAGAGGACCTCATCGGAAGTTTGCTTCCTTTTAAAAATGCTTTCTCTCTCTTCTCAGACTTCAAACTCTGGGAAGGCAGGGCTCACACGTGTGTACTCTTTGGATGCCCTGCAGGGCTGAGAACGGTGCCGTACCCTGACCAAATAGGTGAGTGCACGTGGTACAGGCCAGCCTGGGGGGGAGGGAATGGAAGGGAAGCTGAGGCAGGAGAGACGCGTGGAGGGGGAGGGGAGAGACTCATGTTTAGGGCCCAGGAGTGGACGTGGCCAGACTCCGTAATGCCACGGCACTCCTGGGCAGGTTTGTGACCCTGCCTTTGGGGGGATGCTGCCCATTTTCCCTATTAGGAAATCTGGTGACATCTCCTCCACATTTTCTCACCTAACCTCCCGTTTTACTTTCCTCTTTTCTACTGTAGGTACCATGGCCTCTGTATAGCATGACTGCTCTAGGGCAACATCTTCCAGGACACAAAATGCAATCAGTAAGTTACTGGATACCTACTACGCAAGGCACTATATGGAACTATATGGTCGTGGTGCTTCTAGATTTTACCAAATGAGTGTGAAAAAGAATAGGGACATTTTCCAACCTGGGAAACGATCAAGTTCATTCCACTAACACCCAGAGATGATTTGTCATCACTTGAGTGAACATTTTCCTGGTACAAGCACTCTTCTTTGTGAGTAAAAGCTGTTAGATACTCAATGACAAGAGTGCGGTGAAAATGGTAGACTCATACACTGCTGGGGGCATCATCACCAAAGAAAATATTCATGTGACCGCATAATTCCAATCCTGAGACTATGTCCTTTGGCAATAAAAGAAGAAAAAAATATATATAGTAGAACCATATTCAATACCCTAGAATGGAAGCAACCCAAATGTCAATAATAGAAAAATTATTTTATAGCTTTATGATTAGTTTGGTTATAATATATTATACATTCATAAAATGGAAATTTTTAGATATATAAAATATTTATAGATAATATTAGATGAGAAAAGCAGACTTCAAAGTTTTTGCGTAGTAAGGATATGACCGTGCAAAATTCTGTGTGTATAGCAACAAGAACAGAAAGGCAATACTCAAAGACAAAAGCAGATGTGTTAGGGTAGTAGATTATTTTTAACTTCATACTATTGAAAACAGGGGTGCTACTTGGCAGCATTCCACAGGGATAGAAGGAGAGGTGGGTGGGAAGAGTCAAGGGGAGAAGGAAGATCAACTAGCCCCAGACGAGATTCACTAACAACATAGTTCCCATTCTCAGAGCCTCCTGGGCGCCCCTCAAAGTGATTTTTTACGAACTTTTACGTACTATTGGTATAAGAACTGCATTAGAGAAAAATTATTTTTAATGGCTTCTTAACTCATATGAGTAATTAGGTTCTAAAATCAGCCCTTAAAAGAAAAAGCTGCATATGTTCCAATCCTTGGAAATCTCACTGAATCACCTACAAATAAAAATGTAAGATTTGACATATTCAACCTTGTACAGAATGAGTCTGTAAAAAAGGTATGTATTGTATACAATAATATATGGCATATAGTATGAACTAGGTAAGTAACAGCTAACTTTCTCATTTTTTGTTATTTTTCTCTTCTTTTATACTTACAGTATTGACAGTTAAGGGTTTATTTTTTCAAGATTGCTCCCGAAGGCTGACCTCCCAGAAAAAGAGTTGCTCTTCTGCAAAGCTCCAAGGAAACTGGCTCAGAACCACTGTTGGAAGCAATATACTCTGGTCAAGCACAGGATTTGGACTTCCACTCCCCATCTTGCCAGAATGGAGCTGAGATGGCTAATCCTGGTATTAGCTGGCCACAAACATGCTAAAAGGTTTGGCCCACAGCCCCTCTCCCTACCACATCAGGGAAGAGTTAGTGATTCCCTAATCATGGAGCTTAAAAGCCCACAGCTTTTTTCCCTCCCTGGAGTCCGCTGCCTGATCCTCCCAGATCACCAGGCCCAAGCTAGATGGTCAAAGCGGAGAGACGCACTTTCTCCTGCTCCTGTCTCCGTGGTGTCCTCAGTGAGCGCTGCTCCAGCAGGTCTGACATGTGTCGCTTGGCCATTTGCCTTTGTTTGCCTGAAAAGCATATACTTGAACGTGTATAAGTTGGGATATGGCTCTACTCGATTTCCTCTCTCACCTCCTCTCTAGTTTTGTTAATGGGGTGAATGACATTCATGGACGTTCTAGTATCCAACCATCTTTGCATTTTGAAGATAAACCAGACTAGGTCATTAAAGTTCTAGCTATAAATATAGGTATACATACATCATTTGCTGCCAGATCTTCATTCATCTCTGACTCCTTTAGTTTGGATCCCAAGATATACTAACTTTATAAGGTGAATTAAAGAACATTCATTCTTTTATTCTCTTAAAGAACTGGCCCAAGATTGGAATTATGTTCCACAAATATTTGGTAGAATTTACCTATAATGCAGGTGATTTAGGAGGACTGTAGACTTTTCACTACTGATTCAGTTTCTGTAAGGATGTAGTTATGGCCGTGGCATTCTGGAAGCCTTACGTGACAAGCTCTGTTCTCGTCATTACCCATTATTGCGTGTTTCCCTACCAGAGTATAAGCTCCACGGAGCAAGCAACTGTGTTGGTCCTGTTGACCACTGTGTTTCCACCTCATGGTACCAGCCTGAAATATATTTGTTGAGTTAATGCATTGTTAAATTAAACCTCAAGAGAATCTACCAAAAAGCTATTAAAAATACTAAAAATATTTAATAATATTAAGTTAGCCAACTACAAAAGAAGTATGGAAAGCCTTCTTAAATGTCAGTATTTACTAGTTTAAAAATATTTTGGAATCAAAATTTCCACTTGCATTAGCAACGACTAATGAGAAAACTAAAAACATGTCTGAAGGACAGAGAACACTTAAATAACTGAGCAGACATACACATTCTGAAAGTGGACGGCTGTGAAGAGGTCAGTGTTTTACAAATTAATCCACACGTTCAAGTTAGCTTCAATTAAAATATTCTAAAGAAGAAGAGACAAATTATAAAGGATTACAAACTAAAAAAATGTGTAACAGCATAAGATCAGAAAAGTGGATAAATGGAAAAAAGAGAAAGCTCAATATATATATAATGGCAGCAGTGACAATGATAGCAAATACATAGCACTTACTAGTGCCAGGTACTACTGGTCTTCCACGTTATATATAAAGAATTTATTTATTTATTTACTTATTTATTTAGGGAGAGAGAGGGCACACATGGTGAGCAGGGAGAGGAGCAAAGGGAAAGGGAGAGAGAGAATCTCAAGCAGACTCCATGCTAAGCGCAGAGCCCAATGTGGGGCTCAATCCCATGACCTGGAGGTTACAACCTGAGCCAAAATCAAGAGTCGGAAGCCCAACTGAATGAGTCACGCAGGCGCCCCATGTTTTATATATTTTATCTTTAAAACAACACTGGAAGGTAAAGTATTATTATTACCTTATCCCCATTTTCCCAGATGGAAAAACTGAAGCCAAGAAGGGGGGATGGTGGAAGGGGCCAGGGTCTGTATGTAGATCTTTATGTAATCCCTGTGTTTATATGCCATGGCAATCCCCACATCACCAGCCTATGTCCTCTGTGCAGTCCAACATCCCCACATCACTAGCCTCTGTGAGATTAAAACTCCCATCTCCTGGATGAGGGTGGTCTCCTGGGGGGATGGCGGTCATCAGGAGGTCCCACTTGTTATACAGACTTCCAAGCAATCCTACTCTCAGTCTCCACACTCTTCTAAGACACAGGACACCTCCAATCCCTAAAGCTTTCAGGGGTTCCAAGGCTTATTGGCCTCTTCCTCTGCAGGCAACTTGTGTTTCAACATTCTTCCCTTTGATTGATCTGTAACATTTATCTTAATGTTTTTCCATCTTCTAAAATTTCTATAAAGTCTCATCCATTGTTGTCTCTAGGATTAAGCTCATAGATTTTGACTTTGTTGATTTCTTTACATTTCTTATTGAGTTGAGATAGCCCAGAAAAACTTGTATTTGCAATGTACCATGGGCAACCAGAAGTCTGCATATTAATTTACTGTAAGGAAGTTATCAGTAAAGAACACAAAGATTTATGTTAAATAATGTGTATTGCTTCATAATTTATAACAGCAAAAATGAGAATGGTCAAAATACTAAATAGTGAAGGGTTAACTCAAGAACTTACGGTACATCTGTGGTGACCAGGAAGTTGTCATTCAGATAGATCTTCTTCAACACTATCTTCTGTGGGGGGAGCAGAGTTGACCAGAAGCCTCCTGCTGTCATCCATTGGATCCACACTAGTGTGCGTGTGGAGGCCATGCTTCCTCCCTGCTGCCCCTAACCACTAACTAAACATGGTGTGGGAGCCAGGGCCAGGCCATTTTGGTCCAACACGAGAATGGCCCAACGGGCAACCTTTGTCCAGAGACCAACTCCCCATCAGCCTGGTCCTGGGCAAGACCTTCTTAGAAGCATGCTGCTCTTCCTACCCAAACCTTCCTTCCACTCTCCTTTCCCAGGTGTCAGACTTCCCTGCTCCCTGTCCCTTTGTCCTTAACAGGGACTTCCCCTGTACATTTCCTGTACGGTCAGTCCTCTCCTAGCATCTGCATCTTGGAGGCCCTGACCCGACAGAACACTCACCCACCAAATATTAAGGCAATTTTCAAATATATTTATAAGAAACACACAAGGATAGAAAAAATAGGATATAATGCTATCAAAAATGCCAGTATTCCAAATGTATATACAACATGATCCTAGTTTTGTTTTTATTTAAAAAAAGATATAGAGCAATAGGTGTGTGTGCATATATATACAAATAAAAGCTTTTACACATATACATCACCATACTGAGAATGGCCATTTCCAGTTGAATGGATTATGAGTGTTTGTTGCTGCTTCTATACCCTTTTCTTTATTTTTCAATGTTTCAGTAATAAGCATTATTACCTTTATTACCAGAAACAAAAATAAACTTGACTATAAATGAGTTGGTCACCTGAGGTTCCCACCATCTGAACAGAGAATAGGGGCTGGCCTCCCCTCTGGAGGTCAAGGCACAGGAGTCAGGCGCAGCTAAGTAGCAAGAAATACAGATTATAATGTCACCGCTGAACAGCTTTGAAAATGTGCACAGCTGAGTCCAGATGTTTTGAAAATCCAACCTGCATTCAGGAATCTTGACGGAGCATCAGAAGAGAACAAAGCAGATGGGGCGCCAAACCTACTAAGCCTTGCTTGCTTTGGCCTCACGATGTTTTAAAAGAAATTTCTACCAAGTCAGTATTTAACCAAGCTACCTTTTTTTTTTATTATTATTTCATTGCTTAATCTGTAAGCAAGAATGGTGTGTCTTCTCCTTTTTGAAGGACAGATGACTTTCCTCCCGAGTCAGCAAAAGGGACATTGGAACATTAAGCAGGCATAGGGCACGTGCTATCCCACCTCCTAGCGCCCATCCAACTCGCCCTCTGTCCCTTCACCATGGAGCCACTTCTGTGTTTGCTGTTCTTGGGGAAGTCCAGTGAATCAAAATGTCAGAACAGGGGCACCTGGGTGGCTTAGTCGTTAAGGCTCTGCCTTCGGCTCAGGTCATGATCCCAGGGTCCTGGGATCAAGCCCCACATCGGGCTCCCTGCTCAGCGGGAAGCCTGCTTCTCTCTCTGCCACTCCCCCTGCTTGTGTTCCCTCTCTCTCTCTGACAAATAAATAAAATCTTTAAAAAAAAATTTTTTTTTAAATGTCAGAACAATGTAACAGCACCAGCAACACAACAGTGTGAACTAACATTTATCAGATGACTCCTATGTGCCAGATAAGGTTCTCAACACTTTCCATATATGAAATAGCTCATTTAATCTTCATAGGAATCCCACAAGTGAAGTACTAATACCATCCTCATTTAACGGAGAAGGACGCACAGGTGTGAAGAGGTAAAGCAACTTGGCCGGGACCACACAGTCAGTGTGTAGTGGGGCTGCAGTTCAAGCACAGGACATCACGAAGGAGAAATAAGACACAGAACAAAATCCAGGTACACAGTGGCTGTCCTTGATGGAAACAAAAGTTGGACAGTGCGAGATAAGCAGCATGGAAAGTGCGATTTCACTGGGGAGCAAATCAGTCAAAACAGACAAAAGGATACAAACTTAAACAAGGGAGGACGTCAAGCGAAGGCCACTAAATGCTCACTGAGAGACAGATAAAGTGCTGCAGATTCTACACAGGAAGTGGACGGGCCGGGGTCGTAGTGGAAGAAGTCAAAGAGGCCTATGGGTGATGGAAAGGGCGGAGGAGAGGAAGGCAGTGAGCACGTGAAGATCGGGCATAAGGGATATGAAATCAGCAGAGGAATCAGTGACAGGGAAATGGACGGACTGTCAGCCAAGAGGAAGGACTGCAAATGCAGGGGCACAGGTACCTCCACCCTGAAAAAGCAAGAGGCAAGGAAGAGGCAAGGGGGAAGCAACTGATTTGAAGGGGATTTGCATCATTTCCTTTTCCGTGTTATTTTAACCCTCGCAGGATGTCTTCCTCGGCTACTCTGCCAAACAAGCAGAGAGAGATGAACTCGTCCCTCACGCCTTCTTCCATACAATGACATGGCACCATGCCAACCGTCCTTGCTCCATGGGCATGCAGCCAGGTTGGGTGGTTGGTTTTCTGTGGGCCCTTTGTGTTTTTAGGGATTCCTGCCAAGAATGAGGTGTGATTTCAGGTGAGTGGGTGCCGTTTGAAAAGGGGATTCTCCCCTTGCAGAATTATTGCGGCTATAAAATAGAATCACATACGTAAAGAAGATACAGGTTCAGGCTTGACACTCAGAATGTGCTCAAGGCGTGGTGGACATGAGGAAGAGGGTGTCTCTCCCCGACTCAGAGATAGTCAGCCGGCTCAGCCAGTGGAGCACGGGACTCTTGATCTCGGGGTTGCAAATTCGAGCCCCATGTTGGGAGTAGAGATTACTTAAAAATAAAATGTTAAAAAAATAATAGTCAGTGTCTCCCTACTGGAATCAGACCCAAGCCCAGGCACCTGGCCTGGCTGCGAAAGCTCTCCATTGGCTAGCAACCTGCCTATATGTTTTCATAACGTTATTCACAGAATCAACTCAGCATTTACATCTTGGCAGCATGAGTCCTCCTGAGAAATGCCCAAAAGCCTCTGCAAGAGGATTTAAGATTTAAATGACATGGGTCCCCTTCATCACAGAACTTACGTCACAGATCACAGAATTTATCTACCATTCAGTCTTTCAGCTCCAGGGAGGCCAAGTGAGGAAATATCATAAGCTGCATCCTGAACTGGTCAACTTTGGATACGATGAGATGGCAGTGCTGGGTCACTGGTGAATAGGTCTCTGGTCAGACAGCAGCAGAATAGGAGGGAGACGTTGGAGAAGTCGAGATTAAATGAACAAGAAAGGAGAGCAAATATCACACAATTTTAATTAGAAATGAAGCTGGAATACTGTGCTTTATTTAAGATAGATGGCCAGAAGTGGTCAGGCTGAAAATAAGCCAACAGCAGGGTGTGCAGGACCCACTTGGCAAAGCCTGAGGAATTCTAGAGCAAGTAAGAAGAAAACTGCTGCCGACATTGTTCTCCATGTAACTAAGACTAAAAGTCACTTGGGTCTGTATTCCAGACACATAAATCTCATTTTTACCAATCCCTTTGTTGGCTCTGTGCAAAGACGCTACTTTTATTTTATTTGGTTTTTGTTGTTTTTGCCTTTCTGGCAGTTTCCTCCCCTGTATTCAGGCCACATCTTCATGATTCTGGTCCCAGCTCCAAATGGAGGCTTGCGACCCAAGCCTGCCTGGCCATCAGAATGCCACCTTCGTTGGCCACTGTGGTTGGTTCAGGGTTGGGTCTGTGGCCCAACAAGAACCAATGGGATAGAGCAAGACCAAGACAAGCTGGGCAGCAGGGCAAAGGAACTTGCTTTTTCCTACTGGAATTTCAATAAATAAAATAACACATACTTGGGGCTGCTCTGGAAGCCAACACTATGGAAAAGAGAGCCAAGACATGGTGAGAAAGTGGATCCTCATAACACTGTCTGAGCGCTTGGGTCAGACTGTACCTGAAGCCAGTATCTCCCAACAAAGTCAATTATGCTAGCCAATAAATTCCCATTTTTCTTAAGCCAGGTCGAATTGGGTTCCATCCTCATGACTGAGAGAGTCACAACCAGTGGAGAAATAGAAGCTGAGGCTCAAATAAACTTATCTCAGCCAGAGAGGTGGGATGGCCCCCAGACTGGGAGGCACGCTCTGCTTCTCTGTATCTGCCCAGCATGCAAGACCCTTAACTCAAAGGCTGTGCCTTACTGGAGGGAGAGCTGGTATGGACTCCCAAAGACCCAAGCAGCACCTCACCCAGACGTGCTCAGGAAATATTCACCCATTTTTGGTTGCAGAGAGGCCTCAGGCAGCCAGGAGGGAAAGCCAGCTGTAGGAGGCCCTCTAAATACTTTCTATCCCATAATCTTCACTGTAGGAACCCCTTCTTGCCCACTGTCTTCCAGCTCAATCCACCATCTCCAGCAGAACTGGTCTCAGCGCTGTCCCCAGACCACATCGAGTGTCCTCCTGACTCTACAGATGGACTCCTCCCCGCCTGGCTTCCTCAACCTCCTCTCATTCACCCCTCTACCTGGCCCATATTCCATGACCTGCCTCAACTCTTTTCCATTTCCTCTGGCCACAATAATCCACACTGGAACTCAGATTCCTTATCCATAAAATAGGACAGTAATCTGTTAGAGATTTAGCTATTAAAACATAATTATGTTTAACCATAATGATTGCAAGAGCCATCATTGATGGAGCGTTTTAATATACGTCAGGCACTGCCTACGTCCTTTCCATGAATTACCTCATTTAACTTTAATGCACCCTTATGAGAAAGATATTGTTCTGAAATACATCTAGGCAACAGAGGCACAGGGAAGTTCCGTAACTTGCCCAATGTCCTACAACTAGAAGTTTACAGAGCCATACCCAGGCAGTTGGGTGCTTGAGCTTTCATCCTGAACTGCTACAATCCGCGGCTCTGAATGGGATCAAGATGATACAAGAGCATGGAGTGCAGGAATGTCAGCATCCCGCACAAACCCTTTCCACCCTAAACTGTAAATCCCCTCCTAGAAGCATACCTACAAGGAACAATGGCAAGATAACTGCTTTCCTTACTATTCTGTTACTTGACACCTAGGAATGAGGCCTAAGAAAGACTGTGCCTTCCCCTAAACCTAAACACAGTGTTTATCACCAGCCAGCCACCCAAGCCTGGAGCAGTGATAACGGTGCCCCAGGGGTACTCATGAGAAAAGAGCCAGGGCTGGATTAAAATCGTTTATCACTAAACCAGGAACTAAACTAAGATAACCAACATTCCAATTTGCCCTAAGAGCCCCATTTATGTGTTTCCCTGGTGTAGATACTAATAATTTTATAAGTTTGATTTGGACTATAAATGAGTTGGTCACCGGAGGCCTCCCTATATGCCAACTAAGGGAAGGAGAACATCCTAGAGTCCTTACCTCTCCTCCTATGACTACCTCCCTGGTTCATGTTACTGCTACTGTGTACCTTCCCGAAACTAGGGAGATGGCACTCTGATCCCAGAGGGAGAACTTCTTGAGCTTATCTCCAGAAGTTCTGAAATGAGTAAGAGTGGACATTAACTCAACAAGACAAAAATCCAAACTATATTAGTGAGCTTGGGCCATTACAACAAAACACCACACAGACTAGGTGGCTTGAACAACAGACAGGCATTTCCCACAGCCTGAAGGCTGGGAAATCCTGGATCGAGATGCCAGCAGATTTGGTTCCTTTGAGAGACGTCATCCTGGCCTGTAGACAGCCGCCTTCTGGTGTCCTCACAAGAGAGAGCAAGAAAGAACTCTGGTCTCTCTTCTTTTCTTATAAGAGCACTAATTCCATCATGGGAGGGGGAGGGGTCCCACCTTCAACCTCATCTAAACCTAACTGCCTCTCAAAGGCTCTACTTCCAAATACCATCACATGGGGGGAGGGGGAGGGCTTTAACACACAGATGTGGGGAGAACACAAGCATTCAGTCCGTAACACAAAAAATTCACCCCTATTTCATTACCCATTTCAAACAAGATTTAGCCGTATCTCACTTCACTCAGTCATCTGCTTAAATGTCACCAGCTGTCACCAGCTGTCCATGACCAACCTTTCTAAAACACCAGCCACCAGTGTCAGTCTTTTCAATCCTCATACACGGCTTAATCTTTCTTCTTAGCAACAACACTGCGTGTGTGTGTGTGTATAAAAACTATTTTTGAGAGTCTCCCCCTGTTGAAAATGTCCCACAACAGCAGTCCCCAGCGGAATCCTACCTGAAATTTCAAGGGGGAAGCTACTCCAGCAACTCTTGCCTCCCACCACACGGCCCTCCCTCCCCAGGCTGTGAAGACTGCCTATAAACTGACCTTCTCAAATCGTCCATGGACCAACATGAAAGTTGCTCTACCCATATAACTGTATGGTCTTTCCTTAAAAAGGGAGTCCCGCTCTCACACAGCAGTGGGAAAATGAAATTTGTCCCAATCCAGTAAAATCAAACCACAATGGTATTGTTTTAGTTACTACTACTTGAAAATGTAGTCCTTCTTGGGTAAATATTCAAATTCAGCTACCGTTGCTCTGGCTGACTGTCCAGTTGAGGGCTCCCTTTGTTACCACCTCCCTGCTCTGGTCTACCTCGACATCACTGGAAGGTCCTGTCCGCACCCATGGCTGGGCAGCAATGGCTCCTGGGGGAAGGTGAGAGTCACCTCCACAACCTGTGGGCTCAAGTTTGCTCCTGGCCTCACCTGACCTCCAACAGAAGGCAGCTGACAGCCTTGCTTCCAGAATGACCCGAGCCTCACGGAAGACTCCGTAGGGCCCTGCCCTTGATGGGCCGGGGGAAAGAGTGCCCCTCCCAGACACTCAACCTCTGCTCTCCAGGGAGCCCCACTTCTCCTTCCAGCAGAGGCTGCAGCAGAAGGGCACCCACGGGCCGGCCACAAGCTCCGGCAGCTTCTCTGGCCTGCCCCATGGTTTCATCCGCTCCCCCCCATAGTGCACTGTGCCTCACCTAATCACCTGGGGTGTCTTTGATCTCAGAGATTTGAGGGGGCCGGTCATGAAGGAAGGAGGGTACAGCTCATACTTGCCTCGAGTACGGACACAAGAAAAGACCTTGTCTACAGCGCTATTGCCCAAGCGTAACTGCTGCCCAGCACACAAAGCCCCACCGCCTGGGAGGGAGCGTGGGGGCCTGGGTCCAATCATTCCTGATTTCCTCCTGCCTTGTTTTGGTAAGATCGGATCCTGTGGTGCTGGCTGTCTGCAGAGCTGAGAAGGCAGGAAGCGTATGGACCCTGGTTTATCCTTGGCTGCGTGGACACCGGAGCTGGAAGCCCGGCTTCAGAGCTTTGCTTTGCCACTTGCAGTGTGACCGGAGCAAATCACTTAACGACGTGTGTGGCTTCTCCGTAGATGGGGCAATATCATGAAGAGTAAATAAGTTAGTACGCACAAAGCGCTCCGGGAGTATTTCCCGCGCACCGGCACACAGCGCGGGTCCCCAATCGCTCGCCCAACGAGGCTTCTCTCTGGGGGTGAGGGCAGCAGCGGGTTCAGATGATTGAACCAACGTGCCACTCAGCTGCCCCGCACCTGGTAGGCTGTCCCTCTGTGCTCAAGGGGGCTGACATTGGTGGCTTTGAGCAGGCGGGGGGCGGGCAGTGAGGGGGTGGGAGGCCTGGGGGGAGGACGGGGCAGGGCAGCGCCGGAGAAGGCTGCGGGGCAGGGGGAGGAAAGCAGGGAGGGCGGCTTGGAGGGCGTGCGGAGGCAGGGGAGAGAGGTGGAGGATGGATGGCAAGGGGGGCGATGTGTGTGACGTGCTTGAAGTGCACGGCCGGATGTCAGGCAGCCTGGCTGACGCCAGGGACAACAGGGGCCAGCCATATGACCCGGGGCAGATTCCGTGGCCCTTCTAAGCCTGTGTTCACATCTAGAAAAGGGAGGACACTGTACTCTTACGGGTATTGTGAGAATCACATCAAATAGGTACCTCCACCATAATTATTGTTGTTGTTATTTGCTGGATTATAATCCTCGCTCCAGAGTGAAGGAAGGTATTCTTTGAGAAATGCGACCACCTAGTGAGTGGCTTTCAGACTTAAGAGTCTGACTTTTATATGATTTTTTGATGAAAATAGAAAGCCAATACATTAATCTACAAGGAGAAGCACAACTTCAAAGAAGAGCAGACACTTGGGCTCCCTACTGTCTCTGAAGATGGGTTCTAGGGTGATGGCAGCTCAGATGTGTTAGCCCAAGGCTCTCTCCCCAGGACTCTAGGGTCCTAACAACCCCCACCTCTGGGGAGTCTGATGTTCTGGAATCTACTGGAAGTTACTCAGGGATGATGTATAATTTGATATGATTAAACAGCATTAGACAAGAGCAGTTTGGGACACTGCATGTAAGACTAAGAAGACAGGAAAGGGGAAGTGGAAGGGAGGGACAAGGGAAAGGAAAGAGAAGAATGGGAGAAATATCCTAAGCCTGGATGACCGGGAGTGTTTAACTGCCTAGCTAGAAGCCTCAGCCAGCCAGCAGTAGTGAATAAAATGCCGCCAAATGTCCAACAACAATGGGAAATTGTAATTTCTGATAATAAAAAGGCTGTCATAGGGTTTTATGTTCCCTGAGGTGGAAACCCCAGAATGGCCTGTCCCGGCCTGCATTTCCAGACTCTATTGAAGATGCTTGCCCATGGGTGTGACTGTTGGGTTCTGGGTCAATGAGCTGGGCCTGGGGAGATCCCACAAGACCACGTCCTGTGAAATCCTGCAAGGAGTGTGGTGGTCAGTGTGCAGGGGTTGCCAAGGCCTAGCTGGATACCATGGTGAGTTTTCTCTTGATGGCTCCTTGGTCGGACCTAGGTCCCAGCTCATTCTGCTTTTCACAGTGGAAGCTCAAATCCCCCAAAGCTGTTTGTGGGTACTACGCAGGAACTTTGTCACAGTCTTCCTCACCCGCTGCCCTCCTGGTCTGGTTTGTACCCAGCTCCTTATTTTCTATTTTGGCTCTTGTCTGTCGCCCTTACCCAGCTGCTTGGACTTGGAGCTCCTGGATAAGAGTCTGAATCTGAACGCTGTCTCCTGGATCCTTTGCCCTAGATGTGCTGGAGATGCTAGTTTTGGTTCTTGGAAAGCAACTCTGTGCTCTGGGTCATGGCCACCAGAAGTGTGGAATAGAACTGCCCAGCTTCCTCCTTATGCTTCTGTCTATGAAGGGAGGGATGCAGGTATTTCTAGGGTAGAGAAAGCTCTCCAAATACTGTTGCTTGTCTTCTGATAATAGTAAGAAGTGTTTAGATCTCTCTTGCTAAAGAGAAAATAGCCAAGAGCTTTTAATGCCAAGGTTCCATGTCATAGAATTATCTAAGAAGTACTGCTTAATGAAGCAAAACTGGATGAGTCTTCTGGAAGAAGTCTAATAAGTGCACATGATAAAGCCGCAACAGGAATCAGAACAGTGAGAAAGTGTCTCTGCTGTTCTTTGACGTTTCCTCCTTTACATATGTTTTTTAAATGTAGCGCTTAGTAATACTTACATAGCATAGCTGTTTGCCTCAGAGAAAAAGGTATTAATTGAAAATTTTATAGTCCTGATTTGAGTCTCATATATTCAAGTGCATTTCGAAGTAGTTATTCCAGTAGTTATGACTCCCTGTGCATTAGAAATAACTGGGAAGCATATTAAAAAAAACAGATGATGAAGTCCCACCCCCATAAATTCTGGGCCCAGGCGTCTGTTGTTAGCATCTATGTTGTTTGAGAACCACCAGTCTGGCGTTCCTCAAACTTTAAAGTGCATATGAGTCACCTGGGAATCTTGTTAAAAAATACAGATTCTGACTCCCTGGATCTGGGGATGAGACCTGCAATTCAGTAATTCTAACAAGCTCCCAGCTGAGGCTGCCGCTGCTGGTCGCCACATCACGCCGTGAACACACGGCACAGACTACCAAACACAGCGCAGCCTCTCACCTGCCAGCACCTGGGCCCAAACTGGAGATCAGACCCAAGAGAAAATCGCCAGACTCCTATGGGACTGAGCTCGTAAATGAGTCATGAAGTGATTAGCAACGGATTTGATAATACATCATCTCAGCAAAGTCACACATAAACTGCACAAGATCAGGATTATTATAGGATTGTTTATGGATGAGAAAACCAAGACTCACAAAGTCATACAGTCAGTAAGAGGGTGTATTAGTTTTCTATTGCTGCCTTACAGCAGACCACAAACTCAGTGGCTTAAACATGACAACTTTATTATCTTTTGGTTCTAGAAGTCAGAAGTCCTAAAATCAAGGCATTGGCTCTAGGGGGATCTATGACAGAGTCCATTCCTTCTGAGGGGCTCTAGGACGGAATCTATTTTCTTCCTTTGGCAGCTTCCAGAGGCTACCTGCATTCCTTGGGACAGGGTCCCTTTCTCCATCTTCAAAGCCAACATCTCTGGCCCTTTTGCCTTCATTACATCTCTAACCGTAGCTGGGAAAGCACCTCTGCTTTTAAGGACTCATGTAATTAGACTGGGCCCATCTGAATAATGCATGGCACTCCCGCATCTCAAATCTGCAACATCTCTTTTACTACGTAAATGACCATATTTTAGAGTTTCCAGGGAGTAGGGCACAGACATCTTTTGGGGGCCGTTCTTCTGCCTACCATGGTAGGAAAACCAAGATTTGGAAACTGGAATCAAACTCCGATCTGATTCCAGAGCCCACACTCCATCCAGCACACAACTCAAAACAGCAGCTGCATCGAACATTGCTGTTGTGTCTTCTGGAGACCAAATCAAGAGAGGAGCCTAAGTCTGGGGCAACTGTAGGCAGCCTGAATCCCATTATCATTTTAAATTGAACTAAAATAGGGCTGAAGTGCATTTTGTTTATTGCAGTTCATTTTGCATTCTCCCTAGACTTAGTGAAACCCAGTCCTTCTGCACAATGGCAAAGCCTTGGGAGAAAGCACAAATATCTACCCGCGGTTCCCCCTCGTTATTTAACCTAACTGAAAAAAAAGATGGAAACCAGGGGATATCTTTAAGATTTGGCAGTGAATTACTTACAGCTCCAAGCAAGCATTCTGAAGCAAGGTTAGTAAATGAGCCTTGAACATTGAACACTCTTGCAAAAAGCTTGATGACTACTGAGGGGCTATGATCACCTCATCACTTAGACTCCCCACCACTACGGCAGACAGGCAGTCCTGTCCACAGGGATTTAGCCCTTACAACGAACCAAAACTCATTCCACACTTCATGAGTGCCTTCAGAACTTGGCTTTATTTTTTGAGCAGCAGTTCCATCCACAAAAGCAAGCTTATAGTTATTAGACACATCATGAGGGCAATGTGAAGAGAGAATTTTTTTTTTAAGATTTTATTGATTGATTTGAGAAAGAGAGAGAGAGAAAGTTGGGGGGGGGAGGGGAAGAGGAAGAGAAACTCAAGCAGACTCCATGCTGAGCACAGAGCCCCACCCGGGGCTCTATCTCACAACCCTGAGATCATGACCGGAGCCAAAACCAAGAGTCAGGATGCTCAACCGACTGAACCACCCAGGCGCCCTTGAACAGAGAAATATTTAATGTGAGTTCTCTTAAAGCCCATCTGCTACAGTTTGAATTATGTACCCCTGACAAAAAAAGAACTGAAGTTCCAGTACCTCAGAATATGGCCTTAGTTGAAAATGGGGTCATTGCAGATGTAATTAGTTAAGATGACTGGTTTCCTCATAAGAGGAAAGAGGCACAGAAGGTGCCCAGGAGGCGACAGAGGCAGAAACTGGGGTGACACATCCACAAGCCAAGGAACACCAAACAGTGCAGCCAATACCAAAGGTAGATGAGGCAAGGAAGGACGCCCCCTACAGGTTTCAGAAGGAAACCCACCCTGCCAACACCTCAATTTTGGATTTCTAGCCTCCAGAACGGGAAGAGAATACATTTCTATTGTTTAAAGTCCCCCAGCTTTGGGAGCTTTGCAAGGACAGCCCTGGCAAGCTGATAAATACCATCTGTCAGGATGCTACAACTTCTTTTTCTCACTTTACAGGATGGATGTATTTTGGAAAAGGTGGGTGAATATAGATCCAACTGTGGTCAGAACAGGACTTCAACACTGGAGATGTGGTCCCAGAGAATGATTTTAATTACAGGATGTTATCTAAACCACACAACAGAAATCTTGCCAGGACACTATTCATTATAAAGTAGACAGGCATTTCTAAGCCTGGCTTCAGGAAGAAGTTCTACAGTAACTTCAAAGAGCCTGGACCTAGGAGACAGCTCAGCAGCCGAGTCAGCTTATGTGGAGAGCACCTACTAGGCGACAAGCGCTGCGCTGGGTGCTGTACAGACATGTTTTTCCAGACCACTACTACTCCCTTTTGTAAAATGAAAACAAAAACAAAAAGACATTTTCCTCTGGGTTGCGACCTCCTGCAGAGGGGAGGAGAAGAGGAATGACTAATCTCATCAAGAACTCTCTTCCCCAGTCCCACAGTGACCCCTGTCATGCCTGGGAGTGCTCCTCCTTCTGAGGCGGTGCCCTCAGGATCTGTCTCTCACCGCCTCCACCTGCCAGTCCGTCCAAGCTCCCCATCAACCACTCAGGCCGCCACTTGCAACCGCGTCAGGATCTGCAGGCCACTGAGCCCCCTCGTCACCCCTCCTTGGCTTTCCCCTATCTGCACTTCGTTTTTACACATCTTAGAATCCGCTGCCCATCATCGGGCCGAACGCTGTGCATGATGCTCTGACTTTCAGCAACAGCATCTCCAAAGCCCCCCTCCGCGGCTGCAGCTGAGCGGTCCGAGATCGCTGGCAAGAGTCCCACACCACTGAGCGTCGTCTCACTCGGAGTTCATCGGTTCCTACTCAGAGCGCCTCTTAAATCCTTCTCTGATTACTCACTTCTATTTTGCCCGTCACCACTGTTAAAAATTATTAAAGAAGCCAAGTTAGGTGATACAAAGAAACTTTATGTAACATGAAGCATTCGCGTTCAGGAAGTGGGCAGTCTCCATTCCCAAGTCCGGAGAACTGCAAAACAGGGCGGAAGGCAGGAAGCATAGCACCCCGGGCCGAAGCGGCTCCACCCAGGGCCTAGAAATGTATTTCAATACCACTTTAACCCAAGCCACCCTCATCTCCGTCCTAGGCTCGCCACAGTTTCTGCAGGGCGGCGGCCTCCGGGCACTTGTCCTCTCCCCCCATCCCACCGTCCCCGTCCCCCACACGCTGTCTTCTGACTGCATTCAGGATTCTGATTTTAAAATGCAAACCTGCTCTTGTCTCCCTTCCACTCTCCCTGGAACTTCCTGTTGTTCTTGGAAGAACGACAGAACTGACCTTGGCCTACAAGACCCTATGGGAGGCAGATCATCATGGTGCTTCCCCTGCTCTTCCCACCCAGGCCATGCGAGCCCTCTCATGGGCTCCCTTTTGGAGCCTTTTTCTACATTGCTCCTCTGACAAGAACACTCACTGTCATCCCACACTCCATGCCATGTCACCTCCTCACTCTTCTCACCTCCCCGCCATCATCGCCTCCACAGAGACCTAGCCTTCTGTAACTCCCCAGGTCAGATCTGCCTATCAGACGCCCTCAGAGCTCAAGGCCACACCTCCATTTTTACATTTATCTGCAGGCTTATTTGATAGGTGTCTTTCCCAGTAGACGGAAAACTCAGAACAAAAACAGTCTTACACGCTTTTATCATTGTATCCTAAGCACCCAGCATACGTCATATGCAGGCCCTCAGTAATTGTTCAATGAAAGTTGAATGAATATTTCATTTTCATGACCACCTGGAAAGGAAACAATTATTCCCATTTTTCAAATGAGAAAAATTAAGAAGCTCGGGAAAGTTAAATTACTTAACTAGTAGATAATCAAAGACTCATCCAGTTTGTCTGATTATAAAGCTCATCTTCTTTCCTGTGTACTCTGTTTCTCATCGTGTCACACAATATCCCCTGCTAACACTGCCAGGGGCAGGGTCAGAGGTCAGGTACCCCAGTGCTAAATGCAGGTGAGAAAACTTTTTCCATCCAAAAGCAATCAGCGTACATCAAAAGCATAAGAATGTTAGTATTCTGTCAATAGTAATAGCTCTTCACCTAGTAATTCTGTTTCTAGTAATTTTAAGGCAATTTTAAGACATGTACACAGGAGTTTATGAACAAGGATGTTCACCACAGTACTATGTTCAAATAGATAATCAAATTTTGATACATCCTTACAGTGAATTTTTTATGCAGATACTACATACATATTTTTAAAGAATATTTAAATGATGAGAAAATGGTTAAATAGAACACTTAATAATTAAAAGGGCAGTAGACTAGCAAAGGGACACTAGTATGATCCCAATTTGGGGGGCAGGTGTTTCTATCATAGTGAAGAAAAATAGAACAAAATACAGCAAAATGTCAACTGGTTATCTCTAGGGAGGAAGATTATGGACAATTATATTTCCTCCCGTATACCTCCTTGTATTTTTAACTGTTTATCGTGAACACACATTGCTTTTATAGTGAGGAAAATATGTTATTAAAAAGCAACTGAGCGGGGCGCCTGGGTGGCTCAGTCGTTAAGCGTCCGCCTTCGGCTCAGGTCATGATCCCAGGGTCCTGGGATCGAGTCCCACATCGGGCTCCCTGCTCGGCAAGAAGCCTGCTTCTCCCTCTCCCACTCCCCCTGCTTGTGTTCCCTCTCTCGCTGTGTCTCTCTCTGTCAAATAAATAAATAAAATCTTAAAAAAAAAAAAAAGCAACTGAGCATGTAATTTGCTCAAAAGATTTCTCTGGTGTTTTATCAGTTTTTCAACTGCTATGTCTGAATTATTACTGGGACAAAATTGCTAGTCTTTTGAGGAATTTTCCTTCTACTGTTCATCCTTTAGGTTATTTATATAACGGAAGACTGTACAGAGAATACATGAGACCGACTGCTCCAGTTCCACCACATAAAGGGCCTGGAAGTCGTCACCCTGGTCCTTACAGTAAAACACGGGACACACTGAAAATCAGTGACTTTTTTTGGACTCATCAGAGAACTGAGTGTGCAGGACCAAGTGTTGGCATAAGGAGTGCCGGAGCCAGAGACTGGCAGCATCACGACTGGGGGATACCTCCTCTTGCTTTGGTGGGCATTACCTCCACGAGCCCCACCACTTGCTCATGGGGAAGATCAGAGAAAGATTTCTTCATGGCTCTGGCAGGTGGAGGGGAATGGCAATGCTTGTGAACACGCCCAGAACCTGCTCCACAACACAGGACTACTCCCCAGGGGAACCACTTTAGCGATGCTTTGTGCTAAAGTTGTGAGAGAATGGCATTCCTCTCGCTTCAGTCCCTGAGAGCCTTCCTGCCTCACCTCATGGGCTGGGGAATTGTAAAGAGCAAAACGGAGTCGCTCACATCAAGTGGGAGCCTGTGTCAAGAAAGGACGTGAGCAGTTAAGGTACCGCCGCTCAGACCATCAGCCGACCCCCCAGAACTGATAATGAGCAGAACCAGAGGAGGTCTACAGAGACCCAAAACTGATGAAATCCCTTTAAAAAGGGAAGGATTTTGGCAGCAAACTGTCAGACTCTTCAGACGTGACCCGTCTATATTGGACCACTTAAAAAAGGCAACTGTCGCCAAAGGTTTTGCCCGTTGGATCTCCGAACAGAACCGAGATCCTTCACTGCTGGAACAGAAGAAGCAGTAAGTGCAGAGAGCTGGCCTGGACCAGATGGGGAGGTCTTATCTCAACTGTACACCCACAGACTGACTTTGTGTTTGGTTCGTTCACTTCCTGCACCTTCTGTTATCTTGTTTGTTGTGTGGCTTGTCTTCTGTCCTGCTCTGTGTGATGTGTAAGAAGCAAAGTTTAATCACATGGTGAATTGTCACTGAGTTTGGGATCCTGAACATGCTTTATAACTGTGATTAACTTTGCTTTATGACTGAATAAAGCTGACATTGTGGAAAGACACAGCTCATGTGTGGGACTTCATAGCGTGCTCATGACAGGAAGCTATCAAAGAAGAAACACATGTGAAGGGTTGTAGGCCAGAGACTCAAGGTTTAATCATAAGATTAGAAAACACTCTCTTGTCCACACACTTTAGAACTACACCAACAGATGTCCAGTGTGATGGTGGATTTTTGAAAGAGCTGTAAGATACAGGCTTTCTGTATGGAGGAGTACTTAGGGAAGCCCAAAGAAAGGAAACAAAATAAGAACCCCAGAATTTGAGACCTCTGATACCAAGAGCTACCCCAAACAATCACAGCCTAACTCTTAGCTAGATTAACATAAAGGCTCACACTGGACAATTATTTATCTCAGTTCCTTTTTTTTTTCTTTTAAGATTTTATTTATTTATTTGACAGAGACAGAAAGAGAGCTCAATTAGGCGGAGTGGCAGGCAGAGGGAGAAGCAGACTCCCTGCTGAGCAGCCTCCCCATGTGGGGCTTGATCCAGGACCCTGGGATCATGACCTGAGCTGAAGGCAGATGCTTAACTGACTGAGCCAGCCAGGCCCCTTATCTCAGTTCCTATTACCCAATACAGTATGTCCAGCTTTCAGTAAAAAATTACAAGGCATGTTAAAAAGCAAACAAAACACACAGATCAAGTTCTGTGATCAAAAATAAATTAGAAAAGATTTCAATCAAGTATCAAAATGAGACTCATATATGACACAGAATTATCAGATAGGGAACTTAAAGTGACTATCATTAATATGTCGAGGGCGCTAAAGGAAAAACTAGACAAAAAACAGATGGGTAAAGTAAGCAGAGCAATGGAAATTCTAAGAAAGAATCAAAAGTAAATGCTAGAAATTAAAAACACTGAACAGATATAAAACAAAAAAGATACCCAGGCAAATCATGTTCAACCTGCAAAAAACCAAAGACAAAGAGAAATTATCTTGAAAGAAGTAAGAGAAGGGGAGGGAAAACCATTTTATCTATAGAGGAATCCCTATAGAGAAGGGAATAAGGATAAGAATAACAGTGGGCTTCAAGCTCTATTACAAAGCTGTCGTCATCAAGACAGCATGGTACTGACACAAAAACAGACACATAGATCAATGGAACAGAATAGAGAACCCAGAAATGGACCCTCAACTCCATGGTCAACTCATCTTTGACAAAACAGGAAAGAATATCCAATGGCAAAAAGACAGTCTCTTCAACAAATTGTGTTGGGAAAATTGGACAGCCACATGCACAAGAATGAAACTGGACCATTTCCTTACACGACACACAAAAATAGACTCAAAATAGATGAAAGACCTAAATGTAAGACAGGAATCCATCAAAATCCTCGAGGAGAACACAAGCAGCAACCTCTTTGACCTCGGCCTCAGCAACTTCTTGTTAGAAATGTCCCCAAAGGCAAGGGAAGCAAGGGCAAAAATGAACTATTGGGACTTCATCAAGATAAAAAGCTTTTGCACAGCAAAGGAACCAGTCAACAAAACCAAAAGACAACTGACAGAAAGGGAGAAGGTATTTGCAAATGACATATCAGATAAAGGGCTAGTATCCAAGATCTATAAAGAACTTACCAAACTCAACACCCAACGAGCAAATAATCCAATCAAGAAATGGGCAGAAGACATGAACAGACATTTCTCCAAAGAAGACATACAAATGGCCAACAGACACATGATAAAATGCTCAACATCACTTGGCATCAGGGAAATACAAATCAAAACCACAATGAGACACCACCTCACACCAGTCAGAATGGCTAAAATTAACAAGTCAGGAAACAACAGATGTTGGTGAGGATGCGGAGAAAGGTGAACCCTCCTACACTGTTGGTGGGAATGCAAGCTGGTGCAGCCACTCTGGAAAACAGGATGGAGGTTCCTCAAAAAGTTGAAAATAGAGCTACCCTATGATCCAGTAGTTGCACCACTAGAGATTTACCCCAAAGATACAGATGTAGTGAAACGAAAGGGCACCTGCACACCAACGTTAAAGCAGCAATGTCCACAATTAGCCCAACTATGGAAAGAGCCCAGATGTCCATCGACAGATGAATGGATAAAGAAGATGTGTATACACACACACACACACACACACACATACACACACACACACTGGAATACTACTCAGTCATTAAAAAATAAGAAATCTTGCCATTTGCAATGACATGGATGAAACTAGAGGGTATTATGCTAAGCGAAATAAATTAATCAAAGACAATTATCATATGATCTCACTCATGTGGAATTTAAGAAACAAAACAGAGGATCATAGGGGAAGAGAAGGAAAAATAAAACGAGATCAAATCAGAGAGGGAGACAAACCATAGGAGACTCTTAATCATAGGAAACAAACTGAGGGTTGCTGGAGTGGGGGAGTGGGGGGATGGGGTAAATGGGTGATGGACATTAAAGAGAGCATGTGATGTAATGAGCACTGGGTATTATATAAGACTGATGAATCACTGACCTCTACCTCTGAAACTAATAATACATTATATGTTAATTAAATTTAAATAAACTTTAAAAATTTTAAAAGATTTTTAAAAAAAAAGTAACAGTGGGCTTCTCTTCAGGAACCATGGAAGCAAGAAGACAATGAAGTGAAGCATTTAAAGCATTGAAAGAAAAAACCTTCCAACTTAGAATTCTATATGCAGCAAGACAATCTTCAAAATTTGGGGATACTTTCTCAGACAAGCAAAAACTGAAGGAATTTATCGCCTGAAGATCTATCCTGCAAAACAAAAAATGTTAAAAGGAATATTATATAGGTCACAAATTTGGATGTACATGAAGAAAGGATGGGGACTGGAGCAGAAACAAATGAAGGTGAAATCAAATCTTTGAGTTTTTAAATTAATTGATCGATAAGGTAACAACGTACTAGTGATTATAGAATATGGATGAGACAAGTGTAGCAACATCAGAAGGGATGGGGGTAGGAATTGGGAATACTCTGCTATAAGGTATCTACACTACACGCACTATGTATGAAGAATAGTGTTATTTGAAGGTAGATTAAATATGTACAGTGTAAACATAGGCAACCACTAACTTTCAAATACATATGTATTATTGAGGAACCCAAGGCAGTATGCCTCACCTTCTGGGCCCATTTCTTCATGTGAAATAGTAAGGTTAAGACAGTCATTTCTTATTCCCTTCCTGCTCTAAATTCTGATAAAAAGAAAAAAAAAATGAATCAAAATAAATAGCCAACCTTCCTTTAACTCTATCTACAAGGAGGGATATCTGCAAGGAGGAGCTTTTGTAAGGTATAAACAGCCCATTAAAATGATCAATTCCCTAATCTATGACTTCATTAAGTTTGGGCTTTCCTCTTTCCATACTGTGAGTTTGCTTTTAGCAAGCTTATCTACCAAGTATAATAAAAAAATGACACAGGTGTTAGAATTACTAGAACCATCAGACAGGGAACTTAAAATATTGCTCACCTGGCTCCCCATTTCTCAGTGCATCGTGCTGAGTAAAGAACACGCCAGGCTGAAAGGGAAAAGGCCATTTCACAGTATTGATCTCATTGCCAGAGACAGAACAAGATATGTGCCTTTCAATCCAAAAAGGAAATAAACCAAGCTGCCTTCCTGCCCTAGATAGAGCTCATAGTGATCACCTCCAGATCTGTCCATAGACTTTCCTTCCCTGGCTGGCTGTCGGTACACTTCTGAGGTCGGTGTACATGGTGACAAGCTACAACTTCCTTGTCAATCAAAAAGTTTTGCTCTTCTAGATCACTGCTTAAATTGCAGTTCATTAAAAAAGGAAAAAGAAAAAAAAAGTCACTCTGGGGCTAGCCTAGAGAGCACTGGGAAAATGACCTGCCCCTTCTGAAATGAGATACTGATCTTGCTTCAGGCTAAAGCTACTGAGAGGGGTGCCTGGGTGGCTCAGTCGGTTAAGCGTCTGCCTTTGGCTCAGGTCATGATCCCAGGGTCCTGCGATCGAGTCCCGCATGGGGCTCTCCGCTCTGCGGAGAGCCTGTTTCTCCCTCTCCCACTCCCCCTGCTCTTCTCTCTCTGTCAAATAAATAAAATCTTAAAAAAATAAAAAAAAAGGTACTGATAAATATTGAAAAGCTCACTTGAAGGTCTACTCCCAGTCTCATCTCCAGCCTTTCATGCTCTAACCCGAGCAATAAAAATCCCCAACTGGCAGTCTTCTAGTCACAAGGCCAATTTCCAAATTTAAAACCATGTGCCCAGTATGAGACAGATATAAGTGTGCTAAGCCTCACTGGACTCATACCTGTTCTGGGAGTTACTTCCATTCCATTTTTGCCCTACTGGGCAATTAAAATGGCATGAAAATCAATACTTCATTTGGAAGGAAGAAAGGGCTGGATGACCAGACCTCAATACATTCCTTCCCGGATTAGACAGTTCTTCAAAGCACACTTGACTAAATAAATTCCAGTGGTCCAAATGAGTCAGATGCCGGCATTAGCTGGAACAAGGAGCAAATCTTGCTTGTTAAAATCTTTGGCTAATTGGAGACTCTACTTGTTACAGTGAGAAAGAATTCAAGAGAAAGTGTGGTCAATGCCTCTCGGTTTTGAATTTTATCCAAATGCCGCAGGCCACAAGGAGTCCCTCAGGCCAGGAATTCAACTTCCCAGAACTAAAAACGGAGAAATTCATACTAATAGCTACAGCCTTTTCCAGGGTATTAGGGTATTCATATAAGGGCTCTAAAGCTCTACTCAGACAAGAGCAGCAGCTGTGGAAAGTCTAAGCTTCCACGGCTAGATCTTCACAGGACATCAGGTTCTAATTTGGATGTGATTGGGACAGAATGCACTTCTTCTTGAAGAGAAAAGGGTGATTTTAAACTGCTGTTTCAGATGTCGGTCCTATGGAGGTACCAAGATCAAAGCTGCACATTTCAGGAAATGATTATTTTCTTTTCTCTCCCCGTTTTGCCAGCTGATAATGTACTGCTTCTCTTCCTAAACCACATGAAATGAAAACTCTCTAAAGTCTGGCATGTTTCTGCCTTTTAAGTCCAGCCCAAATGTGATAAAGCATTTTAAAGAAAAGATAGATAAAAATAATAAAAGCTATTTTTACCTCTTGGCCAATGGCTTACAAACCCAAATGAGAAACAGAAAGACAGCACCTCCCTTTGTTTCTTCATTTTTAGTGGTGTATGAGTTCAGGTTATACTGGTATTTACCAAGATCTATATACCCCTCAAAAACATGAGGGGGTGGGGCACTGAGGGAAGAAAGAGGAAAAAAAGAGGAAAGAAATGTTGGCTAAGAGGTGTGCCAAGGCAATAATGGATTTTCAGAACTTGAAAAGGTTGATGAAACCCACACCAGGTTCAGTATACCTTTTCCATAGCTCAGCCACAAGACCTCTCTAGGTTAAAATACAATTGCAGAACTTTTTGTGAATGAAAAGGCAAGCTGGTAGTGGTTAAGAGTTCTAGGGTAAAAACAAAACAGAACAAAAGAAACACAACCACGACTGGAAATTTCTGGGACTGTTAAGGTTCTCTTTGAAAACTTATCTTTATCAAGGAGAGGCCTGGCTGTCACCACCTTAACCATTACAGTATGACCAGAGAGACAAGCAGACATTGCGGGCCTCCAGGCGTGATGCCACGGCAGGTGTACCACGTTACCAATGCAGTCTCATTGCCAACCAATGTTAACCACACCGAACTATGAGCAAATAATCAGAACCCTGGGCCGTAAATGACATTCTACCAGACGACTGTTTGGGATTCTCCAAAAAAGCCAATGACATGTAAAAAGGACTATTCTAGATTTAAAAACTGAACAGCCAAATGCAATGAATACGCATTCAATGGATTCTGGATCATAAAACTAATGGGCAGCATATAAAAGACATCTTTGGGGTATTGGGGAAAATTGGAGTATGAACTGTTTATATTATTGCGTGAACCTTCTAACGTGTTAGTAGATATATAGAGAAATGCCATTCTTAGAGGTATGCTGGACTATGTGGGGGTGGAGTGTCTACAACTTACTTTCATAAGATTCAGCAAAAGTATATATATATTTGTGTGTGTATACATATGTATGGAGAACGTGTTAAAATTAAACAATTTTGTGAATCCAGATAAAGGGCTGTTGGTCGTTATACTATTCTCTCAATGCTTCTATAGACTAAAATGTTTTTGTAAGTTGAGGGAAGAGTTTTTTTTTCCATGACATGTATCTCTTGTCTTCCTTTTATCACTTCTCCAACAACTTTTAAGTTTCTGTTCGTGTGGGATTTGTAAGGTTTGTAGAAGTAGAGCAGAAGACCACTACCCTTAATAGGTGAGCTTTATGTTTTAATTCGTGGAACGAGGGATAGTTGTGAGGCTGTTGAGCTCTAACATTTCCAGAACCTCAGTGACGATACCGTAGGTCAGAGTAATTTCAAGTAGCTGAGTCTGAAATCAGAGCGTCGCAGTTCCAGCATAACGCCACTGACTTCTACGTCACTTCGCCAAGCTATGCTGTCTCAGGGTAGTTTTCAAATACATACCAAATTGTACATTCTCTCTTGTATATGGTCTCCTTCCCCCACATTCCTGTTGCTCCAGAACATACGTTTCCATTAGAACCACTGTTTTTTAATAGTGTGTTGGCAAGTATGTGTTCCCACTGAATTATAAAATTTCGTTAAGATGTAAGTACCCTGTTCTAATCCCAGAATTTAGCATAGCACCATGGCACAAAACAGGAACTTGAACAATTACAAGCTGAAGAGAGGAGTAGGTAAAATAAAGATCTAAGGTGAAGATTCTCAAGGGAAACAATACACATGGGTGTTTAACATGCAATGATGTGGTTTCTCTAAAATGACTGGTGGGAGACAGATGGACAAGGGACCACTTGTAATAAAAACTTTAAAATGTTTTTTTTGGCCACATGGGCCTTTGTTAGAGGAATGGAGAAGTCTCTGAAACATAAGATAAAGAGAAAAGAAGCTATATTTATGGAATAGAAATGATCATTACCTTGTATCGGGAGCCACAGTTCAACCAGAGGCCTGGCTGAGTTAACTCGTTTGTCCAAAACTTAATAATGTTTGCTATAAGGCTGCATTAATGAACAGAATTCCATAAATCAAAATTTGTATTTTATGTCTAATTGAGCACTTAAAATTTCAAGATACATGATTTTTTTCTGAGCTGTGTTAAACACTTCCTACTTAATGTCCCTTACTTAAGTCATGTTACTTAATGTTCCTACTTAAAGCTTATTTTAAACATTTCAGTATAAAAAAATGAACCAAACTCTTTCCCTGAGGTAAGTTTTTTACTGTTTCTGCAACATAGCTATTTCAGTAATATTTGCTATAACACTATAATGAAATCTGTCGGGAACTGGAAAGAGGAGTTATTTTACTATAACTGAAAAACTGGAGCACATTTGAGAATTTCTGGTAACGCTGGGAATAGCGCCCTAAATGAAAATAATTGTATCAACAAAAAGAAATTCTTCTTCTTAGATCAGTCTTGAGGACTGAATAAAAATGATAAAGAAATATCACATTAGAGAAACTTTTAAGTCTTTAAATAAAAAGAGGAACTGAAAGAAGAATAACGAGGACTTGCTACATACAGCACCACCTACCAGGGCAGAGCCAACACCCAGAGTAGGAAAGAAAACATCCCTTTCAACCATGGGGCAATTTTTACAAACTCATTTTTCGTGGAGCGGGAAAAATAATCAGACAAATCAAAGGTATCTTTGGAAAATTTAATTTGGACCATATTTTCTTTCTCTTGCTGAAAACACCAAGTATTTCCATACATTTTGGGTTCCAGAGCTTACAAAGGGGCAGTGGGTTTCCTGCAGTCACATACTGTACCCAACTTTCTATAGAAAGATCATTTTCCAACCCTGCTTTTGAGTATTTCCTTAAAAATGCTTTAAAGGTTCCTTATAATAAATGGCAAGTAAAACAAAGTAAGGCTTTATTTTCTCCTTTTTCCCCTTTTTTGGTACTGCGTGTTGGAGGAATAAGGAAGGAAGACTTGTCACATGAGTGTTGGTACCCTGGGGACTGCTGCTGGGTCCTCCGAGGTGCACCCATTAATACTGCGGGCCCGATGCACCCCTGCGGTGAGGAGCCTGGGATGGGTAAGTGCGGAGCGGCCTGTCACAGCCACGTCATAGCACAGGGGGGTCTGCGGGCTGCCTGGGGCTTCTCGGGGCTCACAGCGCTCCTGGCCTTCAAGAGTAATAAAGGAGCTGGGGCCAAATCACGACCAGAGGTCTCCCACCCGAAGCCGCAGTACCACAGGTTCCCTTCCGCGGGCCTTACGCATTTAAAGACTAAATGTATTACTGAAAATAAAACGAGAAAAAAATCCCTTTACTAATTTTTTGTATCAAATTAGTAAAATGGAAATAAAAGCATTTGATAAAACATATTTTCTAGGTCAGATGAAAGCAACTCCCTTGCAAGATAACCTCAGTAATATAGGTCACTATTTATATATTTTTGCCTGGTGCACACATTTCTTCAATCGCATCATCTGAACAGCTTTGTCATCTTTCAAACTTGCGGTTTCATTAGCTTAAAAAAGGGATAAAGCAGCCAAATTAATATTAATTCTGGTTGCAGAAAGACATCGCAGACATTAACCTTCATCTTCTCAAGTGTTAAGAGCACATGATTAAAAGGTAATCATACGGTTTCCTCTCTCTTAACAGAAAACTAAGCAGCTAGTGTCATCAAATCTATATCTAGTAAACACAGGGCCCCTCTGAAATACAAAATTAAATTCTTTTGAGGAATAGGTTTGTGATTTTAGTTGTGTGGGATGTACATTTATTCACTCAATTTTGTAGTAAAAATGCATGGTCTTCACGTCTTCGTAATACACGAGGGATTTCTTCATCGCCTCAGCAGGCTCTCACACACAGACAGCAGGCCGGGTTCCTTGGCTTGTCTCCTCAAGGGGAGGCAGCCACAGGTCATGTGCTCTCAGAAGCCCTGCAAAAACTCTTGTAGCTGGGTGACGATCTCTGTGTCCACCGTCTCCATGAGGGACTGGAAGCCTTGCTCTCCCAGGAGCTCCTGCTGTGCCTTAAGCTTCTCGTAGATAAACTGCTGCAGCGACACCGTGTGCACCGGGTCCTTCAGGGCCAGCTGTGGGACAGAGAGGAGCCACACTGTGTTAAAGAGGCAAAACACGTCCCTCTTCCCTGTGACTACAAGGCTTTGTCATCTCCTCCGCAGCAACACAACTGCTTCTGCCTCCCTTCTTACAAGGGATTCTCAAATAGTCCCACTGTGGAAAAGTTTGCTGGAGATTTCATTCAGTCTGTCCATCCTCAGTTCCCTAGGGCCTCTGAGCCTAAGTTGTCCGATGAGCCCAATTTCTCAACAGCTCAGGGTTCATCCACGTAAAGATTCAGAACCTGGGAGAAAGAACATGCCGCAGAGCATTTAAACACAACTGTCTGGGTTCCTCCTAGGCAGATCAGGTGCTCCTGGGGCAGCTCAGGGAGGCCCTCAGGACGGACAAGAGGAAACACTGCCCTCTCCTGCGCTGCCAAGCTACTGACATTCACATGTATGCTTCCGGTTAAGAGAAAAAGAGAAAAAAAGAATCAAGAAAAACAGATTTAAAAACAAAACAAAACAAACACGTACTCCTCTTCTCCCCTGGGATATTTGGAAATCCAAAGAAATAAAACAAAAAGGAACCCACCATTCCATTTCCTAATGATAACGATCAAAACAGAAAACACTGTGGCCTCCTTTGTCTTCTCTGCGCGTGCGCCACATATAGATACACAATTAGTGCTGCTCTTTAAATTTATACTATCACACAAAAACTCCACTCCAACACATTTGAAGAATTCTGTATCTATTCATGTCATAATTTTTTGTTATAGGCATGTTGAAATAATCGTGGTATAAATACAATTCTAATATTGCCAAATAATCCCTCACAAGTGCTGTTCTCTACATTTCAGATTATTTCCTTACACCTAGCTCTACTTTAGAAGAATTTACTAAAAGACACAGACAATTTTATGATTCCGGATACATATTATCAAGTTGTTTTTCCTATGGTTAGTACAAATTTAAAAGGTATGAGAGTTTTCAAATGGTGACATTGTTTTTAACACTGGTATTACCATTATTTAAATTCTTTATAATTTTAAGATTTTATTTATTTATTTGACAGAGAGAGCGAGCAAGAGAGGGAACACAAGCAGGGGGAGTGGGAGAGGGAGAAGCAGGCTTCCCGCTGAGCAGGGAGCCCGATGCGGGGCTCGATCCCAGGACCCTGGGATCATGACCTGAGCCGAAGGCAGACGCTTAACTACTGAGCCACCCAGGCGCCCCCTAAATTCTTTATAATTTAAGAAGTGAAAAATAACACACCCTACTTGAAGCCGTACATTTCTCTCATCATCAATAAAGGTGGACATCTGCAAGGCTTAAGTAAAGAACATGAGCTTGTGTGCCCAATATGGCTGAACAGAAATTCTTTTTCCTTACTGATTTTCAATTTAATTTTAGGTAGATGAAGTGGCTGGATCATATCTGCTGTTTGAGCAACGTAAAGAAATTTTAAAATAATGCCCATAAATGGAAAATATAACTGAGAGGCAGAGACAAAGATGGCATGAATTTGAAATTAAACCCCTTAGGTGACCAATCTAGAGTTATATGATAAATCCAAGGCAAGGATGAATTCAATCCTCACTGAAGGTGGACAGGAGAGAGAACACTAAGAACTGCAAACACAAAGCCCTGCCTTCACAAGACTGAAGATATCACTGTACAAAATGCACAAAAACTGAGGATGAACTTTTCCAAATATTCGCTCTCTTAAGCAAAACGCAGTAATGTTTAGTATTATTTTAATTAAAGTGAAATAGATCTCTTGCTAAAGGGGATGTGCACTTCGTTGAGATATCATGAATTATCTGTAACTAAAACCATCTGCTACAATATGAGAGAAACAGAACTGAGCTTGAAATTGATGTTCAAACAAGGGACTCCAACTACTGAAATGAGCTTGGCAGAGTGGTTTAAACGCTGTTTCAATTTGCTATAAACAACTGCAAACAGTTAATTTATCAAATCTCCACCCCTTAATTTTCAACAGATTAATAAAAAGGAAAAATATTATAATATTAGTACCCACCAGATATGGCATACCACTATATTGGTATAATATATTTTTCAGGTATCTTCATCAGTCATACAAAGATTAAAAGCATTAGTCTCTTATGGAAGGAAAGCTGTGGAAGGGAGAAGGAAGAAAAAATACATACAGAATCTCCAAATGGACATCTTAAAAAAATCTTTAAAAAAACAACAAGTTTTTCTTAGCTAAAAATACCACATTAGCAAATACATGTCTCTTTTGGCTTGTGGCAGAAATTCATTAATCATAGCTATTAATACTTTCTTTTGAAGAAATTTATGAAATAGATTAACTAAATGATTTTCTGGAGAAAAATCCCTGCTGCACATCCACTAAAAATCCAGGTATCATTTCTCTGAATGTTGCAGTGCCGTTGCTAGAATTAAAAGACACTGAAGTCGCTAACAGCATTTTCAAAACTATTATTTTTATATAAATAATGCTCACATTACGTAATAAACTCAATTCCCTGATTTAATGAAAAAATACAGAACATTTACATGTTCACCGGGTGGTACATTCCTGAGAAAATAATTAGTTTTATAATGTAATAAGCAAATTATAATAGGAAGATAACTCTGCTGTTGAGAAAACTATACTGCAAAAGTGGATATGAAGTAGACTTCTAATTCCAAAATAACAGAATAAAGTATTTTTCTAATTCTTCCAGCTAAGTACAACTAAAACCCCTGGACATTACATATATAAAACACAGGAAACAAAAAGGTGAAGAGAAGAAAGGCAGAGTGGATAGGGCCCCAGCCCTGAAGGCAAGTCCCAGCACTGAGCGTCCTGGCCTTCTTCTCGCCTCATAGATCACGAATTTGGGGCTAAAGACGCCCACGACCCGGACATGCTAACAAGCACAGATGAAAAAAACTCCAACAAAAAGTCTGCTCTCTATCCAAAGAGCCAGTAAGGGACCGCATAGCAGGACAGAAAACTTTCAGGCACTAATTGGTCTACTTCATTCAGCCAAACACCAAGACTAAACTGTGGTTCCATCCCACTCATGCCAGGCTGTTAAAAAGGATCTGACCCACCCATCCCCCAACAGAGTCTGTGGAGATGCTTGGGCAGCTTGGAACCCCCTTCCAATCCCAGGGAGGTGTGAGTGGAGGCCTAGTGGGGAACCCTGCCTTCTGCACCCTCCTGGCAGTGACCAAGTGCAATAGGCACTTCTGTCAGAGTGGTGTCAAAAGAAGGCGGCTAAAACAGAAGGTTTAATAAGATTCAGAATCCAGAAATACCAAAAAATATCCAGGTTTTAATAAAAAAAAAAATCACTCATCACCAAAAGGTGTCAGGGGCAGGAGGGAAAAGGGTTTACTTATAAAAGAGCAACAGAGGGGTCTTTGGGTGATGGAAATGTTCTGTATCTTGACTCATATTCTGGTCATGATGCTATAGTTTTGCAAGATGTTATGAGTGGGGGGACATGGACAGCAACACATCACAAACCAGAGCGCTCAGTGATCTGCTAACCTCAAACACCAAGAATACACTGGGAGCCATGGCATTAATTTCCTGAAGGTAAATGACCAAAACAGTTTGGTACCTACAGGCCCAAATTGAAACAAGTTAATCACCAAAGAATCTTATAAAATCAGAAACTGTTTATTCTTCTTTTCCACATATTTCCAACAAGTGTGATTATCTTCGCTCAGGTGCAGGTTTGCTCAGATGTACAAATGTGAAGAGATAAAAACCTTCTACAGAAAAAATAAAGGCAACAGTATTGAGGCTCCGCTGACAACACAGAAATATTGGGAATAATGGGAAGACAGCCAACTATTCAAAATGGACCCAGACTAGATGTGATGTGTGGTACTGGGGATTGCATCCTGCAACTAAGACCATTAGTGAAAAACTGGTGATATCTAAATAAAGCCTGCGGGTTAGTTAACATAATACACCAGTGTTGGTTTCTCAACTTTGACAAATGTGCCCGGGTAACATAAGATGCTGACATTAGGGAAAACTGGCTGAGTGGCACATGAGGAGGGCTCTGTACTACATCTGCTACTTTCCCGTAAACCTAGAACTGTTCCAAAATAAAAAGGGCATCTCTATGCCAGTACCAAACTGTTTTAATTACTGCACCTTTGTGATCAATTCTGAAATCACAAAGTGTGATGCTTCCCAAGCTCTGTTCTTTTTCAAGACTACTTTGGCTACTCAAGGTCTTTCGTGGTTCCTATGAATTTTAGAACCGTGTTTTCTGTATCTGTAAGAAATGCCATTGGAATTTCGACGGGGATTACACTGAATCTGAAGATTGCCTTGGGTAGTATGGACATCTTAATATTAAGTCTTCCAACCCATGAATAAAAGTATCTACTTGCTTGTGTCTTCTTTAATTTCTCTTATCAATATTTTGTAGTTTTCAGTGTACACGTCTTTCACTTCCTTAAATTTATGCTGAAGTCTTTTATTCTTTTTGATGCTGTCGTAAGTGGGATTTGTTTTCTTAATGTCCTTTTCAGATTGTTCACTTAATACGTAAAATACAACTGATTTTTTGTGTATTGACTTTGTATCCTGCAACTTTACTGAATTTGTTTATTAGCTCCAGGAGTTTTTAAAAATAGGTCTTCAGTGTTTTCTATATATAAGATCATGTCATTTGCAAAAAGGGACAATTTTATTTCTACCTTTGCAATTTGCATGCTTTCATTTCTTTTTCTTGCCTAATTGCTCTGACTAGGATTTCAGGTACTATGTAGAATATACAGAACAATTAACAAAAAACAAAGATTAGAAGTAATGCCACACATATATAGTCAAGTGACCTTCAACAAGGGCATCAAAAGTAGACAATGACGAAAGGATAGTCTCTTCAACTAATGGTGTTGAGAAAACTGGATAGCCAAATGAAAAAGAAAGAAATCCTTATCTTTCACCACACACAAAAACCAACTCAAAATGAGTAAGACTTAAACATAAGGCTCCTAGCAAAAAAAACGGGAAAAGCTTCATGCCGTTGGCCTTGGTGAAGATTTCACAGATATGTCAACAAAAGGAAAACTGGCAAGGGAGACTACAATAAACAAATTTTATAAGTTTGGTGCAGGTACAACCTGCCTTAGACACCTCAATTAACTTACACAAATGTTCAATTAGACAACATCTAAGCGGCAAGGCTGGCAAGCTCATTTTTGAAATGAGAAAAAAATGAGGTCTCTAGGCTTTGAGTGACAGCCAAGGTTGATTTTTCTCAAGTTAATGACATCAAGAGAACCAGAATACGGACTTCCAAATTTCTGGTTTTGTTCTCTATTACTTCCATATGCCTAACCCCCACTCTCATCCTCCAAGAAAGTACATGATCATTTAAGAAATATTTCCATTAAAATGGTTAAGATAAAATTAGAAACCTTATAATAGGTTTCTGTTATTAGAAGATAATTACCCAACAATCCTGACTCCAGGGCAATGCCAAATAAATTAAGTGCTAACAGCCTAACTCACTTCAAAAGTCCATACACTGGATTTTAATAAGCAAGTAGTTTGGTACTCCTTGACTGTGAAATTATTACTTTAAGACAGAATGGTTCTGGTTGAACTGTTTACCTCTGTTGGTAATTATAGCCTTCTGACATTTGCCTTGACCCATAAGGTTAGTCTTCAAATTGGTGTAAGATTTTAGCTCCTGTGGTGCCACTTACCAGGATATACATTTCTTGCTCTTTGAGATTTTGAGTCCTTAAAACTAAAAAATATTCCACTGCATTAAATCAGCAATTTCACCCAGCAGGAATTCACATAGCTGAATCCTTTATTTTTCTTAGGTTATGTGGCATATCATATCACTGTTCACTTTATAAGCCTCCATATATCTATAATTTTTCAGAAATTATTTTCTATAAAGTTATTTTTGTTGGAATTTTGCTAGACAGAAAAAGTTTCCTACCTTTAAAAATGCAAAAGATTTTTGTAAGAATAGTGATATACTTTCCATGAAACCTGGCAGAATATGTATAACCACACTAGCTATGCAACAGACCAAAAATCTTAAAGGAAAATTTGCCTACAACAATTCACTTAACCACGTAGTCTTCAAAACTTCCTCAGTTTGATCTTTGGTTTAAAATTCCCTTTTTTGATCCCTCATTGTTTCACTATAGGGAACTGTGAATTTCTGAAATATATCTACATCCAAATTTCTAAAATCTGCTGGATGTGAACTCTCCTAACTCAGTGGCTTAACGAAGAGTTTTGAGTCCTGTAGATGCCAACCTGAACCCATCTCATCAATAGGGCCTGGCAATGCAAATTCAGTCACTAATTAAACCCAGTGTGGAACTCAATTTCCAAGGTAGCCAGCAAGATTTTTATCATCACTGTTGTAGCTGTCCACTGAGGAATTTAGACCACAGTTTCCATCTGATGAACTTGTGAGTAAAGGAGCTGTTCTACACTGTTAGGTCTAGAATGACTCGGACCCAGGCTTCATGAGATAAAAATGACAGTGCATATATATCTCAGTGACAAAAATGCAAATTATAATTTAGGAATTAGCTTACAACCCAGGTTTTCTGATAAAACTGTTTTTCTCTCCATCAGTCCCAGACCATGACTACTTGGGTATTTTTACTCTACTTTCAGTCTTATTCTGGTTATGCCTTTCTAAGTGCTTCATTCAAATCTTTATAAAGTAAGCTTGAGAAAAATGCACAATTTAATCAATGAGCCAAAGTCAGTATTTCAAGCCCAGATCTGAGCAACAGAACATCTGCTTATTTCTTCACATTTGTTTCAGTATCGTATGTTCTTCATCAGAGTGATTAAATAGCAATCACAATATTATATCTGCATTTACTAAACTCTAACCACAAGCAAGGCGTGTGCTAAGCACAGGTTAGGCCTTTTACACACATTATTTCATTTAAAACTCACAATAAGGAATCCTGAGGAGGAGAGGAAACCCACAGCATGTAACCAAACATTTCCGCAGAGTGGTTTTCACCCTGAGCAGCACACTGGGCATCATTTGAGGAACATTAAGAACTGCTGATGGCTAAGTCTCACTTCTAGAGATTCTGGTGTAACTGGTTTCAGGCATTAGAATTTTTAAAAGCTCACAAGAATCTGATGCATAATTTAAGAGAAAGAGTGCTATAGAAAACTTTGAAAAAAACAGTTTTGAGGACTGAAATTTCAAGTAAACCCAAGAAAATCTCTATAGATATCTTCATATTCATTAAAATAAGTATAGGTAATAGACTCAATAAAACATATGACACTTCAAAATTAAAACTCTTAAACTAGTAATTCTAAGCCCTATAAACTTAATTCCCATATACAACCCCATATTCTACAAACTCTTCAGGGCTTCCTTTCTCCTTCGGTTTCAAAGAGACATTTATGAGGTCCTTTTGCTTTACTGTAGGCAAACTAGGAAGTGGCAATGTCCCTTTTTTTTTTTTTTAATTGTTTGACTCCTTCACCAACCAAAAGTTTGATGCCTTTTTGATTGTAATTTTTGACTCTAGAATTCCAAAGGATTACCCACATCACAAGGTAAGTAAAATACAAATCTGTAAGGGACCTTTATTTTGCCTGCTTTTCCTAACTGGTTATTGCTAGTAAGTATCAGCAATACACATTGGCATGTTTATCACTTAATTGGTTACCTTGTTAAACTCTCTTCACTTGATTTGTTGATTTTCCTGGACTTTTCTGACTTAAACATTCATTTAAATAACTAATGACTTGTCTCTTTGCCAATACTTATACCCACACTCACTCAAATGCACTTACTCTCTTCTCATCACAATGGCTAAAAATTCTACGTGACAGACTATCACCGAAATTTTTTACTCTTCTTCCTAGGTACATAGATAGATCACATCTCCCAGTCAATGGAATGTGAGCAAAAAAGATATGTCATAACCCAGCCTGACTCTTAAACCACTCCTACTCATTCTTTTTCTCCCTATCTTCCAACTAGAAAGAAGCCAAGATGGCAGCATCCTCAATACATCTAGATCATCCCTGAATGACTCTGTGAATTACATAGCCACTCATAATTCTCTCCTTTTTTTGTTTTTCCTGAGTGAAAAAAATATATTGAGATTCCAGGGGTCTGTTTTAGAAGATGACATTCTCTGGCATTTAGATCATTCTCAACAGTGGTATGTTTATGTTTAGATTCAAATAGCTATTTCAAAAATCACATTAAAGTCATATTCTTCTATTCCTATTTCATTAACAAATTTGCCAGGAATAAATGCCAAATTTAATGTTGGATTAAATTTGCTAATAGTCACTTACTATTTTGCATCTAAAAAAATTACTATTGTCTTTTTTGTTTTATTCTTTTCCTGAGAGGTGCCACAGTTTTCTGTGTTCAATCTTTTCCTTAAAATTTGATAGTTCAAAAAGAAATAATAAAAAAGGAATGAAAGAAAAACGGGGAGAGAAAGGACAAAAGGGAGAGAGAGAGGGAAGACAAGCTGCTGCTAAAAGAATACCACTAGTAAAATTAAATGCATAAACTACATTTCTTTTTAAATTAATAGTACATTCCAGTAAAACCACTTATGAAATGAACAAATAAAAAACATCACTAAGGGAGGGTTTTTTTAGTTTGTTTTTCAGAAAAATGGGGAGACAACCTAAAACACTTCTTCCATGGTTATAAGTCTATCTCTACCTGCTCCTAAGTTGTTTTTTATTTTTCATTTTTTGGTAATTATATTTTATGAAAAAATTGTCTATTCTGACAAGATTTTCCATTGACTAGCCAGGACTTGCATGTATAATCCCTGAAGTTAGAGGTGTCCCTATACCTAGTATTTTATATTTATGCTCAACCCCGCCACACACCCCCCTTGATGTGGCCCACCAAAGTAGGGCTTAGGAAGGTCACGTGAGCAATGGAGTTTTTGCTCAGGTCCATTTTCCAGCAGGCCTTGTGGGTTGCCCATCCTCTGGTAATTTCCCAGTTCCAGAATGTGTAACTGGACTGAACTTAGCATCTGGCAGAATCCCCATACTGGGTTCTGGGTTTCTTTAAGGCTTTCTTTTACTCACATCTTGAAATGAGCTGTTTGTTTTTTTAAGATTTTATTTATTTATTTGAGAGAGAGAGAGAGCACAAGCAGGGGAAGAGGGAGAAGCACACTCTCTGCTGAGCAGGGAGCCCGACTCACCTCCGGGCTTGATCCCAGGACACTTAACCAACTGAGCCACCCAGGCGCCCCTAAAATGAGTTGAGTTAATTTATTTTCATTCTTTCTTGTTAATAAAATTACTTAAGACTATGAATAATTTAGTTGTATCCACATATTTTAAGTGTAATAATCTCACTGTGGTATATCACCTATTTAAAACTGCAAGCTTCCTCTTTAAAATACTGTTTGAAAAACTTTATGTGACCAGTATTTTTTCTCAACCTTTAATTTCTGGTTTCACTTCACTGTAGTCAAAAAAATATATTCTGTACTATTTCTACTCTGAGAAATTTGGTCTCCTTTGTAAGCCTAAAATACGCTCAGTTTTTATACACATTTCATGAACATTTGAAAAATGTTTATTCTATTGATAGGATAGAATTTTTATTTATAGGCACTAAATTAAGTGCCTGATTATATTACTGATTATATTGTTCAGTTCTGTCACCACATACCCTGTAGGAGACCATCTTAGGTTCAACTAAACATGTAAGATCCCAAGACCATCACAGGCTATTTTAGCATCAGTTTACTCAGAAGGGCATAGGGATGAGGAGATATCACAAAATGGTAATGTTTAAGGAGAATACAATAAATTTTGGACCATTAAAAATGTTGTGATCAGGGGCACCTGGGTGGCTCAGTCGGTTAAACGTCTGTCTTCACCTCAGGTCATGATACCAGGGCCCTGGGATAGAGCCCCATGTCTGGCTCCCTGCTCATCGGGGAGCCTGCTTCTCCCTCTCCCTCTGCTGCTCCCCCTCCCTCTGCCACTCCCCCTGCTTGTGCTGTCAAATAAATTAATAAAATCTTTAAAAAAATATTATGATCATAGGTGCATTTTTAGAATCCTATACATTACAGCAGTAAATCAAAGACGATCTTCATGGAGTATCTCTAATAGTAAAAAAATTCTAATGCCATCACTAAACTAATAAATAATTGAAAGATATCCTTCTTCCATTCATGTTGTTATCAAAATAAAATGACTACATAACAAAGTGTAACCGAGTATTTAGGGGTGTGCAACCAGTGTTCCTAAATTAGGCAACAAAAGCCTACTAGACTGATCTAAATGTATTATTCTCAGTAGTGCCTGTGTTCTACTGCTTCTTTTCCAGAAATATCAATATTCATGTTGGTCCATTCTGTGAGAGAATGTACTATAAAACCAAACATGTGCCTTAATACATTGATCCAGTTATATGTAGTTTCCAGGTGATAGAGAAAATGGAAAGAGGATAAAGAGAAACAGGAAAAATCAGATGAAATTTCTATTTACAATTTAAATGTCATCTTTGGATTGAGTTTTCTGAATATCACTTATTTCTGCCAATACTGTTATGAAAGGGATTGAGAAATCAACATCACAAGTGTAAGCCACCCTATTATAGGAAACACCTGCTCCCTTACATCTTACTGCTCCAACTGCCTCTATGGTTCCAAGAAGTGAGATCATTGAGCACATCTTAAGAGAATCTCAAGTTTTAGGGCGCCTGGGTGGCTCAGTCGTTAAGCGTCTGCCTTCACCTCAGGTCATGATCCTATGATCCCAGGGTCCCGGGATCGAGTCCCACATCGGGCTCCCTGCCCGGCAGGAAGCCTGCTTCTCCCTCTCCCACTCCCCCTGCTTGTGTTCCTGCTCTCGCTATCTCTGTCAAATAAATAAAATCTTTAAAAAAAAAAAAAAAAAAAAGAGAGAATCTCAAGTTTTTTGATAAAATGCTTTATAAGCTTAAGCTGATAATCAGATGAAAGGTTAAAAAGTGCTATAAATAGGGACGCCTGGGTGGCTCAGTTGGTTAAGCGTCTGCCTTCAGCTCAGGTCATGATCCCAGGGTCCTGGGATCGAGTCCCGCATCGGGCTCCCTGCTCCGCGGGGAGCCTGCTTCTCCCTCTGCCTCTGCCTCTCTCTCTCTCTCTCTATCTCTCATGAATAAATAAATAAAATCTTTAAAAAAAAAAAGTGCTATAAATAGGAAATGCTGAAAGGGAACTTACAAAGGCAAAAAAATTTAACAGTAAGTCAATGCTCTCAATCTATTTCAAAAACTGGGCTTATCATTTCATCAAAGTAAAGCCATCAATAATTTATAAAAATTACAGAATATGATGGGAATGAATGGGGGAACAAAAACTTTCTATTGTGACCATCTGCTGATACAGCAAAATCATTGAAGAAACTGCAGTATTTTAAGACCTGTATTAACTCACTATTTCTGGGAAGGGAAATACTGTTCTATGGCTCTTTAACCTAAATTTGCTGGAGTACTTGACATGACCTCATGCATGATTTAAACTACATAGTGTAGGGGCGCCCGGGTGGCTCAGTTGATTGAGCGACTTGACTCTTGATTTTGGTTCAGATCATGATCTCAGAGTCATGAGGCTGACCCCTGCATTAGGGCTTGAGCTGGGCATGGAGCCTGCTTGGGATTCTCTCTCCCCCCCTCCCTCTGCCCCTCAGCCCCCCATCACATGCGCATGCCCTCTCTCTCTCAAAACAAACAAAAACCCAACAACCATTATAACATGCATCTATAGCTGTTCAATTAAAAAAAAAAAAAACAACTATGGGACTTCATCAAGATAAAAAGCTTCTGCACAGGGAAGGAAACAATCAATGAAACAGGCTACCTGCAGAATGAGAGAAGATATGTGCAAACCACATATCTGATAAAGGGCTAGTATCCAAAATATATAAAGAACTTATCAAACTCAACACCCAAAAAACAAATAATCCAGTTAAGAAATGGGCAGAAGACATGAACAGACCTTTCTCCAAAGAAGACATCCAGATGGCTAACAGAAACATGAAAAGATGCTCAGCATCACTCATCATCAGGGAAATAAAAATCAAAACCACAATGAGATACCACCTCACTCACATCTGTCAAAATGGCTAAAATTAACAACATAGGAAATAACAGATGTTGGCAAGGATGCAGAGAAAGGGGAACCCTCTTACACTGTTGGTAGGAATGCAAGCCGGTACAGCTACTCTGGAAAACAGTATGGAGGTTCCTCAAGAAGTAAAAAATAGAATTACCCTACGACCCAGTAATTGCACTACTAGGTATTTACCTAAACATAGTGATTCAAAGGGGAATGTGCACCCCGATGTTTACAGCACCATTATCAACAACAAATTATGGAAAGAGCCCAAATGTCCATCAACTGATGAATGGATAAAGAAAATGTGGGGGTGTGTGTGTGTATGTGTGTGTAATGGAATATTACTCAGCCACCAAAAAGAATGAAATCTTGCCATTTGCAACAATATGGATGGAGCTAGAGTATATTATGCTAAGTGAAATAAGTCAATCAGACAAAGACAAATACTATATGATTTCACTCATATGTAGAATTTAAGAAAGAAAGCAAATGAACATAGGGGACAGGAAGGAAAAATAAAATAAGATGAAAATTGAGAGGGAGGCAAACCACGAGAGATGCTGAATTCTAGGAAACAAACTGAGGGTTGCTGGGGGGGAGGTGGGTGGCGGGCTGGGCTAGATGGGGGATGGGTATTAAAGAGGGCACTTGTTGTGTTGAGCACTGGGTGTTATATGTAAGTCATGAGTCACTAAATTCTACTCCTGAAACCAATATTACACTATATGTAAACTAACTAGAATTTAAATAAAAATTTGAAAAAAAAAAAGTTTCAGTGCCATGGACACCACAGGTGGCAGCCTCTCAGGGATGATGAAAGGTAAAGACAAATGGAGAAGCTTCATGCTTAATAATTCTAACGTTTGTAGAAATGTACAAGGAAACAAAGAAGAAAGCCTAGAGTACAGGAATGAGTCACATTATAAAATGGCCATTTTCTTAAAAAAAAAAAGAGTATTTATATAATTTATATGTAAAGTACGCTAAGGAATTATGATTCAATAATCTACATGGGTAACTTCAGTCTGAAATAAGAAGTAACAGCTATTGGTAAACAAAGCCTTCTACCCATGAAATGTGGATGTGACATAGTATTTCTGGAATTTGGGCTTTATACAAAATTCATATTCAAATGATATCTGAAGCTTTATGGTCCATTGTCATTTATGCAGTCACAGCAAAAGAATAAGTAAATTTGTGGTAGAATGTGGCTGTACAACAATTTTTCCTAGAGCACAAATCTGACCAAGTCAGTCCTTTGGTGACAACGAAGTGCCACTGGCAGATAACGTTACATTAGTTTCAAGTGTACAACATAGTGATTTGACAACTCTACATCTTATGCTGTGCTCAACACAAGTGTAGCTACGGTCTGTCACCATACAACACTAATTCAGTACCACTGAGGATTTTCCCTATGTTTACCTTTCACCCCCGTGGCTTTCATTCCGTACCTGGAAGCCTGTATATCCCACTCCCCTTCATCCATTTTGCCCATCCCCCCATCAGTTTGCTCTCTGTATTTATAGGTCTGTTTCTGCTTTGGGTTTATCATTTGTTTAGTTTTTGAGACTCCACAGATGAGTAAAATCATATGGTATTCATTTTTCTCAGTCTGACTTACTTTACTTAGCATTATACCCTCTAGGTCCATCCATGTTGTTGCAAATGTAAAGATCTCATTCCTTTTCGCAGCTGAGTTAATATTCCGCTGTACATACGTATACCACATCTTCTTTATCCATTCCTCTATTGATGGACATTTGGGTTGTTTCCCTATCTTCTTTACTGTAAATAATGCTGCAGTAAAAACAGGGGTGCATATATCTTTCTGAATTAAAATTAATGTTTGCATTTTCTTTGGGTAAATACCCAGTAGTGGAACTAATGGATCATATGCTATTTCTAGTTTTAATTTTTTGAGCAACCTCCATGCTGTTTTTCCAGCGATTGCACCAATTTACATTCCCACTAAGAGCGCACAAAGGTTTCTTTTCCTACACATGCTCACCAACACTTACTTCTTGTCTTTTCATTCTAGCCATTCTGACAGGTGTGAGTGATACCTCATTGTGGTTTTGCTTTGATGACAACTTTCTGATGGCTCCCTATTCCTACCAAACAAAATCCAAATTTCTAGCTTTCTGTAGCTGCCCTAACTACCACAAATTTATTATTTTACAATTCTATAGATTAGGAATCCAGAACAGTCTCACTGGACTAAAGTCAAGGTGTGTCAGCAGGGCTGTCTTTTCTGAAGGCTCTAGGGGAGAACCTATTTTTCTGCCCTTTCCAAAAGCATCTGGAGGCTGTCTTCAAAGCAACAGCACGTTGAGTCTTTCTGACACTGCATCATTGTGACCCTCTCTGCCACCTCTCTCTTCGACTTTTTTTTTTTTCTTAAAGACCTTATTTACCTATCTGACAGAGAGACAGCGAGTGAGGGAACACAAGCAGGGGCAGTGGGAGAGGGAGAAGCAGACTTCCCGCTGAGCAGGGAGCCCAATGCGGGGCTCGATCCCAGGACCCCAGGATCACAACCTGAGCCGAAGGCAGACGCCCAACCGACCGAGCCACCCAGGCGCCCCCTCTCTCTTCCACTTTTAAGCACTCTCACGATCGCATCTGGCTCACCTAGATAATCCCCCCTTACACTCAATCACCTGATGAGCAACCTTAATTCCACTTCGCAATGTAACCAAGCATATCCATAGGGGACATAACATATTCAGAGGATCCAGGGATTAGGACATGGACTTCTCTGGGGGATGAAAGGGATTATTTTTCCTACCACATTTATCATATGGTGCACCAGGCCCTATACAACCCGGCTGTTATTTGGCACACAGCAGACAACTAAATAAATGTTTCTGAAGTGACATTCCTCCCACTACCCAATATTCATTGAAATAAAATAAATTATTACTTACTCTGAGTATTGTAGGATGTTTAGCAACATCCTTGGATCCTACCCACTAAATTACAATAGCACTTCTCAGCCTTGTGACAATAAAAAATATCTTTAGACAATGCTCTAAGTGCCCTGGGGCTGGGGGAACAAAGTAACAGTCAGCTGAGAACCCCTATTAAACATGGACCTATTGTTTGCATTAGAAGTCAATGTAACTCCACTTAACTCACACAAGGACATAAAGTCATCTACACTATAATGGGTTAAGAAAGAAACTCATTAGTTCCTTCACCGTAGCTTCTTGCAGCTCAGAAAAAAAGTGGAGGGGAAGAAATTAATTCAGGTTTACCTTGAAAGAAAGTCATAACACTTGGATAGTTTCTGTAACAAAACCTTTCTTTCCCCTTTTGTACCTGTTTTATTTTAAAGTGCTTTATTTCAAGGGCACAGTTCCCAAAAACTCAGATGATTTATTAATATGATATTCACATACATTATCACACATGAGATGTAAGTATAAAACTGTGAAAAGCACTATTAAAGTCTGTCACAGATCATTTCACCTTGCTTGGGTTCATATAAAAATGAATTAAAGTGGCTAGGATATAATGACATCCAAACCATTTAATAAGTAAATGCCTTAGTTTAATAAATCCCCTTTCAGCAGAAGTAATGTTTTATTTTTGAACATATCACTATATACAGAAGAATAAAACTATTTTAGGTGGTTTTAAATTAATGTAAAGGGACATGTTCTCTCTTATATTTCTTCTTCTGACCCTGAATCATGGTAGTACACCTTAGCTTTTGATATAAGCTATGTCTTTATCTCAGGCTGAGACCCTGTAGAAGTAATTACTTTCAATGCACTGTTTGAAAGAACCAACTGGAGTATTATTAGATTGATCTACAAAATACCCTAGAAGGAAAATAAACCTGCAATTCTTACCATTAAAATAGCCAAAATCTTATACCTCTGACTTTCAAACAATACTATTTTTGGTGTTTTCCAATTAGCATTACTCCCATTTTCTTTATTTTTATTTTTTTTCAAGATTTTATTTATTTGAGAGAGAGAGAGAGAGCCAGCACAAGCAGGGGGAGCAGCAAGCAGAGGGAGAGGGACAAGCAGACTCCCTGCTGAGCAGAGAGCCCAGCCGACAAAGGGCTCTATCCCAGGACTCTGGATCATGACCTGAGCCGATGCCAGATGCTAAATCGACTGAGCCACCCAGGTGCCCAGCATTACTCCCATTTTCTTTTCTTTTTTTTTTTTTTTTTAAAGATTTTTATTTATTTGTCAGAGAGAGAGAGAGCACAAGCAGGGGGAACAGCAGAGGGAGAGGGAGAAGCAGGCTCCTCACTGAGCAAGGAGCCTGATGTGGGACTCGATCCCAGGACCCTGGGATCATGACCTGAGCCGAAGGCAGACGCTTAACGACTGAGCCACCCAGGCGTCCCATTTACTCCCATTTTCAACTGAGATTTTTAAACAATTCTTTAGTGTTCAGTTTATCTTAAAAAATTATATAATGGTAAATTTGCAAGTAAAGTAACATCACAAACAGCATCAATGAGTATATACTGTTAGGCTACAGTGATTAAAACAGGCAGGTCAATAATGGACTCTAATGTGGAGTTCTGAAATACATCCGTGGCAACGCTGGCGGAGCTGTATCTGATAAAAGCGAACACACTACTTCACTCCTTCAGCAAAAAAAAAATTCCACTTGGATTAAAGGTTTAAATGAAATAGAGCTGTAAAAACAAGAGAAATTGGGGCACCTGGGTGGCTCAGTCGTTAAGCGTCTGCCTTCGGCTCAGGTCATGGTCTCAGGGTCCTGGGATCGAGCCCCGCACTGGGCTCCCTGCTTGGAGGGAAGTCTGCTTCTCCCTCTCCCACTCCCCCTGCTTGTGCTCCTGCTCTCACTATCTCTCTGTCAAATAAATAAATAAAATCTTAAAAAAAAAAAAAAAAGAGAAATTATGTTCTTGAGTGCACACCATAAAGCCAGATGAAACCAAAGTCAAAAGTAAGCAAAGCACGGATGATGAAAGAGAGGAAAACCACCAGCTCAGAAAACTCAGAAACCTCTCCAAGAGCAGTGCAGATCTGGACTGATAGCGTCCCAGAAGCTAACAGTTGATCTTTCAGAAAAGGAGTCTGATGAAATGGGGGTGCAGGTGAGGAGACCCCCTGAGAGCTGTAAGAGCATATCTGTGAAATGAAGCAGACAACAACTTGCAAGACTGTACTAGGACTCAGAAAAACTAACCTCAACTACGATATGCAAGACAAGCAATCTAAACCCACACTCTTTCTTTTTTTTTTTTTTTAATCTTAGGCACTTTTTTTTTTTTTTTTAAGATTTTATTTATTTATTTATTTATTTGAGAGAGAGAGAGAGAGAAACAGCATGAGAGGGGAGAGGGTCAGAGGGAGAAGCAGGCTCCCCCGCTGAGCCGGGAGCCCGATGTGGGACTCGATCCCGGGACTCTGGGACCATGGCCTGAGCCGAAGGCAGTCGCCCAACCAACTGAGCCACCTAGGCGCCCTAAACCCACACTCTTTCAACACAGCTCGCTTAGATCCATGTGCTCCAAGATAAGACAACTGAGGAACTGGTCCAGTGGGACTGCTGGAAGGACTTGTGTTAAAATCAAGACCAGTGACTGTCTTTTTACAGATTCTGATGGTTTACAAATTCTGATCAATCAATCCCTGACAAAACCATTCTGTGACTAACTCTGGCACTCAAAATCTAATAAAAATCCCTCCATGATTTATCCACTGGGACATGACCCATGGTTCCACAAAGTGTGCACTTTGCTTTACAATGAAAAGCTGATCAATTTAATTTTGTTCCTGGTTTAAAAAACAAAAATCATAAAACAAACTGAATGAAACACGGATGAGGAAATAAGGGCTCATTTCTGTATCTATCAAGAGATTGTTCAGATTTTTGGTTACTGCCAAAGGGACCTATTCCTATTTTGGTTACTGCCTAACGACCTATTCCTAACTAGGTGGCCTAAAATAACAACTACTTTTTAATATTAATGAATGTGGAGTAGAGTAAGGATGGATGGTCTCTGCTCCATGATCTGTGGGCTTCATCTGAGAAGACTTGAAGGCTAGAAGCGAGTGATGCCATCTTGGGGAATCATCTGCAGGGTCACTCCACTCATTCATGTGTCTACAGTGAATGCTAGATGTTGTCTGGGACCTCAGTTGGGGAAAATAAGGCCCACATTCTCCTTGTAGACACTTGGTACCTGGATTCCAAGAACAAGTATACCTAGGGAACAAGGTGTAAGCTCTATCTTATGATTTGACTCAGAAGTCATAAAACATCATCAAGACTGAGCAACTTCAAGGAAAGGAAATACAGACCCAACCTCTGAATGAAAAAGAGTGTCAAAGTCACATTGTAAGAACAGCATGTGAAATGGGAGGTGTATGGCCATTCTTGGAAAATACAATGTATCAGAGAACTCTTATTTTAAAGCAAAAGAAAACAACCAATAAAATTTCTAATAGAAAAACTGGGGGGTGGGGGGAGTAAGAACAAGTCATTCATCAAACAAAGGAATATAAATGCTCAGCCTTGCTCATAATTAGAGAAAGTACATTGAACAACAAGTTACTACTTTGTAACTATCATACTCTCCAGGGTATGGAATAACTCACATACCACCACCAGTGACACATAGATTTCAACTGTTAGCTGTTTTCCTTAAAGTGAGAGGCCTGCTTTTGAGAAAATGTATGTCAAGTACCCATCTGAATGTGTATCAGCCATTCTTCCACGTTCAAATGGTGTTACAGGAAAAAGACAGTTAATTCAGCTTCCAACTCTATTGCAAAAGTACTTTTCCTCAAGACAACCACTGTCACAGAGAATATCCCCATTGTGACACAGAGTGGCCATTTAATAAAACTGGTAATTTGTACTACTTCAAGGACATTCCTAAATGAAACTGGCTTTAAAAAACAACCAAAAAACCCTGTTGAGTATATGGTAGTAAAAAATATGACAACCACTAACAGAGTTTGCTGCCGTTGCCTTTAATGATGCTCAAGTAACAACAGTTATACCCGCCTTTGGATATCCAAGATTGTTTTTGCACCACCAGTGCAAAAGTCCGTATGATGAAAAGAAAAAATAATGTCTTAGTATGGTAAATAATATCATAAATCATAATATTGATTCATAGTATCAGTTATACAATAATAACATTTTTTTAAAGATTTTATTTATTTAATTGACAGAGAGAGAGAGACAGCGTGAGGGGGAACACAAGCAGGGGGAGTGGGAGAGGGAGAAGCAGGCTTCCCGCTGAGCAGGGAGCCTGATGTGGGCCTCGATCCCAGGACCCCAGGATCATGACCTGAGCCGAAGGCAGTCGCTTAACCAACTGAGCCACCCAGGCGCCCCTACAATAATAACACTCTTGAAAGAACCTCCCATTGTTTGTGAACTATACAAAGTGCTGCTCAAGATATGCATGCGATGGAGATCCATTCAATGGAATGTCATCAAATGCAGCTATTAAAAGAAATGATGCAAATCTAAATATATGCACATGGAAGTATGCTCATATATCTACTATATTTAAATATAATCAATCAGCATAATACAATCTATAGTATTTCTTATTTATGAAGTACAGGTGTTTATATAATGTAAATGAAATCTCTGGAAAGAAATATCATGTTACTAAAGGCTACCTTGGGGAAGAAAAGGTATTTCCTATCATAAGTAATTTTGTGGGTTTTAAAAGAATATAGGTTACTTTTATAATTTAAAAAAAGTCTTCGAAATAGGAACTTGCTACAGAGAACAATTCTTTGAAAAGGCTCCTTAATTTCGCCTCCCTCAAAAGATAGGCTCCTTATAAAAGAAGCAGAAGGGAAAAGGAAGAATAAAAGAAACAGTCTGATGTTCACTGCAATGTTACCTAAGTTACTGAAAATACATTCTCCCAAATGAGGCCATATTCTTCACATATAAAGACAAAGACTTTATTTAACAGTAAGTCAACAGCCCAGTGACAAAGTTTCCAAATGAACAGTGGCAAAGTTACTTAACTCCTAGTAACAATTCAGGTAAATAAATTCAATTCAAGAAGTAATGAGGTTGCTTGCTTTCTAAAACTCAAGAACAATACTGAGGTCACCAAGCAATTAATCTCAAGTCTCAACTAAAAACAGAAACTCAGGAACCATCACTTTATTTAGTTTCAAGGGCACTTTCAACAGAATTTTCTTTTCTAGTATCTTTTGATTACAATTATGTGGCCTACTGTGAAAGATCTTAACCTCTGGATCTCAAAACTATTTTTTGATTAACATTTTAGCTTGATCACAGGAGGAACTGCTTTCTCAGGAGGATACTTGGTTATCAATCTGTATCTTTATTACATCTCAGTTGGAATATTTCAATTCATTGTTTCCCATCCTCTTGGACTGTTTCAATGTCACTCGCAAATGCAGTTTGTAAGAGCTGAATTACCCATTAAAACAATGTATTTCTAAGATTTGGGTAAGTTTAACATTGATTTTGAGGGTCTCACTTATAAGGAAAGATATGTTCAATCTGCAACTTTGAAATATTTACTGTTTATTTATACAGCCAGCCTAAGGTAAAGTTATGTGTCTTAGGACACTCCTTTTTACATTTCAGTATCACCTGGAAATGAAGATAAGGATCATTAACAACAGTATTAACAGTCAGGTGGTTGAACTTAGGGAACGTAGACTGGGAGCAAAGCATACATAAAAACAAGTAAATCCTCTCAGGAAACTGGCTTTATAATAACCTAATGTTATTAAATGTTTTTAAAGAATATGTATACATTCCTGATGGACATATATCAGAAGATAGGTCCTATGGGTATACATAATCACTAGTGAAGGAAATACTAATTATAATGATCAATGCTTTGTACATGGTAAGCATACAAAAATGTATGTTGAATAAATACAAAAGACAAATCACGTATTTTGAAGATGTTACTCTTGCCATTGTGTTGAGGTCAAGAGTAGCAGGTGCGTAACTGCAGCAGGCAGGATTATTTGGCACTTGACTAAGAGTAAACAGAACTGTTTTTAAGGGAATGGAGAAGTGTGAGAATTTGCACACAATTTTAATAAATTACGTCTTCAGCTAACTAGACAACATACAAGCGACAGCAAATAAGTCACATGGATAAAAACGTGTGCATTTTTAACAGTACAACTGCTTTCTTTGCAAAATGAGAAGCAATAATTTGTAATCATAATTTTGCAAACTGTTATTTGATATTTAAGTTTAAGAATTCAGTTTTAAAGATTTATATGAGGCAGAGGAACAAAGACAAATTTTACCTCTTGGTAATGGCTTCATGAGATACCAACAAAAAACAGTCAAAATGAACAATTTGGATCTACTTGATTTTCTTAGCAGACCCTATTATCTATCTACAGACTTGAAAGATCACTATGTATCAAAGGCTAAAGAAAAAAAATGAGGGGTGCCTGTTAGTTAAGCAGCCAATTCGGGATTTCGGCTCACATCATGAACTCAGGGTCCTGGGATCGAGCCCACATCAGGTGTCGCACTCAGCATGGAGTCTGCTTGAGATTCTCCCTCTCCCTTGCCCTCTGCCCTTCCCCTGGCTCATGTGTTCTCCCCCCACCCAAATAAACAAATCTTAAAAAAAAAAAAAAAAACAAATCACCTCAGCAATTTTAAAGGGAAAAAAGAAACAGATGGCAAGCCATAAAGTAACAGATGTGCATACTTCTACCCCGATGATTATAAAGCACTCATGCCTACTATTCTGTGGCTTCATTCAAGAAGTAGCATGAAACATACCCAGTACTATTATCAGATAAATTTGACAATATAATAGGTTTTCTGTGGTCATCTACAATACTATTACGGATTATGCAAATACTCTGTAAACATTCTGCACTGTTGTTGAGTAAAAAAACCCAGAAAACAGAATGCTATCTTCCATTATCACCAAAATAAAATTTGTCAACTTTACAAATTAAGTAGGGAGTAAATTAAAAAAAAAAATTATTTTCAAGAGTAAAAATTTATTCTAAAACATTAATTCAGTAATGAAACAATTTAAAAAAACAGTTTTTTTTTCTTTCAGTATACAAGATGCTGCTCTGTTAGACTGCCTGCATTGTTTCTGATGACAAGTTTGTTATCATTCTTACATCTTTTCCTCTCGATGTAATGCATTCATTTTTTTCCCCCTGACTACTTTGAAGATATTCTCTTCAACAGTGGATTTAAGTGGCAAGTTGATTTTGATGTGGCTTGGGATAGTCTTGATTCTTGTGCTTGGGGTTCTCTGAGCTTCTTAGACCTGAGAGCTCATAGTTGACATTAAATTTGGAAAATATCTGGCCATTATTTCTTCAAATATTTCTTTTGTTCTCTGTTTTTGTCCTGTGAGGACTTGAAGTACTTGTATATTAGGCTGCTTGAAGATGTCCTACATGGCTTACCCCTCCACCTGTCTTTTTTTGTTTCACTTTGGAGAGTTTCTACTTCTAGGTCTTCAAAATTCACTAATCTTTTGTTCCCCAATACTTAATCTACATTAACCCCACCAGATATTATAGATTTTAATTCCTACAGGTTCATTTCAGTCTTGTTAAAGTATCTTCAACATCTCTATTTAACATGCTCAATCTTTCCTCTAGCTTCTTAACAGAGGGAACACAGTTATAAAAACTGTTTTAATGCTCTTTTCTACCATTTCCAGCATATATATCTATTCTTGGGTAGTTAAAATTGATTGACAGCCCTCCCCCCCACTATGGATATTTTCCAGCTTCTTTGTAATGCCTGTAGGTTTTTAATGGATGCCAGGCATTATAAATTTTGCCCTGTTAGATACTGGAAATTTTTGTATGACTATAGTCTTGAGTTTTGTTCTAGGACATGGTTACATTGCTTAGAAACAGTTTGATCTTTTCAGATTTTGCTTTTACCTTTGTTTGGCAGGATCAGAGCAATACCTAATATGAGGTAATTTTGTACCACCACTGACATAGACTTCTGAATCCTCTACCTAATACCCTATCATTTCTGAGGTTTCCACTCTGACAACAGGATCTATTCCTGGGTCTGTCAGCTCAGAGTATTGCTTCCCTACGATCCTTCCTGGAGGTTCTTTCCCTGGCCATGGGTAACTTCCACACTTGCATGTGCTGACCAGTACTCAGCTGAAGACTCACAAGGGACCCTCCAGAGATCTGGCAAGTTCTAAGGGGGCTGCTTCCTAGTCTCTGGTAACCTGAGCCTCTGTGGCATCCTCAGACTTCCAGCTCCATCTCCTCAAATCAAAGAGACCACTGGGCTCCCTGTGCCACTCCCTGGAAAGTCTCTCCAGGCAGTAAACTCTGATAATGGGAGGACTCATTGGGTTTGTTTTCTGTTCCTCAGAGATCATTATTTTTCATATTCTAATTTCTAGTATCTTAAAAAATAACGTTCCATGTATTTTGTCTTATTTATCACTTATTTTACTATTTGAAGGATAATTTCAAAGCCTATTATCTCCCTCTTTGCAAGAAACAACTCCAATTTAACAAATTTACAATCTCAAAAAGCAAAGGAAATTACATCTCTTGTCTAAAGCATCCATGATGTGGGGAAAGGCTTCTCTCCTTAATCTCCCCTTCACACCTCATCTCTAGCTCTCTGTCATTCCCCCACACATTCAGTTCACAACAGCATCATTCCTGACCCATAACTCAATGAGTGCTTGCTGAATGGGTAATTCCATTTAATGGTTCAAGAAACTAGGTAAAATGTGAATTGACCTAAGAGTCAGCCTCTTACTTTTAGGGCCCTGAGAGAAAACTGGAAAGGAATCTTTGGAAACAGTGGTTTGTTAAAAACACATACTCTTGCTATGGAAACCATGAATGATATTCATGAATAATTCTCAAGTGAACTGGGGGCGGGGAAGGCAACAAGAATAACCCCAAGGTTCTCTAACCTTTGGGCATGAGCTCATGGTCTCCCTGGGCCCCGGGGCCCAATTTTACTATTTCTCTGGGCAGCCTACATTTCATTTGGCTGGCGGCATGGAAACAGTATGTATAACCAACTGGCTAGACTTAAAAACAGTTTGGTACAAAGTGCTTCAGTGGTTGTTCACTACTCAAGACACATAAAGCCTCTGGGCCAAGTAAAGCCAAGTGGAGGAAAATTAGTCAGGATGGGGAGACAGTACACACCTGTGTGTGAAAAAATCAAAAGATCTACATCTAAATCCTAAAGGAGAAAGTATTAGAAGAGTCAAGAGATTCTTTTTTTAATTAAGCTTTTATTAGTCCCTAAAGAAATCTTATAAAATCTTATATAATCTCCTTCTTTTCCAAAATGTACATTCTCACCCAAATCTGCATACAACCTCACTGGTGTTTCTAAGACTCCCCCAGAAGTCAATCCACAGGCTGAATGTTAGGTAATGAATTTCTGCCTAAATAAATACAATAATGATCCTAAAATTTACTTCCTCCTCCAGCTTCTGAATTAATGTTCTGAAACTAGGGTCCCTGGATGCTCCCAAACCCAAATGCACACTTGACATTTTCCCAAGTCTTTATTTATACATTGTTATTAGTAGAACTTTATTTTTAGGCATTGATACTCATATACACTGAAACATTTTTTTCTGAGAACAGGCATGATATAAATTATAGTGTCTTTAAAATCTCTAGTTTCGATGTATCACGTAATTTTTGGTAGACTTACTAATTACTTACACCAAATAATACCAAATACTGCCATTCCCTCAAAATATTGCTTAGAGGTTACAAAATAAATTTTTACAAGAAAGATGTCCTCTAGGGTGCATTGTCAAAGCAATAAAAAGCTTGAAGACTAAAATCCACATGAGCAACTTCACTGAATAATCAGGTTAATATTTAATAGTTTTCTGGAGTGTTACTTTTATTTTATATAAAGACCACCAATATGATGGACCACAAGACACAGTATACACAGTTCCTGCCAGGATTAATTAGCTACAAAGTCAATTAGAAAACTGTGTCTGTGTAGTGCTATTACTACTTTCCCACTGGTGCTAGTAAGCTTCAAGATAAGGAAAGAGGTAGTATGGATTTGAATTTGTTTTGAGAATGAAAAGAGGAGAGAACTCTGTAATTTTAAGGCAGAGGGAAATAGATCCAATGACACTACACTCATCAATGTAAATATATAGGTATCCAAGACCCAAAGAAAACAGGGGTATATTTTAGATCGAATCTTTTCAACTGAAAGGTAAAACAGGAAAAAAAAGTTCAGTTGTTTGCTTGTATATACTATTTGCTAACTGATTTTCTTAAGGTGCCTTAACTATTACAAATTAAGGAGAATGCCATAGTTAAAGAAATATTAATACGTAATACAAGAAATGTTTATTCAACAAAGCTTTACTGAAATATACAAAGATATACACACATACATATACAAAGATAAGTGAGACATGGTTCCTAATTTCAAGGAGATCACAGATTTGAGTTGCTAGGTTACATAAAGGTGGTATGGGCAGTTGAGATGTATAGAGAAGATGCTACGTAAGCCCAGGAGGCAAGGATTATTTCCGTAACTAGGCACGGGTGGGAAGGGTGATCAGTGAGTGGAGAGGGTGCACGTGAGGAAAACAGTAAATAAGTAAGCTGAGTGAAGAGAAGGAGGATGAAGGGGCTACTCTTCATGTAAGGACTCATCTGAGAGTGCTGTGACAGAGGCAAGAAAACGTATAATATGTATGGAGACAAGTCATCTGGTTTAGGAAACTGAGCGGGGAAAAGGAGGACAGGGCTCAAAAGGATGGGTGGAGTCATGGTGGAGAAGTCTATAAAAGACTATCAGGGAGCTTAATTCCTATTGTAGTGGTTCGTAACCCTAGTTGGACACCAAAATAACATGTGAAGCTTTTCTGAGAAATATGTAAACCTGATTTCCAGGTCCACAAATTTAGTAGATCTAACATGGGGTGGCAAAAGCTATGTCTTGGCCAAAGATAAGAGCAGCAGAAAAACAAGAAAATCTAGGTTAAAGGATGGGAAAGTTTGTGAAAATAAGTTTGTATAAAGACTATGAAAAAAATAATTATAGGACTCCAGATAAAGGTACAAAACAGAATTTCCAGGACACATGGAATGGTTAGTAAGGAAGGAGAAGAGGTTGTGACAGAGGTCAGAATTCAGGACTGCAGATGAGGATCAGTTCTAAATTAGGATGAACTCACGATGTAGCAAGAAAATAGAGGGGAAAAATGTAAAGGAACTGGGCACAGTGAGAAAAAGCAACAAGAAAGCTCTCTAAAGTCGTAACTAGTATGACAATGCATGCAAGCTGAATAAGAAAGAGTATTTTCAACAATTAAGGTATTTACCTTGATTACTGAATGCAATAGGGCAAGGATTCTCAAAAGGCAGTTCAGAAACTACCAATAAGATGATGGATTAATCTCATAATATTATCTGAAAAATAAAAATGCCTTTTGTGCATGAATTTCAAGATTGCTGTTAGTTAACTAAGAAAAACACAGTATCTTATTAGTGACAGCCAAATACAATTCTATTAGCTCTGTTGAGTTTTTCTAGAGGCAAATGAGGGCAGGTGAAACAATCACCCAACTGGTTCTCAGTGATCAAAATCATGCTGGGAGAGTTTACAACTTCCCAACCCACCACTTATCAAAAGGTGCCCTGCTAACATTACATTTTGACTGAACATTTATAAAACAACATTACAGAGTATTTTTTTTTTTAAGATTTTATTTATTTATTTGACAGAGAGAGACACAGCGAGAGAGGGAACACAAGCAGGGGGAGTGGAAGAGGGAGAAGCAGGCTTCCCGCGGAGCAGGGAGCCCGATGCGGGGCTCGATCCCAGGACCCTGGGATCATGACCTGAGCGGAAGGCAGCCGCTTAACCGACTGAGCCACCCAGGCACCCCCAGAGTATTTTCAAGTGATAACGAGTTAACTTTCCCTCTGACAATGTACTCTAAGTTCTACTAAGTAAAAGTCTAAGGAAAGCTGATGGACTTAATGGTTAGGCAAATAAAAGTTCTCAGGAAGAGTTGATGACAGAAGGAGCTGGGGAGAAGGAAACAGGGGAGGGAGGCAGAGGTGAAGGCTGATGCAGTCTACCTACTCTCAAAAAGGGGAAAAAACTGTTAGCTACCTATAGGCTCTGATTTTCAGACAATTCCATTCCCACACTGCCCTGGTCTTGTCCCTCTCTGATCCAGTTCTGTATTTGGCAACAGGTGCATAAGAGACAACACTCACTAGAAGGCAATATGCAAGCCATGCTCAGGATCTATTGTTGAGACTTACTGGTCATATATTTATCAAATAAAATGCAACCCAACCTAAAAGACAATTAATCTGCTTAGATGTGCTACAGCCAAAGCAGAAGACTGTGATGCCAGGTTTGCTCATGTCATTCAACCTACAAATACTTGGTTCCACCCAAAATTTAGCTCAGTTAGGCTGTAGATTCTGTTTGACCTATATATGGTACAAGTTAAAATTTAAAAGTCTTGCTAGTCATATAAATATTTGAGCCTATCAAAAGCTTAAGACCTGATTACAAACCAGTAGAAATTCACCTGCAGAGCTCACTCAGCAAACAGCAGCTTAAAAGTAAAGTACAACATGTTAAAATGATATTTTCATTGGTTTGTAATATCACATAAATGTTTTCAATTCTAATCTACCTCTTGAGATAGTGGAAAAATAATAGTCCATATTCTTGAGCTAGATATAAGATAGCTCTAAATTTTTCTGCTAAAATACATTAAGATATATTCCTATACGTGTACATAAAAGATGAAAATCAAAATCATTCCAAGTACAAATGATCTTGAAAAGTGTTAAAACAGTTCCTAAAATGATATTTCTCTTGAAAAACTAATCAAATAGAAGGCTTGCAAAGATCTATAAAGCTAAAAAAAAAAGAGAGAGAGAGATAGAAAAACAGTTATTGTCAGTGAAGTGAAGGCTACATTCTTTAACGGATTTATTAAAACACAATAAAAATATATTTCTAGCAACACTGTATACAAAACTGCCACGTTTCATGAACATGCTTCGAATTTAGAAAACTACTGTGATGTTTATTACTTAATCTAAATCTTCATAAATTTAACATTGTTATTATACATAAATCATTTCTTCGGACTGTAAGCTCCATTCACTGCCATAGCCTCAATTTCAAGAATACTGTATCATGCAGTGAGCATTCAATAAGTACACAAAAAACTTAAAATAACTTAAATATAGTATATACTCAATGTTACTCAAAAAATAATTAGCATCTTTGTGAATTATTATTCATGTTCTCCCTGAAATTGATCTCTCTCAACAGGTATTCCTCAACGTCATTTCTCTAGCTCTTGTTTATAGTTTATTCAATAACTGCAAACTAACTGCAAACTACATTTAACTGTAAAAGTAAAGCAAATGTACAAATTAATAAACTACCTCTTTCCTAGCCATGCTTATCATGAGAACATGACAAACTGTACTTAATCTACAGATCTAATTCCAATTCCCATGACTTGTGGTAGCTGAGCTATGTTTTAGGCTGGTATATTTTACCCTCAAACGTGTAATTCCCATACATTGTGCAGTTTCAGCAAAATGGTATGTGGATTTCTCAAAACATTTTAGAAAAGCTACAGAAATTTTAGAAATTAAAATCATAAAGAATGCATCAGGCTAGGAATCAAGAAAGCTCAGTTCTAATTTCGGTCTTCCCCAGAATCTATAACTCTTGAGTAAGAGGCAACTTCTCTGTGACTTGATTTCTTCATCAATATCTGACCATAAAACTATTACAGGGGTAAGTAAGATGACACTCTAAAAAAATTCTTTAAAAAAAGGATAATATTACATAGATAAGGTATTGCTATTACTTCAAAGTAATGTAAAATGATGATGTTTGGATAGACCATTATTTTTGCTAATGCTCTACCAGCACAGGAAAATGAGAAGTTAGTGTAGTTTTGTTTTGTTTTTAAAGATTTATTTATTTATTTTAGAGAGAGCATGCGCACAGAAGTGGGAAAGGGAGAACAGAGGGAGAGGGAGAAAGAATCTCAAGCAGACTCCATGTCAAATGCGGAGCCCAACATGGGGCTTGATCCCATGACCCCCAAATCACAACCTGAGCCAAAAACCAAGTCTGATGCTTAAGAGTGAGTCACCCAGGTGCCCCAAAGTTAGTGTAGTTTTAATAATGTTCAAGCTTATCAACTAAAGCATCTAGTAAGTATATATGAAATTAGATTATGATGTACAGAAGCCGATCACCAAAATATTTCTGGGGCTTAAACTGAGAAATATTTAACATGGAAGTATGATCAGAAATACCTCATTAACACAGCTTTACTTACTATATCAAATGTTGCATTAATAATGCTTTCTTAACCAGTACCATCAAGTTGCCAGAAAGCATTAATATGCTCAAAAGCTTAAATTTGGAAAAGTACAACTTATAAATGCCTCGTAAGTCACACGTCACAAGACAGAAATTACAAGCAACTTAAAATGTTAATGTATTAGCTTAATTGTTTATGGAAGATGTCACAAAATTATCGTTCTACTCCTGGAGCATACTGGATAGCGAGAGACCTTAGGAATGAAATGAAATGCCTGCGCTGCACTGGACCTTCCATTAGTTCCCCCCAAACAGGTAGTTTAGACAGGAGCTGGATGAAAAAGGGCAAGATCAGAAGTCTGGACAGGTGAATAGGTTTCCTGAATGGAAATGTCATCCTTATTTAAAACAAACTATGAGAATGCTCATAAATACATGCAACATCACCTGGCACATTCGATGTAATGTTAATCATCCACTTTTCTCAACTACAATCACTGCTTCTATCCTCTGCAAAGCACCTACTGAAATGCAGACACCACATTTTAGGGACAACTTGAAGACAACAATGGCAGTAAGTAAATCAAACTTTTAATTATGTAATTGTGGAACCAAGCAGTTACACTTTTTCTTCCTTGTAAGTAAACATTTTCACTTTAAAATGAAAAACCTTTGACACTAGATTGGTTTTTCTTTTAAATAATAGTTAATAATCATCTACCAGCAAACATTTTTTCCCCTTTGAAATTACAACCAGGACAAACCTAGATAGTTCTCAAAAAATTTCTAATGTTAAAGACATACAGTATAAGAATGATGATATAATTACTGAAAAAAAAATACATTATTTATACTGGTAACCCTGAAGATACAGTGAAACTAATATTGTTACTGAAAAGTTACAGAAAAATTATCATGGTATTCATAAATAGACCTATTCAAGGCTAAGATAAATAATCCCACCATTAACCATAAATGCTGAGGTATCATCGGCATTAGACTAATGCTCTAAGTCTAAGGCACTGGAAATCTTAGTAGAGATGACAATATAAATCTATATCAAAAAGCCACTGTGACGACTAATTTCAAATTTCAACCCCTGGAGGGGGCGCTTGGGTGGCTCAGTCATTAAGCGTCTGCCTTTGGCTCAGGTTGTGATCCCAGAGTCCTGGGATTGAGCCCCTGCTTGATGGGAAGCCTAGCTTCTCCCTCTCCCACTCCCCCTACTTGTGTTCCCTCTCTTGCTGTCTCTGTCAAATAAATAAATAAAATCTTAAAAAAAAAAAAAAATCAACCCCTGGAAAAAATAACGGTTGTTCTGTAAAATAATACTGCCTATGATTAGAACAATAATGATAAAATAACCAGCTCTCGAACAATACTTAAAATCACAAAACTGAAACAAGAAACTTTGTTATTTCTAAAACTATGCTCTTACACTGTTCCTTAAGGTAATATTTCACTTACCTTCAAAATCCAGTTAGGATTAAAATTAGTATTATATGATGTTACTGAGGATTCTCTATAGGATGAAAAATAAATTTGAGTAGATGAATTTGCTAAGGGTCAATCTAGCTAACTAAATGACGTGAATAAAGTGCGTACAAAAGCTGAGGAATGAATAGAAGCAGAATACCTATTACTCATTTACAAGTTTAGAATCTTATGAAGGAAGATGTTACATTTTCCATAACATCAATTATATATTAAATGCCTTAAAAAGCGGAGATGAGGAAGGAGAAGACAAACTGTTAGGCTATACTGAAAGGCTATCGTCACTCCAGCGAAAATGACAAGTAAAATGGATTCAACTCTAACATGGTTTAAAAGAAGGCTGTTATACACAACTAATGAATCGTTGAACACTACATCAAAAACTAATGATGTACTATATGTTGGCTAACTGAACATTAAAAAAAAAAAGTTAAAAAAAAATTTTTAATTTAAAAAAAATAAATAAATAAAAGAAGGCTGTCTGAGCAGCACAGTATCAGCTCCACCCTGAGGACAACTGAAGCCCCCTGTGGGTTCATGTGGCATAATTCAAGGAGAGAATGTCGTGAGCAGACTGAAATAAGGATCACCAGTAATTACTAGGTGTTCAGCGTATCCCAGGACCAGCTTATATACTGATTTATTTACTTTTGAGGGATATTACTGTTGTTCTCAAGTGCAAATGAGGAAAGAAGGCACAACGCAATTAGTAATGATGAGGCCAGGAGACCAGAATGGATTCCTTGAGGAAATGGGGAAAAGGTGACTTATGTGGCTATTTTACATTCATGTGTCAAAGTAAATACTTAAAAGTTCAAGATTATAATTTTAAAGGCGGGATATTTTAGAGGTTTCTGATTTTTTGTTCCTATTTAGCAGTTAAAGGAATTTTTGTAAAGGCCTATGATTAGCTCAGAAAAAATTCGTTGTGAAAACTCATGAAGTAACAGGGAATGAAGCAATTTCAGTAAATCTCCTCAAAACCAAAGAGTAAGCATTACAACTTAAATGAGTTTTGAGGGTCACATGTTTTCTGTAAGTGAAAGACTAAACCCTTTGCTCTGCTAAGACAAGAAAAGCTATTTCAGATTAAGATTTTAACTCTACTTCCTGTACTAGGATTACTAGGAACATAATTTATCTGTCTTAGGAGTACACTCCAAACTTCAAAGCTCAGCTTACATTAATTCTACAACAGGGATGGATAGAGAGATGGATACATGGATGAACTGTAAATGGTTCTCCCAAATTTTAAAAGCTACTTTTTAACTTACCATCTTTTTTCTCTTATCCTGTTCTGTGGGTGGTTCTTCATCCTCTGTAACTTTTGGTTCTTCAAGATGAGACATTAACATACAGCTACAAAAAAAAAAAAGTTTTTAAGTAAATAAAAAACATCTGTAACATGCTGAAACAAAGCCTGTAAATCACTGCGAATATTAATGCTTCTATGTACCAAAATGTGAGGAATAGCTAGATAAATCAGATTTATAATTTTAAGATTTAATTACAAAGATGTGCCTCACTTTTTAGAAAAAGGGCCATACCAAAATATTTTAGAACATATTACTCGAGAATTGAAGGCAGCAAGTTACAAGGAATTTATGTATACGTGATTTTTAAGCCATATATCACTTGACAAAGCAAGGTGTACCATTTACGTTTTTCTAAAAAAATGATACTTACAGACACTTAAGATTAACCCTTCTTTTACCACCAATCTTCATATGTCTGTAGATTATTATACATGTTTCATAATAGCAATAATTTAAATAATAACCTCATTAAAACAACATTAATTATGCAATAATCTACTCTGTGCTCCAAATGACATTACTATGCTATGAGGAACTTGTCCCTGAGAGCACGTGTACCTGTAGGACAGTTATAAATCATTTTATTTTGATTATCTGCACCACTGCTCTTCACCATTAACAGAGATAACAGAAATATAGTTTCCTATTTAGTCAATAGTTTCTCTCTTCCAGGGAGAGAAGAAATAAATATTGTCTAGTGAATCCAGGTGATGGAATAAACCTCACTGCTTCCTAATTTAGAACAGCAGAATTCAGTAATTTATCAGAGTCAAAGTTTCCTAACCAATAAACTGTGGCAAAGAAAGCTTGGTTTCTCTTATGTTTTGTAGCAAGTACAGAGGAAACATAACTCCTGACTCAGCTGTGTAAATAACTTTTAATTCAAGGTTAAAGACAACTGCTGACACCAGAAACTTGATCAGGCTCACTCCTGCAGCGGATATGAGTGTCCCTTTCCCCCTATTCCCCAGCATTAAAAAAATCAACTTTTCGAAACAACTACTTCTGACCCAGTCAGTGCATACTGGTGCATTCAATCAGAAACAGCAAGAGCTTAATTCCTAACCCACTGCATGGTCTTAACCTCTTGACACTGCAATGCTTTCATCCACCATGATATAATACGATATAGCACAACTAGTTGGCCAAGGGATTCTGGCACTAAGTGAGAAATTATATTATTACTTAGTAATAATATTACTAAAAAGTAACGTTATTTAGTAAAATGAAATGTCTAGAAAACAATCTAAATCCCACTTTATATTTTAGAACTGAATAATAAGGAGTTCCTTCATACTTGCTATTTTATGCCGGCTGCAGATTTGCATTCTTTTTTTTTTTTAAGAGAATATTAAATCGTTTATTGATTACACATGATAATGGATGATACACAAGCTTTAATCCCATCTATAATTTTATCTGATACCATAATTCAATTTAGATATATTGCATAGGATGTGCCAACAATCATATTAATAACCAAATAAACTCCAGGACTTTGCTTGGGTGACCCTTTTAATGGTGAACTCCAGGTCACAACACATTAACTGTCAGTTCAACTACACCAAGGTTTGTGGAGACAATGGCGTCTGTGGCCAAGCAGGTTGCAAATCAATTTCGAATGGAACCTGGCATCACCTTGAAGGAATTCTAACTTCACACTGTTGGGGTAGTATACCAAGATGGCTTCAGAGTAGACTAACTTTACACAGCACATTTAAAAAAAGACACATTTATTCAGCGTCATGATCAGACTATTACATTTAGCAATCAACAGCATGGGTGCAAAAAAAAAAAAAAATCTACATTAAAACTCTTTGTTGGAATGCTTTACACTTTCCACAGAACAGAAACTAAAATAACCTGTTATACAATTAGTCACAAATACAGTTCTTGAGTTTTTTGCCCATACACATGAGTATTGTCTAAAACATGTCTTCTTTGTAGCAGCGAGGCCCTGCCACCCCTGTGCTTGGCTGAGTTCACAAATCTGTTGTAACCTGTAGCTTCCCTGTCACTTCTCGGGCTCTCCTCTCCTGCTAAGCTTTGTTTCCTGGCAGTAATTAAAACCTTCTGCCACTGCCATAGCTCCTGCTGCTGCAGGAACCACCATAGCCACCTTGGTTTCGTGGTTTGGCAAAGTATTGGCCTCCACCACCATAGGGGCCAGAGCTTCTGCCTCCAAAATTTCCTCCTTTCATGGGTCCAAAATTTGAGGATTGATTGTTGTAATTGCCAAAATCATTATATCTTCCGCCACCTCCAAAGTTGCTTCCATCATTACCAAATCCGTTATAGCCATCCCCACTGCCACCATATCCACCACCACCTCAATTGCCACCAAAGCCACCTCGACCACTGAAGTTCCCTCCACGACCAAAGTTGTCATTCCCACCAAAACCACCTCCACGACCACCACCAAAGTTTCCAGAACCACTTCGACCTCTTTGGCTGGATGAAGCACTAGCCATCTCTTGCTTAGATAGGGCTTTCCTTACTTCACAGTTGTGGCCATTCACAGTATGGTATTTTTAAAGGACAATCTTGTCTACAGAGTCATGGTCATCAAATGTTACAAAAGCAAAACCTCTCTTTTTGCCACTGCCCCAGTCAGTCATGATCTCGATCACTTCAATTTTCCCATACTGTTCAAAATAATCTCTTAGGTGATGTTCTTCAGTGTCTTTTTTAATGCCACCAACAAAAATCTTTTTCACAGTTAAGTGGGCACCAGGTCTTTGAGAATCTTCTCTTGAGACAGCCCTCTTTGGTTCCACAACCCCATCCACCTTGTGTGGCCTTGCGTTCATGGCTGCATCCACCTCCTCCCCAATGGCATACGTGACAAAGCCAAAGCCTCTGGAGCGCTTGGTGTTTGGATCTCTCATTACCACACAGTCCGTAAGCGTTCCCCATTGCTCAAAATGGCTCCTCAGACTCTCATCGGTTGTTTCAAAGCTCAAACCTCCGATGAAGAGCTTCCGCAGCTGTTCAGGCTCTTTGGGAGACTCTGACTTAGACATGATGGCGGTGGGAGGGGAGACTTTAACGATGCTTACTCGGCGGCGTCCACGGGCAGAAAGGCGCAGATTTAAATTCTAACTGCAGTGAATTTGGATCTCCAGGAAAGTATGCTTTATGTTGCATGAAATTCCTTCACCACATTCCTAAATCTGTTAACTTATTTGAATAGTAAAAACTCTCTTTGTCCTCTCCCTAAATTAAATGATTTATCACATATATAATGGAGTATATTCTGCATATAAATATACATTTACACATATAATTTTTTTCCAGAGACCAAAATTATTGAGAGGGCAGAATATTTTTCCTCTGCAATTCTGTAAACTGCATTCACTTGGGTCTCTGGAAGGTGTAAATTGAGAGAAAAAAAATGAACTTGAAAAACCTAAAGATGAAATTCTCTCCTGCAGGTAAGTTTCCAATTAAAAGTCAAATCTTATTTTTTTGACAAACATTAAAGATAGGGAATCATGTTTTACATAAAAGGCATGGTGGGAATTAATAGATTTCTAATAAGCTAAAATATGTATGCAATGAATGTAGTAAGAATAATAATAAAATAGTCTAAACTAGTGACAACTAATATGTGAACCTAGGCAGCCAGACCCTCTCACGTGCTACTCCCACTCACTAAATAGATCCAGGCACTCTAGCCACTTAAAAATTAGAATCTTTCCCAACAAGAAACTCTAACCAATGAAACACAACCAACAGTGTTAGCATGCAACATGAAACCCTTTAAATTATTTCTAATTTAAAAGGTACATGCAATAAAACCTTTCATTTAATCTAAACAAACTCACTTCGGAATGTCACAATAAAACTAGAACTGACAGCATTATTCAACTGTCTCTGCAATGGACACTTTGGTTGGTTGTATAACCATCCTCCTTCCAGAAGTACGCCGAATGTGTCCACTCTCCTTTCCCATGCCTCTATGTGCATCCATGTCCCCGTCCGCTTCAATGAAAGCTGACCCCAGCCCTAGTGACAGCAGCTCGACAGGCACCATGGCAATCTTACTCCGCTAACCATGACTGCTTTCTACGGGACTACGTTTAAGAAATTCTAGCCGCTTATACATGAAACTGCTGGCTGAATCCTTTCTTTGTACTTCCCAAACTTTGGCAAGGGGTTTGTCAATTTCACTTCCCAATTTGCCTAAAAACAAAGTATTACTTCAGGGAAGAAAGGAAAACCACTCTAACCGAAGACAAGTAGAAGGCAAATCTCAAGCCTCACTAATCCATTTTCCTGGCTTAATGAATTAACTGTACTAACCAAAATACAAACATATAAAGAAATCAATGCAAAAGAATGAAACTGGACCACTATCTTACACCTTACACAAAAATTAACTCCAAATGGATTAAAGACTTGAATGTAAGACCTGAAACCATCAAACCCCTAGAAGAAAACTTAAGTGGTAAGCTCCTGACATCAGTCTTCGGGTGATGATTTTTTTTTTTTTTTTTTTTTTAAAGATTTTATTTATTTGACAGAGAGAGACACAGCGAGAGAGGGAACACAAGCGGGGGGAGCGGGAGAGGGAGAAGCAGGCTCCCGGCCAAGCAGGGAGCCCGATGCGGGACTCGATCCCAGGACCCTGGGATCATGACCTGAGCCGAAGGCAGACGCTTAACCGACTGAGCCACCCAGGCGCCCCGGGTGATGATTTTTTTGATCTGACGCCAAAGCAAAGGCAACAAAAGTAAAAATACACATGTGGAACTCTACATCAAACTAAAGACAAAATTCAGAGAGAGAACAGAACAGTGGTTGCCAGAGTTGGGAGAGTGGTGGGGGGTGGACAAAATGGGTAAAAGGGGTCAATGATGCAAACTTCCAGGTATAAAATAAGTCATGGAGATATAATATATAGCACAGTAACTATAGTTCGTAACACTCTATTGCATATTTGAAAGGCGCTTAGAGAATTAACCTTAAAAATCCTCATTACAAGAAAAAAAATTTATTAACTATGGACGGTGATGGATGTTAATTAGACTTACTGTGTTGACCGTTTCACAATAAACACAAATACTGAATCATTATGTTGTACGCCTAAAACTAATATAATGTTACATGTCAATTATACTTCAATTTAAAAAAAGAAAAAAAAAATCCAGATTCTTAAACTCTGAAAATAGAACTCTTCTTTCTTCTAAATGGATTCATTTTATATACCATTCTTAAGAAATACCAGTATCAAGATCAGTAACAGTCAACTGTTAACTACCCATTTATCTTGGAAGAGAAACTTTTCTACTACCAAAAAAAAAAAAAAAAAAAAAAAAAAGTTCATCTTAAGATAAAAACCCACCTCCTTTTTTCCCCACATAAAATGTTACATTTAATTTTTAAAAGCCTATGAGAATACAGTTATGAAGACATATTAAAGCATAAAAACAGACATAGGTTGTTAGGTGTAAGCACCAGTATCTTAAAAATTCATGTATGTCATGTCCCCCAAACTATAAATACTTGTAATTCTCTAGCCACACCCACCTGTCATCATTTCCTGCCAATCCTTCCTCCACAATCTATCTCAAACTCCTATTAGCACTAGTAGAACAGCTACCTGAAGGGCTTCTCCATTTCCCAGGCAGTACATTCTCAATTTTTAAAGGGCATGTGAATCATCTAGGGTTCCTGTTTACAAGGCAGGTTCTACTGCCATAGCCCCAAAGATTCTGATATAATGGGTCTGGACTGGGGAAGGGAAATATGCATTTTTAACAAGCATCCCAGGTGGTTTCAACGGTCTAAGACCACTCAGTGTGAGCCTTTCCACCCCTCCCTGTCGTCCTCCACAATGCACTCAAGTGACTCTCCTGACATATAAACCTGTTCTTCGTACTTCCACACTTTAAAACTGCCACATGAACCTCCACTGACTATACAAGCTAGTCCAAATTCCTTTTCAAGCTACTTTACTAGTTGGCTCTAATCCACTACATACTCTCATAAGTTATTTGCAGTTTCCCCAAAACCCTCCTTCTTCTGTAGCTGGCATTGCTCCACTGGTCCCCATTTCCCCTTCTAGGTAGTGAACTCCTGCAGGACAGAGCTTCAGCTGCTTCCTCATACAGCACAATGTATGGCATAAACAAGTCTGAATAAAGAGATGAGCTGTCAACCAGGCTTCATTACTGTGGTTAAATATAACACCTGGACTGGACCACAGAATGCCCAGATAATTGGTTAATATTATTCTGGGTGTTTCTAGAGGAGATTAACATGTGAATTTGTACAGTGAGTACCACAGATTGCCCTCCCCAATGTGCGTGAGTCTCAATCAGTTGAAGGCCTGAATAGAACAAAAGGTCTAATTAAAAGAGAATTCACTCTCTGCCTTTTAGTTGGAACATTAGTCTTCTCTGGCTCTGTGACTCAGACTAAAACTTAACACCACTGGCTCTCCTACTTTTAGGCCTTTGGACTTTGGACTTGGACTAAAACTATACTCTGGTTTGCCAATTGGAGATCTTAGGACTTCTCAGCCTCCATAATTGCATGAGTCAACGTTTTATAAATAAATCTATTTACATTTATGTTATTATAAATATATAACATAAATATAAGTATCTCTCTCTCTCTGGCATGCTCTCTCCCTTTATACACATATATATAAAAAAAAACTTCTATTGGCTCTGTCTATATGGAAAACCCTAATATACTACTTATAGAGGTAAAAAAAAAAAAAACCCAGGGTTTTCTTCCTTTGCTCTAATTTATTCTATACTGAGAATACAATAGGAATTCAATAGAACTAAAAATATTAACTTTCTTTGAATAAACTGTTCCAATAAAAGGAAGGGGAAGCTGGAGGATAAGTTAGCTACATAAGTAAATATTTTATGTTTCTTGAGTGCCCTTTTCTGAAAGTCTATTTATACCTTACAGTCTGATGGACTGTAATTTTTAGAACTCCACATAGTTTACAAAAAAAAGAACTCCATGCAGTTCACAGAATTACACAGTAGGAAGATTATCACAGATCCAGTCTAACCTCTCATAGAAAACCTAGAAAAGTTAGGAAAATAGTTTCTCCACTGTGTTTCCACATGCCAAATACCACCCCAGGGTAAAAAGCAGTGACCAAACAATCTGGGGAAGAAAACAGTGGTTTTACGTCCCAGCTACCCAGGCACCAAGTCTAGGCCTTTGTAGTATGGATCCCAATAATGGTCTCCTAGTCAGTCTGCTTTCCTTATGCCCAACATTTTCCTCTTCCAAACCAAAACTTTCTCCCTGGCTGAGCTTGGCATCACGAGTCAAAACACCATGGTTCTAGTCTTGACTCCTCTACTCATCTGCTGTGTCACTGCACTTTTCCGAGCCTATGAAACTACACTATTTCTAAACTTTATTTCTAACAACTTCCTGACTCTCATCCCTTCCTCTTAGACCATGCTATATTTATGTCCATTTCCTATATCCTAAGTCCTATCCCTTCCTGAAGACTCTAACACACAGTGCCTCTTTTTTCCTCTATTGGAGCACAAGTTAAAATTCTACTGTTTTGTGTGCTTTGTTCAAAACATACGTAATTGCCTTTACTCATTACTAGTGTTTTCATTATGCTATTAGACACATCCTTCCCCTAAATTATATACTCTAAAGAGGACGAGGAACATTTGATTATATCCTAAATATTTCACAGTTGTAAACTTTGTCACATATTATGCATAAATACACAGTATTTATAGTCACATGCCATAAACCCTATGTTAACTTTATAAAAACCTGGAAAAAACTGCCTACACACACGCATGGTTTCTTATTTTGGTTGTAATCAGAGAAGTGTGAAGTTTCTTGTTTTGTTTTTTTTTAAGATTTTATTTGTCAGAGAGAGAGAGAGAGAACACACACAAGCAGGGGGAGTGGGAGAGGGAGAAGCAGGCTTCCCGCTGAGCAAAGAGCCCAAAGCAGGACTCGATCCCAGGATCCTGGGATCATGACCTGAGCCAAAGGCAGACGCTTAACCGACTGAGCCACCCAGGTATCCCAGAAGTGTGAAGTTTCTACCTCATCTGAACTCCTATATTCTTGAAGGCAAACTTATATGCCGGACACATCATATCTACATATGTTTAATAAGATGCAACAATATAAATTTGCTTTCCATGTTTTCAACAAAATAGGATTCAAATGGCAATCTTTCCCATTTCCTACAGATTCTTTTTTTTTTTTTAAGATTTTATTTATTTATTTGACAGAGCGAGACACGGCGAGAGAGGGAACACAAGCAGGGGGAGTGGGAGAGGGAGAAGCAGGCTTCCCACCGAGCAGGGAGCCCGATGCGGGGCTCTATCCAAGGACCCCGGGATCATGACCTGAGCCGAAGGCAGATGCTTAACGACTGAGCCACCTAGGCGCCCCATTCTACAGATTCTTTTTAAAGAACAAAGAAAACAGGCTCAGTATACTATTGATGTAAAGTCAAGCGGCCTCAAATCTCACTAAGTCTTGCTTATCGTAATTTAACACATGCCCTTTATTAACAATAATAAGAGAAAAGGTACAGCAATTCTACTACCTATAAAAGGATGCAATGAAATGAAATTTCAAATTAATAGTTCTAGAAGTATGACATGATTTTAACTATTCTCACAAAAAATGTCATTTTAACCATTCTCTTAAAACTGGTCAAGTACCAAGTGACTCTAATATGTAAAGGTGCCAGGGATGCTTCTATCAGGCAAATACAAATACAGGATGTTTACCAATCCTCTTTTCCCCATAACTTGCCTAATGGGCAGGGGAACTTTGTTAATTGAAAAAAAGAATATATTCAAAACATCTTAAAAAAGGCATTTACATGCTAACATAAAAACCTAATGTCAAATCATAAAATTATTATTAAACTAAAGAAGTCCAATTTGTCATTTCACTTTAATAAATTAAAGGTGATCTCAAGATCAAACTAATTAGAGGCAAAACAAATACAAAACTTTCTTTATAAAAGACAAAATTTAAACAGTCACCACACTGTGTTTATATGGTAGTAGTGAACAAAAATCATGCAGGACATAATTAATTACCCACACACACACACTCCACCCCAGATCAAGTTCAATTAATTAAATGATCCACCTACTCTTTATAAGTTCCTGTTTCAGGATCTTCTGTCATGACATCATGTAGGCCTTCCACTGAGATGTTTATAATCCCACAGAATTTATCCTGGATGACACTAAATAAAAGAAAAGCAAAACAGATTGAACTGGAGTATTTTAACAGGTTATTCTTTTTTCTTTTTCTTTTTCTTTTTCTAATTACCCCCTTAAACATGAAGAGAAATTTTACTTCTAGGATACAAAGGAAACTTTCAAAATATGTTTCTTGTAGCAGAAATTTTACCTTTGCACATAACATTAAAATTTTCTCTTTCACTAGAGTATTAGTGTTTAAATACCAAAAAGGTAGATCCGAAAGGAAAAATATATTTTAATATTCTTTAACTTATAATAAATGTGAGTTGATTTTATAACTAAGAAGATAAAGATACAAAAATGTTGAAGATTAAAAATCTCTACTCTTCTGAAGATAATGCCAAGAAAAACAAGACAAGCCATAGACTGGGAAAAAATACTTGTAAAACATGTCTGAGAAAGCACCTGAATCCAGAACACATAAAGAACTCTAAAAGCTCAAGAAGATAACTCTGCAGTTCTTTCTGCCCATGGGTCCTGTCCCCGTGCTTTAACAAAACCACCCTATTTGCACCAAAAAAAAAGACTACTCAATTTAAAAATTGGCAAAAACTTCAAGACACTTCACTGAACAAGATATAAAGATGGTATATGAGTACCTGAAAATACGTTCAACGTTACTAGTTATCAGAGAAATGCAAATTAAAACCAAAATGACATTTTAATTAAAAGTTAAATTTAGAAGACTAACAATACCAACTGCTGACAAAGATGAAAAACAACAGTACTTCTCATTAACAGCTATTGAGGATAAAAAAACGGCATATCCATTTTAGAAAACACACCAGCAGTTTTTATAAAATTAACACACTCCGCACAACTCAGCAATCCCATTCCCACATATTTACCCAAGACCAAAACAAGTAGCCTCAGATCTGTATGTAAGTATTTATGGTAGCTTTATTCATAGTAATTCACAACTGCAAATGACCCAAATGTCTATCAACTAGTGAATGGCTAAACAAACTGTGGGATACTTACTCAACGAAATGGTTGTCAGCAATAAAAAGGAACTAAAGATACATGCAACAACATGGATAAATCTCAAAAACATTATGCTAAGAGAAATAAAACTGACTCAAAATGCTACATACTGTATGACTCCATTTATGTGACTTTCTGGAAAGTGAAAATTATTTGTTCAGTGGTTGCTAGAGAAAGGGACAAAAGGGAACTTTCTGGGGTGACGGGAGTGTTCTATATTGACTATGGTAGTGGTTATACACTGTGTACATGTGTGAAAACTTTATGCTTAAGGAGTTTTAAGTAAGTGCACTTTAACAAGAATCTGACTTTTAAAAAGTGGAAGTACTTAACCATCCAGTGAAACACTAAATTATACTTTTTGAATTTAAAACTAACTGAATAAATTATAACTCTTATCTCCAGGGACGTTCTAGAATCATTCCTACAAGACACATACTATGTTTCTCATTCTGCATTAACATGGATGATTATTTTTTTAAATGTTCAGTAAAGAAGTACCCAACTTACCATATTTTGGGTCAGGTTCCCACCTTTGTAAAGTCAAATGTTTTGTCTGTACATTCAAATGTGATCAGATTTTAGACAACTAAATCATCAGTTGGGCAAAATAATAACTAGTTGATATTCTGATACATCTTAATGTATCATCTTAATAACATCCTACTGCAGTAGTAAATATTTTTTAAGTCACTGCATTTCCTTTATACAAGAACTAAAAAATCTTTCAAGAAAGACACACACAATCTACTTTATTCAGTTCAGGGAACAACACCCTAGAAGAAAAACTAAGAAACCAAAATCGTGCCTAAAATTTCACCCACTAACTGTGATCCCACTGAAGTTAATTCAGTTCTCCAGATGTTGGTCTCCTTGTCAGTAAAATGAAGGCTGGACTGAAGTATGACAGATACGTGGAGGGAATATAGACATTGTCACTTCCTATCGCAGAGGAATTTGCCACTAATCCATTATAGCTTGCTAAGGCAGACGGGTTCTGAAATTCCTTTTTAATACAGGAGCATCCCAGATAGCTATCAACAACGATCTTGATTGGCTGAAAAAGACAAAAATCCTCCAGAATACAGCTGTTTACCAGGCCTTTTTGTCAGGATTTTTTAGGGACAATCCACGGAGACCAGCTGCCTTCTCTACTCATATCACCTCCAAGCATCAATCCCTTTTAGGAAAACCAGTAATTTCATAAGAAATCAGTGGAACAGAATTCTGAGTACAGTGTATTTTCTAAAAAAACTGAGTATCAGTCTTCCTGATACATATCTGGCAATCTGAGTGTGACCACGGTCTACGAGGTGGATGAAGGTTAATTAGGAGGGAATGTAGAAGAGAGGAAAAAAAAAAAATGGTATATATTTGACAATCAGTTCACTTGATTATAGGCTTTACTACAAATTATCGTATTGATCAATGATGATGCTACCACCACAGGCACATGTTTCTGACAAGGTAGAAAGTTCTACCTCTGCCATAAGTAGGAAAAAGTAATTAGCAATATGCTGAATAAAGGATACAGTTTTAGAACACTGAACTCTACAGACATGCACATTCACCACACTGAGCCTTCAAGGCTGAGGACAGATTTTGATAATCAAGCTGCTGCATGAATAGGGTAAACTAGTGAATGACTACACAATTCTTGCCAAAAGGCTTACCTTCACCCCTTTCTCATGAATGGTGATTTTGTTTAGAGGACACTGCTGAAACCAAAATACAGCTTGGAAAGTTCTGAGAGAAATCTAATGAGTTCGGGAACCTGAGATTTATGTAAAGCCAAGAGCTAGAAATAGTCAATGACTGACAATAAGAAGTGTTAAGAAAATTAGAATAAAGAATGGAAAATGATACTCATGGAAGCAGACTGGGACAGGCCAGAGGATACAGGTGCAAACTCTGCTCGGCTTGTACATGCCCATCCAGACTTGGAGGAGAAGTCAGTCATGTGATCAGTGGGGTTCACCTGCCCTGTTCCCTCCCCGACCTCCAGTGGGATTTCTAGCTCTACCAGCTGAGGGGCTTGGACACGTGACTGTCTAGTAGGGGTAAGGGAAGTGAGGCAACCTCCATCAGTGGGCAGTCACTGTTTCTCATTGGGATGTGACTCATTCTGCATAGAAGGACAACAGAAGCAGAGATGTGGGTATGGGAGAGGGATGAAATTCCAGCAGACAGGGAAAACCGTGCTTGCACCAGAGGGAGTGACCACAGACTTCAAGTGTGGAAAAGGGGAAAATGACTACAGCCCAGAGTAGAAAGGTCCAGGAGCTGGCTTTGAATGGGAAGATGGGAAGAGGTGACTCTCAAAAGGGAGAAGGAAGGACTGAAGAGGTGAAATGGGAGTATACATGCCATGTTCTGGGATCAGTAAAAGAAGTTACATAGAAATTCTCTTCAAAGCACTGAAGTTTGAAAAAAAAACCAAAAAACAAAAAACACAAAAAGATGCACCTCAATTCCACTCATTACAGTTGTTTGGGGAAAGTACCCCCAAATAATAGGGATAACAAAAAGCCAAGAAAGGCTTGTACTTCCCAGCATGCACAACACATATTTATTTAAAGTAAATAAGCATTAAGAAGTTAAAAATTTTTTTCTTTTTAAAGTTATTATAAAAATGCTCCCTCCAAATGTGTAAATATAACATTTTATTTTTTTTAAAGATTTTATTTATTTGACAGAAAGAGAGAGAGAGCGCACACAAGCAGGGGGAGTGGCAGGCAGAGGGAGAGGAAGAAGCAGGCTTTCCACCCAGCAGGGAGCCCAACACGGGACTCGATCCCAGGACCCCAGGGTCATGACCTGAGCTGAAGGCAGTTGCTTAACCAACTGAGCCACCCAGGCGCCCCTAAATATAACATTTTAAAATGAAGCTTTTAAAATAGATTTTTTTTTACCCACAGTATTTTTATAAAGTTTTGAATATTAATCAAATAATCACTTCACTTTTTAGTCACATAATACTCTCTCTCAACCCTTATCTTTTACAAATTAAGAATCAATCTTGTTTTCCGATAATATATAATCTTTCTGAATTAAATGCTTTAAATGTGATCAGACATTTAAAATGGAAACAAATCAAATGAGAGCTATAAACCAGAAATGAAATAGAAATAGGTTTGGAGGAGAAAAGGCATTCTCCTTAATCTTATATATATTACCTCTCTAAACAAAAGACAAGAATTAGGTGTTTTTTTGTTTTTGGGGTTTTGTTTTGGTTTTGGTTTTTTAAGAGAGCAAGCAAGAGAACAGTGGGGCAGGGCAGAGGGGGAGAGAGAGTGAGAATCTCAAGCAGACTCCACGCCCAGCACAGAGCTCGACATGAGGCTGGATCTCACAACCCTGAGATCATGACCTGAGCTGAAATCAACAGTCGGACAGGACACTTAACCAACTGAGCCACCCAGGTGCCCCACTGTTCTGTTTTTTAAATAAAAAACAGCCCGTTTTTCTCTTCCATATGTGCTACATATTGAGTTCTGAGTTAACACTTTATAAACATTCTTCTCAGTGTGTCATCTTTTAATGTCCTCTCATGCACATCAGTCAAATCTGGTATATAATGTGGAAGAAGTGAGGCAGCCAGGGGAAACCATGTAATTTTAAATCTCACTTGGTTCTTAACCTCTCAAACCTGTGCTTACTAAGAAGTGACAGTTCATATTAAGTAGGAGGCAGCAATCTAGAGTCCTGAAAGGAATAGCTAAACTCCCTGCTAGTCTCTATACAGCTTCCATAGCACAGTAGGTAAATCGAAACTTAAGAGGTTAAAAAATAAAAAGCTGATTATTGATTATTCCAGCCCAAACTTTACATTTTGTTATAGTCCTAAGGTCAGATTTCAGAAGACTAGCTCAATGAGTATTAATAAAAGGTGGGCTTATACCAGGATACCAATTTATTTACAAAAAAATAAGTGATTAGAGTGTCATATTACCCTTGCCAAACCTTCCTGGTGAGTTGGTCACCAAGGTTACATTCATTCATTTTAGTCAACATTTTATGAGTCCATAAAATGTGTTAGACATTATGGTAAGCTCTGGAGATTTAAAAAATGGCCACCTCCAAGAATATGCAATGTGAAAAGAGCAGTCTCTTCAAAAAATGTAAATGGGAAAAATGGACAGCTACATGACAAAGCATGAAACTAGGCCACTTTTTCACACCATGCACAAAAATAAAATGAGTTAAGGACCCAAATGTGAGACCTGAAACCATAAAAATCCTTGAAGAGAGCACAGGCAGTAATTTCTCTGACATCGACTATAGCAACATTTTTCTAGATAAGTCTCCTGACGCAAAAGAAACAAAAGCAAACATAAAAATAATAAACTAAAAACCTAAAAAACTAAACTAAAAAAAAAAAAGCTTCTGCACAGTGCAGGAAACAATCAACAAAACTAAAAGGCAACCTACGGAATAGGAGAAGATACTTGCAAATGAAATATCCAATACAGGGTTAGTACCCAAAATATATAAAGAACTTATACAACTCAACACCAAAAAAGAATCCAATTAAAAACGGGCACAAGACATGCACGGACATTTCTCCAAAGACATGGCCAACAGACACGTGAAAAGATGCTCAACATCACTCGTCATCAGGGAAATGCAAATCAAAACTACAGTGAGGTATCACTTCACATCTGTCAGCACAGCTGAAATCAAAACACAAGAAACAAGTGTTGGCAAGGATATGGAGAAAAAAGAATCCTTATGCACTGTTCATGGGAATGCAAACTGGTACAGCCACTGTGGAAAATAGTATGGAGGTTCCTCAAAAAATTAAAATGGAATTACCATTACCACTACTGGCTATTTACCCGAAGAATATGAAAACACTACTTTGAAAAGATACATGCACCCAGGTGCTTACTGCAGCATTATTTACAACTGCAACATTATGGAAGCAACCCAAGTGTCCATCCATTACGGACTAAAAATCTGCAGGAAGGACAAAGAAAACAAGCAACAAATGAGATGTTCTTTTTTTTTTCTTTTAAAGTCTGATATCCTGAGTAAGTACTTTTCTCCATTTAATGGGTATTTCTGACATACTAAGTGGCACCTGTCTGAAGGGAGAGCATCTGTCACCTAAATGGAGGTAAAGAAGCACTGGCAAATTATCACTAATTCTCATCAGTGGTCCCAGAATCTTGATCATTCTGCCATCAATTGAGATCTTAGCATTTGCAAGTTAACCCACTTTGCACTGATAACATTAGGATAGATGCTCCTCCTAAAAAAAAAACAAAACCCCCCCCCAATTTTGATATAAATTTATTTTCATTTTACAAGGTTAAATGGGATCCAACTGATCCTACTCACCTCATTAATGAGGGCTTCAAAGAGGCAAATGGATGCTTTCTATTCCAGTCTCTTAAATTTCATTCCTTCTCTTTAAGAATTTTCAGGGGGCAATCAAGAACTTCAACAAGCTCGAACAAACCCACCTTTCTCAAGTTACTCCTCCTTTCACGGCTTTCAGGCAGTTAAGTCATCACCTCTCGAATATAATAGCTGCTAACTCAGATCTGCTTACTCCCTTCCTGCCCCTCACAATGCTCTTCCTCCTTTTTCTATTCACCTTAATTCACACTTCCTTCACAGGCCTTCTCTGGCCACTCCAACCCACTGTACGTGAGCACTCTGTCCTTGGAATTTCCAGGAGCATAAAACATCAGCACTACTCATTTAGCATGCAACTCATTTGCCATCTAGTTCTTTCTCCTAATGTCCTTTAATTTTTCATGCCTACACGCCTGCTCTAAGACTATCAGTTAACTTTAAGCACAGCCCATGTATTATGTTTATTTTTTTATGTCCCACAGGACATAAATAATGTGAACACTCAATAAATAATCATGGGAATTAATGTTCCCCCACTCAAGAACTGACCTCCCTTTCTTTTTGCAATATTATTTGTGCTTATCTCTTTTTGTAATTACAACTATGGATAGTTGAATTATAGATAACATCAAAATTGATTACACTAAACATAAGGCAGAAAACAGAGCAGAAGGTGGCTGTGTTGGAATCTATTTCTGAAACATTTCAGAAAATGCAAGGAAAGTTTAACATTGAAGATGAAAGAGGAGAATGAAAGTAAAACTGAAGGGAAAAAAGTACTAGTAACCTGAACGTTTCCCTTCTTTCTCTTTGTCACAAATACTTTTCTTATTTCACATACTTGGTAGATATATTAATGTATTCACATAGACACAAGTTACAAACACACTACAGAAAGAAGACAAGCTTTTATAAACATCCATTTGTTTGGTTCTTCAAGTGTGATATAAGTGATGTTACACATATGTAAATATTAAATAGGTGAGCGCTTGAAAAACTGTACTATTATTTGACCATTTAAACAATTCCACAAAGTTTTCAGTAAACTTTTTCTGTTAGATTCACATGAGTAAAACCACAGTTCTTAATCTTGTCTTAGTATTTTCTAAAGCTATGGCATTTTAAGGCATTTTCTGGGTATATAAAAGTATCTGTAGACTGTAAATTGCAGAAACTTCATGCAGAGTGATTTTTCTTTGCTTTTGAAAACTAAGTACTAAAGAAAAAAATCAATCCATCTTTGTGTTTATTGAACCAACCTGAAAACTATGCTGGTTTAAGATTATTTCTATCCTTTTGTGTCATTATGAACCTAACCACCAGGGTTCAGAAAACAAATAGCCCTTGAAAAGAAAAATAAAACTTTTAATCCCCAAAGGCACAAATAAATGAAATTTCTAATAGTCATTTGGTCGGCCCAAACAATAAATATTACATTGAATATGAGCAGGACTCTAGTTTCTAGCTGTCCAATTTTTATTAGCATCTTTATAGTGAGCATTTTATAGCTCTATTTTTCAGAGAAATTATCTATATTCATCATAGACCATGTGTTTTAACACTTTCTAAGTGATGGATTGATAGATTTGTATCGTATCTTCATCCCCTTGGACCTGGGAAGAAAACAGGCATTCAGAAACACAAAATTTTCAATTACTTTTTCTGAACATTTCTATAATCGAAAATTGATGATTTAACAGTTTTTTACAGGAGGTCCAAGAAAAAAATAAATAGCATTTTCTCTGATCTAACCAGACCACAATTACAGTATTTATATATCACATAAAAATGATTAATATATGAAATCACTCTGGCATTCTTGGATCTTAAATATAGGAGGTCACTGAAGTTAGGGTAATTTAAGAAAATAATAAGCTTTAGGCATTAAAAGCCACAACCAAATAAAATATTCTCTTAACTATACTTCTCTGCTTATATTGTTTAATAGGATTAAACAAAGAACAGCAGTTTATTGAAAAAGGCAAAATAAGAAAGCCCTGACTAATCAGTCTTATTCCAGACTTTCTACCACACCAGAGGCTACAAAAGTGGTGACATTTACACTAAAATTAGCTTTTTCCCTCTCTAGATATTTTCCAGGATCTAGCTAGCTGCAAATACTTTTGTCACTTAGATGGAAACATATATTCTTTCTACACAGTAATTTTCTACATGGTCATGGAAAAGAGTGTTAATAAATCTAGTTCCCTTGACAAATACTGGCAAGGAAATGGGATAAAAAAATTCTTAGTGGAAATTCACTAAGTTGTTTTAAAATGAAAGTTGGATTTTTTACAACCAACAATAATCTTTACAAAGGCTTTTAATATTATCAACTATTCCCTCAATTAATTTTTGGACTGCACACACACAAGCAAAACAAAGAAGCCCATAATCTTTAAGATAGAAAAACTCTTAACAATCCAGAAGAAACCGCCACCTTCTGTGACTTTTAAGGGAAAGACTATGCTTCAGGAAACAATATCCAATGACAACACTAAGTTTCCAGAAAAAGATGATAAATGACTGGTACAGAACTGTGTGGGAAAAACGTTAGGCTGAAAACCCCAGCAATGCTTGTTTTGAATGCTTACAGGAGTCATTTGACGGAGTGGTTCTTGACTTTTACAAAGAGATATAAGAGAACCTACTAGAGATTTCATGATTATGAGGGTGGGAATATGGCCTCACCATTTGTAAATGCTAGGTATTGCTGATGATAAAACTATACAGTAAATAATTACAAGGTAATCATGCATATATACCTTGAGGACAAACGAAAAAAGCCAACTGTGCTGGTCATTAAAGTCACATGAAAAGATACCCGTGGCTCAGAGTTATATTCCTGGAGAGTGTTGTGTATCACACAGCCCCGACCAAAATAGAGAGAACGTGCCCTGGAAAACAGTGTTACGTGATCAAGAGGACTCTGGTAACAAAGGCAAGTCAAGGTGTGGGACCCTTATATCGAGGACATGGGTAAGTGCCTGTGAGACCAATTTGGTAGGAAGGCCTAGCATTAAAGCTGTTTTTCAGAACCTTGTAAAAGGTTCCCTAGTCTTTTTTTCTCCCATTTTTGCAACCTTTTAAGACAAATATGGCATATTTTACTGTTATTGTTGTGTTGCAGGTAAGATAATGGAGTAAAAATGCTTGCTGACTCAAGACACAGGTAAGAGGAAGAGTGTAACCCTGGCACTTTATGTAGGAGAAAGTCGAGAACTCCACTGAGAGTACAAAGTTGGTGGAGAACAAGGAGGTATCCAAAGATCGTCCTTCCCTGCTACCAGTGAATTCTACACAATTCCCTCACTCTCAAACAATGTCCACCCTTACCGTGCCCCAACACTGTCTCTGGCTATCAGCACTGGCAGCCCCTCACCTCCAGAAGCCCATGAGACACCTTACCCAGGCCCCCAACTCCATCACCTGGGACATTCCTCATTCCCTGCTGACTCCTGTTAAAGAGTCTGCTCTATACCATTCAAGTCCTCAAGGACAATCTAACATCAAACATCTCTACTCCAATGCTAGGAGGGAACTGGGAGTACATTCTCAATTATCCCAGAAGTGAGATACATATTTCTGAAATTCCACACTGGAATTTTAAATGTATTAAAAAGTATAATGTTATAAATAAATGGTAGTTGAGTTTTATACTTCTCATTTGTTATGGGGGAGAATGGAGAGGAGCTTTTTTGGAATGCCCTGGAACCCTACCCAACTTTTACAGAAATCAGTGGAAAAAATGGACCTGTATATAAAACTATCTTTCTGAAACACAACCATATTATTCTTGAGTGTTCTCATCAAAAAACTTTAGTAAATGGTAGAGAAACAGAACTCTTAAGAAAAGTTTCTTCACCTATATTAATTTAGAATATTATTACTTAGTTTTAACTTTCCTGTTTGTTTGAGGTGGGGCTGCCTAAAATGTGAAACAATCATATGCACAAATTATACTGCTAAAAATGTCGATGTATATTATCACTTCAAATCAATTTTACCTTAAGTTTTTTAAACGGTGCAAGTATCAAACAACAGTGTCATGTGAGCTAACGTTTTTTTTTTTTTAAGATTTTATTTATTTGACAGAGAGAGAGAGACAGCAAGAGAGGGAACACAAGCAGGGAGAGTGGGAGAGGGAGAAGCAGGCTTCCCGCGGAGCAGGGAGCCCAATGCAGGGGCTCGACCCCAGGACCCTGGGATCATGACCTGAGCCTACATGGGCGCTTAACGACTGAGCCACTCAGGCGCCCATGAGCTAATATTTTTAAAAGGAAAAGCTGCTGACAGAAACTGGAATGAGTACCTAATGAATACCACCATGTACAACTGTAACTCCATATATAAAACAGTATTAATAAGATTAAAGTTTTCTAGTTGAGCCTACATCAATCATCAATTTTAAGTTACACATAAAAACAAAAAAAATCTTGATAAAATTTCTAAATTACCTTCTTTGAATTTGGGGGGAGTTTTTTTTGGTAAGGTCAAGATAAATACTTTGTTTATGGATATTTCCTAACTCCAAATGACCACCTATGCTGCTTCTAACATCTTCAAGAGGATGTGGTCTAGGTGGTGGGGAAGGGAGACATAGAAGAGTTTTCACCTTTCATTTTAAATATCTCTGTATTGTTTGAATTCTTTTTTCCAAAGAGCATGTACTTTTAGTAACTAAAGAAAAAACTTAATTGGAGTTGTGGGAGTTGTGTGGATACAACAACAACAGAAGTGTATTATTAAAAACATTTTCAAGGTGAAACAAACACCACACACCTATCCCTAATGAAACAAGTAATTTATGTAAGAATAGATTTATTTAAAATGTATTCAGGTTTTCTTCTAAAATCACAACCAAGGACAAAGCTTTAAACTAGGCAGGGAAAAGGAGAACAGTGAAAACTCTTGGGGTGGGGGTGGGAGGGAGTTGCGGCTTTAATTTCTCTGAAATTTCTAGTGTATCTCAAAACCACTCTTCCGCTCCTTTCTGCTTTTCCTCAATTATCTTACAGCAGTGGCTCTCCAACCATGTTCCCCAGACCAGCACTACCAGCAAACCTGTCCACACATACACCCAACAGGCCCCACTCCAGACCTACTGAATAAGGAACTCTGGGAGGGTTGAGGGGCAACAATCCGTATTTTAACAACCCCGGTGATTCTGAGTTTGAGCAGCACCATCTGAAGGTACACCAGACAACACAACCATTCCTATAATTACTTCAGGTCCACAACACAGACTCAGTAATTAGCACTTGGTTTAAACACTCCCAGACTGCTTTAGGCTAATTTCATATGGCAAGTATTAACTTTTATTTTTACTTTTTTTTTAAAAGATTTTATTTATTGGGCGCCTGGGTGGCTCAGTCGTTAGGTGTCTGCCTTCGGCTCAGGTCACGATCCCGGGGTCCTGGGATCGAGTCCCTCATCGGGCTCCCTGCTCCGCGGGAAGCCTGCTTCTCCCTCTCCCACTCCCCCTGCTTGTGTTCCCTCTCTCGCTGTGTCTCTCTCTGTCAAATAAATAAATAAAATCTTAAAAAAAAAAAAAAGATTTTATTTATTTATTTGACAGAGAGAGAGAGACAGCGACAGCAGGAACACAAGCAGGGGGAGTGGAAGAGGGAGAAGCAGGCTTCCCGCGGAGCAGGGAGTCCGATGAGGGGCTCGATCCCAGGACCCCAGGACCAGGACCCGAGCCGAAGGCAGACGCTTAATGACTGAGCCACCCAGGCGCCCCGGCAAGTATTAACTTTTAATAACAAAAAAGAAATTTGGGGGAAGAGGAAGGACAGCACATGAAATACATAATGCTCGAGGGAAAATTTTTAATACATATTCGTGGCTCAGGTCCCTGTTAATAGATCAAGCATGGGCACTTCCTATATGCCCAATATTCTACAGAGTATAAATTTATGCTAATAGAGAAAAACATACATAGTTTCCATGGCTTGAATTACCATCTATCTACATTAAAGATTCCCAATCAAGGCTACTAACATCTCCTGGGGGCTCTTTGATCTTATTCTTCCTCACTTACCTGTCTTCCCAAATCATGACTCAAATGGTCAATGCTATTGTTAAGAGAGTATCATATACTTCCGGCGTACTATGCAAATGAAAGGTTACAAATTATTGACCTTTACCAGATAGATCTCTCCCCTAATCTTCTGCTTGTAGGATATTTCCACTTGGAGATCAGATGTGAATCTCAAATTCAATGTATCCAAAATTGAACTCATTATTTTGTCCCTACACATATCCCCACTCCTTTTGCTTCCTTTGCTCATTAAATGCAACAGAATGCCGCCTAAGCCAAACAATGACCATCTTTGACATATCCCTCACCTGTCACCGCTTAGCCAATCACCAAGCTCCAGAATCCAACCATTCTCTCTGGCAGGCCTCCGGTACCTCTGCCCTGGATTGGTGATTCAAATTCCTACCCAGTTAACTCTGCCTCTAGTCTCGTTGCTCCTTCCAGAAAGAAGGTACTCTGTAAACAGTAAATCTGATTATGTCATTCCACTATTTAAAATCCTTCCATGGCTCCCTGCTGCCCTAAGGAAAAATATGAAATTACAATATCCTTCTTCATCTGATCTCTCTCTCCAGCTGCAGACCTCACACTACCACTCATAACTCTGGTTATACTGAACGTTACTCCATAAAAAGCAGCATTCTTTCTCTTTCTTCGACTCCTATGATACGATGTTACCTCTACCTATTACTCAGCTCTCTTCATTTCTGTTTATCCTTCACGATCCAGTCTCAATGTCACTGTTCTCATAAAGCCACCTACCACTTTCACTTATGTTATACCCAGCAGCACCTCCAAGTGCAATACTTACCATCCCAGATGGAAACCATGTGTCTCCACTAGATTTCAAGCTCTACCAAGAATAGGAGCCATGCCTATGTTGTTCACAATTAGCACCTACGCAGCAGCAATGCATGAAATTAAAAGCATGCGCCCTGGAGTCAGACCTAAAAAGTATCACAAGCAAGAACCTGGTACAGTTTCTTAAGCTCACTTTCCCTAGGTTTCCTTACCTGTAAAACGTAAATAGTTACAAGGTTTTTTAAGGATAAATGTGATATATGAAGTATTTATTAGCATAGTGCTTAGTACACAGAAACATTAGCTAGTATTATTACTTAATATAGCACCTATCAAAGATATATGCTGAATGAATACAGTATTCATAAATTATTAAAAACACGTATTTATTAATGCTAAGCTCATATAATTCATTGTATTTCCAAATAAAGTTTATAATTCTTTAAGGAAGCTTCAGTTGAATTCGTCCATGGCACTGATGTTTTCCTGTAACTAACATTAAGTTGAATTATAAAGCAGAATGTTCAAAGAGAATCACCTGTGCCTCACTTCCAGGAACAATTTGTTTGTGAAGTTGCATCTGCTCCAAACCAGGGCTTTCTAAAGAATGTGGGGAAGTGTTACAAATTGAGGCAGTTACATTATACCTCGCTGACTGATAAAAGCTGTAGTATTCAAGTCTATTTTCCCCTGAGTTTTCGGGTGCCTTTAGTTTTTGTTTAAATTGAACAACTTTGTAGATCAAAAAAATGATTAAAACACAAGCTAAGATAAAAAAAGCTAGCAAAATGTCAAAAGCCTCATTCAACTTTTCAACTTCTTGTGTACAAATGAGAGACGTTTTCCCTGACACCGAAGCATCATCAATCGGTAGAACACTGTTTTTTTCCAAGTTCAAGTTAACAGAAGAAGTAAGCTGTATTTGCACAGGTAACACTGCAGTAGCCTCTAATGGATTACCAAAGGTATTCTCTTGAAAAAATCTACTGGCAGGTGAAGTACGACTTCGTTCCCAGAAAGTAACGCTCTCAGTATTTTCCAAATGTTTCCCATTTGTGGTTACTTTATGCCAGGCCATCATTAACGCAGTAGTCTTGTGATGAATATGAAGAGATTTTATAGCCCAAGCTCTGGATACATTTGTTGAAGATGTAACACAATTTGTAAAGTCAGTCCACTTAATATAATGTAATGCTCTGCCACGCATGGATGGGGGATTCTGACAATAGATGTTTAGCGTAATGGCTGAAGATGCTAGCCAGTCGCGAAGGCCCAAGAGTTTGCAGTTACATTCCCAAGGATTAGAATTTGCCTGGAGATGAGTCAGTGAAGACAATGGCTTAAGGACCCTTGGATGTAAGTCTGTAAGATTATTAAATGACAGATTAAGGATCTTCAAAGATGCTCCCATATTTTCAAACGTATCATTATCAATGCTGATTATTCTGTTTCTATCTAACTTAAGGTAAATTAAATTCTTTAACAAGCTAAATGTGTCAGAATTTAAATTTTCTAAATTATTATGACTTAAGATCAAATGTTTAAGATTATTCATTCCACTAAACCCATCCCTAGCAACATTTTGAATTCTTGAATTTTTCAGGAGGAGATACTCCAAGTTGACAAGTCCTTTAAATGCAAAGGGCTGTATTGCTTCAATATGGTTATGAGACAAAGAAAGTCTTTTAAGGCTCTTAAGTACTTCAAAAGCATTTGACGGTACTTTTGTTAAATTATTACCTTCTAGATACAAGCAATCCAGCTGTCCAAGATGTTGAAAGCCTAAGTCTGATATCCTCAAAATTTTATTGTTTGATAAATCAAGTATCCGAAGAGCAATCATACCAAAAAAGGTACCACTCCCCAGGACAGTGAGGCGATTCCTTCGTAGGTTTAAGTACTGAACTGAAACTAAATCATTAAATACTCCTCTTGGAACAAAAGCTACTTGATTAGACTGTAAACATAAAGTACGAAGATTGGAAAGTCCCTCAAACAGTCCAGGATCCAAGCGTTTTATAAAATTATTATTTAGATATAGAAAATACAGATGCCTCAGCTGAACAAAGGCTTTTGGATATACATACGCAATGCGAGAATTATCCAAATACAATGCTACAAGAGAATGAAGTCCTGTTAATTCACCCTCATTTATGTAAGATATGTTGTTTCCAGTCAGATACAGAAAAACTGTACTTTCAGGAAAATTCTTAGGAATCCTTGAAAGGCCTAAGTTACGGCAGTTAATATGTCTCCCAGTGTAGAGATGGCAAACAGACGAACATCCAAGAACCTCTTTATGGAATAAGAATAGAAGATAACAGGTAACAAGTAGAAAAAGTCGTAGGCAAGGCAGAGAAAAATGTAATCCACACATAGCCCTGTTCTTGGTTTTTCTGTTCATATCAGAATTGGCTATAAAAAAAGAAGGTAAAACTTTAAATCATCAATAAGTTCTCAAAATTAAAGTGCTATAAGACTAAAAATTCCATATTCTTTTATTTTTATTAGTATCAGCCAACAATACTAAATATCATCAATTGTACTATGGTGATAGCATAATATTATATAATGAGTTTGGAATGTGTTCTAGAATTAACACCTCCAGGCCATTAACCCACTGCTTGACAAAATGGTAATTCAAATTTAATGAACTGCAAAATAATACGTTGGCTAAAGCTAATTTAAAATATTACAATTGACAATAACAAAAGTGACAAATGATGAGGTAAGGATAATGGTCTTTGGATATAATATGTCCCTTTACCAAATTAAAGTATCAATTAAATAACATTATAATTTATGAAAGTACAAATTCACTACAAAAGAGCAATTAAACTCTAAACTATAGCTTTTCACAAAAGCAAATTATTTTTCATTTCAGTTAAAAGTTCATATTTAAATAAATAATCTTACCAAAACCAGGAAATTCATATTATTGACACTCGGCTGATTCAAGTAAAGGTTTTCTTTCTAAATCTGAAGAGCGACATTTCTAAACTCCATTTCTTTCTGTGGCACTGTTGACCTCCACCCCTCCACTTTTTTTTTTTTTTCTTCCTTTTTTTTAGTCACAGTTTGCTCAGGAAACACCACTCTTCACATTGGTTCCTCCACAGTCAGTGTGTAAAACAGAGGTTGCCATGGATACAGGAAACTGAGAGACAGGAAGTAATTTTATCTGTGTTTCTAAAGTATTGTTGAAAGGAAATCTCAGGAACTTATTTTTTTCAGAAAGCAGTTAATCTGAGTGTTCCTAACACACATACCTAAACATCTGATAATTTAAAAAATAAGTATTTTTTAAAAGGAAATGTGAAAAATTTAAATATTCAGAATGAACAAACTGTAGCCATCAGCCAAGAGATAGATATTGAATAGAAAAAGGTGAAATAAAAGATAAACAGAGTAATATAATTTGGGTCTTAAATGCATATAATATTTACATTGCTTTGAATACACATTACAGACTTTAACTTTGTTTTAGTCCTTAAAAAAAAGGTAGCAAAAACAAGAAATTTAGAATGGTGAACACGAATGTTATTACACTAACCTCTCTGCTCTTCCTTTTTAACTTTTCAAAGAGAATTTTGGATATAAAAAATATTGAATATCACCAACTAGCACCTTAATTTATTAAGGTATACGCCTTGCACTGTAAAATGATATAAAGTTGCACACCAAATTACTGGCAAAGATTACCTTTGGCAAGAAAAGTTGGGGAGAGTGAAAGGGATCTGATGAAGGCACAGAAGGCAAGCTGAGGACAAAGCAGAAGCTGACACCCCACAACCACCCCCCCCCCGCCATGGGATATATGTGACATTTCTCAGGCACTCCTGGCTGCCCTAAAGGAAAAACAAATAGTTAACTTGTAGAGATGACCATCCTGCAAGACCTGAGTCTCCCTCAGTTTACTTACAAAAGCCTTAGCAATAGCTTCCAGAAGGGAATGTAAATACAATTAAATGTCTTTATAACCTGCAGCCCATCGACAGATACTTGAAGTGGGCAGAGTGTAATGTTCCTCCAGGAAGTTCCCAACTATCTTCATGTAATGCCTTACTAGAGGGGTAAACAGCCTTAACTTGACAATGGCAAGGCCTCCAGTATCCTGTGAGTCTTCTTTAGCATACGAAAATTCTTTCTCGGAAACCTCCCTCTTTCCTTACCTCCCCCAACCCCATAGTATATAATCAGTCACCCATCACAACCCCGGTGCAGCAGCTCTTTCTGCCCACGGGTCCTGTCTCTCCCCCAGCCCCCCGTGCTTTAAATAAACCACTATTTTGCACCAAAGACATCTCAAGAATTCTTTCTTAGTCTTCGGCTCTGGACTCCACCCCACTGAACCTCACCTATATTCCAAAACCTCATGAGGACCCTTTAATGACTTTTCAACAGATGTACATCTGAAATAGTGTGAATCTTTTAAATAAAAATCCATCTGTGTATACTGTAATATTGAAGGGTAATGATTTAAAGAGTTAACTATAAATTGTTTATATTATATGTTGTTTAGTCATTACTTTTCAGAAAAGCTCAATGCTTAGGCTAATTCTGACTTTGATTATTATTACTAATACTCTGATAATATACTTAAAATATCAGTAATGATAATATATAATTGTATAGTAACTCCCTCTTGTTATTAAAGCATCTTTTACATCAAGACAACAATTATTTCAGATAATATGATTTCCATATTAAATATTTGGTAAAATACCCAGCACTTTCTATGATAATAAAAAACCAGAGGTGCATACTAGATAACAGATCTTTATCAAAATGATTTACAATTTTCACAACTATCCTTTGTGGCCAACTATTGTTGTTGTTATTGAAAGAAGAAATTAGAAAATCACCACCAAAAAACCCCATGACAGAGAAATGATATGAATTATAGGTAAAGGGAGCCTGGGTGGCTTAGATGGTTAAGCGTCTGCCTTCGGTTCAGGTCATGATCCCAGAGTCCTGGGATCTGGTCCTGCATCGGGCTCCCTGCTCCTTGGGGAGCCTGCTTCTCCCTCTGCCTCCCTCTCTCTCTCATGAATAAATAAATAAAATCTTAAAAAAAATGAATTAGAGATAAAGATGGAATAAGAGCTAGGTTTCTCAAGTCCATTTGTGTTTAGTGGTTTGTTTTTTTTTTTTAAAGATTTTATTTATTTATTTGAGAGAGAATGAGATAGAGAGCATGAGAGCGGGGAGGGTCAGAGGGAGAAGCAGACTCCCTGCCCAGCAGGGAGCCCGATGCGGGACTCGATCCCGGGACTCCAGGATCATGACCTGAGCCAAAGGCAGTCGCTTAACCAACTAAGCCACCCAGGCGCCCCTGTGTTTAGTGTTTTCAATAACAAAACATAATGAAGGATTTTTCAATTGTGTCATACAGCTTAGAGTTATGATGGGGTTCAGGACACCCTATCCCAAAATATAGCACCATGACATAGAGAACATACAAAACTGAAGGAATCTGAGACAAAGGCAGAAGTGTGAAGGACTCTCTCTGATCCCTCCCCTCCCCCCAGCCACACCCACATACCACCTGCCCTTCACCCCTGAATAAGGTCATAAAAACTTCATGTGAGAGGTGCCCTCCACTATAGTGGGAGAAAAGGAGCATCCTTATTTCCGAAGACAAAGAAACTCCGAGAAGAATCCAAACAATGAGGCTTGCAAAATTTCCCCGTTTGCTACATTTATCTCATAAATGTGCCCTACCCTATCTTTCCACGACTTTCCACTATGCCTCAAACCTAGCATAAAAACACACAGGTTTGGGGCACCCAGGTGGCTCAGTCAGTTAGGCATCTACATTTGGCTCAGGTCATGGTCCCAGGGTCCTGGGATCAGGTCCCACATCGGGCTCCCTGCTCTGCGGGGAATCTGCTTCACCCTCTACCACCTCCCCTCACTCCCCACCTAGCTGGTGCTCTCTTGCGCATGCTCTCTCTCTCAAATAACTAAATAAAATCTTTAAATACACACACACACAGAAGTTTAACAATCCCCTTTGGTTCTTCACTTCCTTTTGAGGGCTCCCATGTCAGATAAAACTTAACATTAAATTTACATGCTTTTCTCCTGTTAATCTTGACTTTGTCAGTTTAATTTTCAGACCCAGTTAGAGACCCCAAAAAAGTCAAGGAAAACTTTTCCCTCCTCTATAGTTTGGAAGAACTCGTCAACAACAAAATAAAATTTAGAGGAAAAACTACAAGGTGGTAAGATCAGAACATTAATTAATTTTGTCCTCTATTCCAGAAATATCCAAAGCAGACAAAAATATTTATTAAAATCTCAAAAATAAAATTTTTAGTAAATTACACTAAATAAAAGTGACAGAATAAAATAGTTTTTCTCCTATTGTGAAAGCTGAGGTAAACTAAAGCACCTACAACAAACAATAAATCTAAACCCAGTATCCAGAACAATAAAGTTCAGCCTTTCTGTTCACAGGGTTCATAAGGGTTGCTGCTGTTACAGACAGTGCTCACTGCTACAGAACTCAGAAATCAAGACCTCAAAAAAGGGTGATACGGGAACAGAATTCAGAGACCTCCTGATCTTACTGGCTATGAGCACATCACTGATTAGTGGCACAACTGGCCACTCAAAGTTTAGATTAGAACCCAAGTTTCCCAGCTTCCCGCTGCACTGACTGGAAGGCATATGTCTCCATGGTTTAGCTACTACCATTTCACAGCCAATTCACATTATTTAGGTAATTTAAAACTATCTCATTATCTTGTCAATTCTCTAACATGTTTGGTGAAATCTTCATATGATCTCCAAGGCACAATAATGTTCCCCGATCTGAACTGTGACATTTTTATTTTGCTCTAGAATAATACATCAAAATGGTTCTTCATATCCCTTTACTGAGTCCTACTAATTTTCATTAGAACTATTTCTGAACACGACACTCAGCCTCCTAAAAGAGCTTCCTCCTTTTTTTCCCCCAGGAAACTGACTCACTGAATTATTTTTTTCTCTCTCTTCTTATGGAACCTTCATTAACACAGATTTCAAATAATCTCATAGTTCAGGTATCAATACCAATCTATTTTCTTTTCCATTCAGAAATTCCATGACAAGAAAATGCATAAATCAAACAATTATTCTATTACCACCTTTTCAATATATATCCCCTATATTATTAATTTTTAAAGATTTTATTTATTTGACAGAGTCACAGCGAGAGAGGGAACACAAGCAGGGGGAGTGGGAGAGGGAGAAGCAGGCTTCCCACTGAGCAGGGAGCCCCATGCGGGGCTCAATCCCAGGACTCTGGGATCATGACCTGAGCCGAAGGCAGACGCTTAACGACTGAGCCACCCAGGCACCCCATATACCCCCTATATTATTTAGATGTACAGCATCTACATATAAACCAACCAAGACAGGTTTACATAGAAAGAACAGTTTACAATAGTGCTTAGTGATCTTATGAATCTTAAGAATTACTTGTAGATCCTAAAATCAAGAGAATCAAAATCTGAAATGGTGTTTACAATTAAAAATATTCCAGTAACAATTAAAAAAAACATATTTTTTTGCTCAATGTAGGAGGAAATTTTAACGAAGAGCAGTATCTCAATACAGACTGATTATCAGTTGCAAGGAAAAAGAACAGTAACTACACAGTGGCACAAACATCTTCACGAGAATTAACACCATTAATGAGAAGCAGGTGGACACCATGTGCCACTGGATGTGGTATTTCAAGAAGGACAGCATCAATCACTTAGGTAATATTCCAACAATGTATATGTATAACCACAATCTAATCAATAGAAATCATCAGACAGGGTGCCTGGGTGGCTCAGTTGGTTAAGCGACTGCCTTCGGCTCAGGTCATGGGATCGAGTCCCGCATCGGGCTCCTGGCTCAGTGGGGAGCCTGCTTCTCCTTCTGACCCTCTCCCCTGTCATGCTGTTTCTCTCTCTCTAATAAATAAATAAATAAAATCTTTAAAAAAAATTATCAGACACATCACAAATGAGGAATATTCTATTCTGGGCAAAGAAAGGGAGGGAGAGAAACAAAGAAAAGGGCTGTATTCTTCAAAATTGTTAGTCATAAGAAATAAAAACTCAGGAAATAATACAGAGTAAAAGAGACTACAAAGACATGACAACTAGAGGCAATACCTAATACTAGACTGAAGCATTTAGGAGTAAAAGGTCATAATCTATTCAACTTACATGCAAATAATTCAGAAAATAAAGCATCAAGTGTGTTGTGTGTGCGTGTATAATGCATGTATACACACATAATGGGGGGGGGGAGGGGCACAAACTAACAACATCCAGATTATCATGCTCATGAAACTAGAGATTGGTGGGGGAGACAGTTAGCTTAAAAGCACTAAACACCCAAATGTCCTTCAATGGCTAAAGGTGATACATCCATACGATGGAATACTACTCAGCAAAAACAAAAACATCAACATTCTAATGACACACACAACAGCTTAGGCAAATATAAAAGGCATTATGCTGCCTGAGAAGGCCGGTCTCAAAAAGTTCTACACTGCCTGATTCCATTTATATAACATCCTCAAAAAGACACAATTAGAGTGAAAGAAAAGAGATTGGTGGGAGCCAACAGTTGGGAGTCAGGGAAGAATGGGATTCCTAAGGTATATCGCACAAGGGAGTGTCCTCAGGTGATGAAGCTATTCACCTGTGTTCTGACTGTGGTGACGGTCATACAATCTACACACACGAAAATTTATATTAATGTATAACCTCCCCTAAAATCAATTTTACTCTATGTAAATTTAACAAAGTTTAAAAAGAGTCCTCATATTTTAAAACACAAGCAAATATTTGTGGCTAAAAAATAAAATACATATAAAAAACTACTAGACCAAATCTTGTTTGATTTACAATCATGATCAATTTTATTTATTTTTTTAATTTTATTATGTTATGTTAGTCACCATACAATACATCATTAGTTTTTGATGTGGTGATCCACGATCCACTGTTTTCATGTAACACCCAGTGCTCCATGTAGTACGTGCCCTCCTTAATACCCACCACTGGGCTAACCAATCCCCCCTGCCCCCTCCCCTCTAAAACCCTGTTTGTTTCTCAGAGTCCATAGTGTCTTATGGTTCATCTCTCCCTCCAATTCCCCGCCCCCTCATTTTTCCCTTCCTTCTCCTAGTGTCCTCCATGCTATTCCTTATGTTCCACAAATAAGTGAAACCATATGATAATTGACTTTCTCTGCTTGACTTATTTCACTTAGCATAATCTCCTCCAGTCCCATCCATGTTGATGTAAAAGTTGGGTATTCATCCTTTCTGATGGCTGAGTAATATTGCATTGTATATATGGACCACATCTTCTTTATCCATTCATCTGTTGAAGGGCATCTCGGCTCTTTCCACAGTTTGGCTATTGTGGACATTGCTGCTATGAACATTGGGGTGCATACGGCCCTTCTTTTCACTACACATGATCAGTTTTATAAAGGAAAAACAGTGTTCTGCAGCTACGGGAAAAGCATGTCAGTTTATAAAATCTGTCAAGATTCTGAGGCACAAAAAGCTTAGCATGTTCCAAAGAGAGAGAACAGCCAGCATGGTTGGGAGAGAATGACTGAGAGAGACGAGGGCGGAATAGGGCTTGAGAGGTAAGCCAAAAGGCAAACCCCGACTAGTTGTCCCATGGAGGCCACTAAAAGGTTTTGAACTAGAAGAAGAATAAGATCATTTTTGCTTTTAAAACATGGCTGGCATCTTCTCTGTGGAATATGGCTTGGAGCAGATCAGAGGAGATGAGGAAAGAGCAGTGGAGGAGGCTAATGCAACAGTCCAGGAAGAAGAATAAGACAGCTTATACGAAGATAGTAGAAATGGAGGGAATGGATTTGAGATATACTTAGAGGTGTAGTCAACAGCTCTGGTGATGGATTAAACGTGGATGGTGAGAGGTCATGTTGTCAAAGACAATTTCCAAGTTTCTGACATGAATAACTGGGTGTTCAGAAGTATCCAAGACTGAGAAGAGCACAGTGCATTGGTTATCTTACCTTCATCAAATATATCCAGTTCAGACACATTGCTGAGAGCCTACATGTGTCAAACATTGTGCTAGACTCTAAGGATACTAAAGATAAAATCTGCTCCCTGATCTCAAGGAACTCAAGATGTTCTGTGAGAGAATAAATGTTCAGTCGACATACTCATTATAATAATATCCCGACCATGCAGGGTATTCTAGAAGCAAGTACCCTATGTCCGGTGTTAAGTAGAGGAAAAAAAAATCTTTACATTATCATCATCACAGCCAGAACTTATATACTGAGCATAAGTACTTCACATGTATTATGTCACTTAATACAGAGAACAATCCAACAGTGTAGCTCTATTTTATAAATGAGGGTAGAGATATGTTAAATACCTTGCTCAAGGTCACGTGGTGAATTCAGGAGCCAGGATTCATATCTACCCAGTGTGGTTCAGAGCCTGAACATTAAGCTTTTCACTATATGCCCTCAACACATGGGTCCAACCTCCAAAAAGCCCAGAAGGTAAGAGACATAAAAAGCACAGAAGCAGAGCAAGCAATACATGAAAATGAGTTTATGATGCAGTCCAAAAATTTCAAGAAGGCAGATATCACTCTAGGCAGAGAAATTGGAAGGAGTTTGACAAACGAAAAAATAGAAGACAAATAAAAAATGTCCATGGATGGCAAAAATTGCAAGTAAGGCAACAAAACTGGGGCCCTTTTACCACCCAGAATTCTACCTGCTTTCTCCAGTTTCCCTTCAACCTACAGCCTTACTCCAAATCTTTTTCCTGGATCTATTATAAATCTGAGGATTTAAGGGCTCCATCACTGATTAATGTTTTGTCTTGTTTTTGGTTTTTTTTTTAAGATTTTATTTATTTATTTGACAGAGAGAGACACAGCCAGAGAGGGAACACAAGCAGGGGGAGTGGGAGAGGGAGAAGCAGGCTTCCTGCTGAGCAGGGAGCCCGATGCGGGGCTCGATCCCAGGACTCTGGGATCATGACCTGAGCTGAAGGCAGACGCTTAATGACTGAGCCACCCAGGCACCCTCACTGATGAATGTTAACAAGAGTAGCATAAGCTGCTGTCTGGCTGCACATTTCACTGATTATTTTAAATGTTTGGCAAATAACGAACTGAGGGTCAACTTTACATAACCACTCTGTACAGATGAGTCAATGGAAGCTTCTTCCTGGGCTGAAATACCTGCCAATTTCAGAAAGGTGAAACGGAGGCAACAGTAGTAATGAATGAATAAGAATAATGAACAGAGTGAGCATCGGCAGGCATGCACAAGGTATCTGCATGAAACACATGCAGGGAGATGGTGTCTTTCTTCAAGTGTTGGCATGGGTCACATTTGGATAATCTGAATAGGAGAGAGCCTCTGAGTAAATGAAGGAGAGCCTCAGGAAAGCCTCAATTGGTACCTTCACACACTTGGTCAAAATAATTGACAGCAGTAACATTAACAGTAGCAGGTATTAATAGATAATAGTACAGCAATAATAGAAAGATTAATATTCAATCATTTACCATTTAACACTCCAATGCATTCAGCACTTTAATGGGCATTGTATATACATTCTCCAATTTAGTCTCAAAATAACCCAAAGAGGGGCGCCTGGGTGGCTCAGTCGGTTAAGTGTCTGCCTTCACTCAGGTCTGTAAGATGATTGCCACCTTATGAAAAGTTCATCAGAAGCATTTATCTAATTCGTAGATGGGGCAGTGGTCCTAGATGTGAGGAACACATTGAGAATATAGTCCCATATTCAGAAGCATTCAGGAACTTTTCTTAGCAGTTAGGACGGGAGACAGAAGACAAAAATAGTTGCTCTAAGATGCAAGGGCATACTGAATAATATGTCCCAGAGGTGCAGTGGAATGTATCATCAAAGCACAGCAGGGTGCTTAGCACACAACAGGAATTATTAAAATATTGCTGAATGTTGGTTGTATCAGTACCGCAGGCTGTATATTAGGACAGGAATGTAGGAGCATTTAGGTTCTGCCATGTTTCAAGAGTAAAGTGAATCTTTATCGGAAATGAAAACCAAAATGGACGATTTCCATTCAAATTCTAAGGTACAGGATAGAAACACTTTCAAACACCTAAAAAGGGTGGAACTTTTTGGGGAAAGGGGAAGAAGTGAGATTTCAAAGCACTGACAGAAAAACAAACTGATGTTCAGCTTAAAAAAAAAGTTTTATAAAGGATTATAACCTTTCAGTAAAAAAAAAAAAAAAAAAATCACCAAGCCCAGGATTAGTAATTTACCTCTTTTTTCACAAAACTGTTTTGTATACAAACCCCCCCCCCAAAAAACTGTTTTGTATACAGATAAAGACAGTAAACCTGCAATTATGGCCCCAATTGTTCATCTTCCTAAACCACCCTGTGTCCTCCAGCTTCTGTTAGATTAAAGCTAACAAAATTCAGTATATGAATATTAACCAGCTCAAAAGTAGGTATGTTATTCAATTTGTGTTTGGGAAGAAAACCAGCCTGTAAATTCACAGCAAGAACCAAAAAAATACATATGCACAGCCTAGTCAAAAAATAAAATCATTAAAAGCTTCATCACAGAGGGATTTTCCCCAGTTGAACTGAATGATCATAACCAGTAATTACTACCAACTACATTAGATTACATACAAAGGAAAACATTCATAATCCAAATATTAGTTTTTGAAAAGCTAAGGGTATCTCTCCTATTTGTAAACCATATATTCAAAGGGAAGATGGAAAGCAGAGCCTCAACAGCTGAGGCTCTGAAATTTCCAAATACTCTTAGACATGTTTTATTCCCCTTATCTAATAAGGAGAGAGAGGTATATAGTCACCATTCAATATATCCTATAACGACTGTTCCTTTTATGGTTGACTCTGGCAAAATAAAATTTCTTAACAACTTTCCCAATGATACCTCACTGTCCCTTTCCGCAAGTTACTACATAATGAGATTATATAAACTGTTAGAAATCAGTTCAAGTCAATCTTGAGGAAAAAAGTAGCAACAATAAGAGCAACCATCACAAAACTAAAACCCTAGACTGTAAGTTTCACGAAGGCAAGGACTGCATCCTTTTTGCTCCTTTCCAGTAACCTGTCTAACATTCCACGGACATTCAGGTCAGTATTTGATGGAAAGGGGCAGAGAATGATCATTCAGCTAAGGGGTAGGGTAATCACTAAGGGTGCTTTCTGCCACTCTGACTCTGAACTTAGAATACTGTAGGGCACACTGAAATAGTTTGGCCAAGGCTGGATCATCTTGTCTATAAACCACACACAAGAAGTAGCGGAAAAGTATGTTTTCCATCAGGCAGTCTTCTCAGACTGTCTTCTCCTATGTGGACTCTAGAGCAAACACAAGAATCTGACATGGACTAGCACAGCTTTTCAGAAGCAACAAAGACAATGTAACTTTAACTGGTAATTTGACTTCCAGTAACAGCTCAACCTACTAATGGAAATCCATTCATAAAATCAGGTCTACACAATGTATGAGAATCTGTTGTTTAAAATTACCCATCTCTCAAAATGAACGAATGAGTACATAAATACATAAAATTACCCACTGCTCTAATCTACTAATAGAATTGGTAATACATTAGTAACTGAGACTTTGATTAATCAGTTTAGAATCAGTCTTGAAGACTCTCGTCTTTTTTGAATTGAAGCAGATAATTAGTATAAGCAAATGTGTCCACTAATAGCTTTTCATTTCAAAATTAACTATCATTACAATGCAAACAATAAATGACACAAAAGGATTTATTTAGTGTTTGCTGAATGCCTGAAGAACTTATTTATACTTTATTTGTATATCCTGTGCATAATTTTTATTTGTAGCATTTCAGAACAATATAAATTGTCTTATTCATTACAGTAAACTGATTTTCAGAGACTAAGTGACTTCCCAAGCATTAGAACAAAAATGGAATTCCAGATCCCACAATCTCACACTACCTCTTTTCTCAACTTACAAAAACAGATTTGATGCTCAAATGACTACTGTAAATTTTAAAAATACATCCTTTCAAAGTAAATACATCAAAATTCATTCCATACCTCTTTTTTGAGAAAGGGTATTAACAGGCAGGTATGCAAAATTTATACATACAACTAACTGAACAGATTAAAAGTACACCTAAAGTAGCCCCATTCAAAAAACTAATTTGCAACAATACTACAAATCAGAGTATCTAAAAAATTCTCCTTTTTAAGGCTGCTAAATGTGAAAATGTTTTATGGTGTGTTAATATGACAAAACTGAAAAATGATCTGTTTCCTACCTCAAGTAGTACTTTATACAGTGACCAAAAAGTATGCTATACTTCCTCCCAGGACTGACAAACTGAGAGATCAAATTAGCTTAATTTTTCAGGCACAAACATTCTTTAGAAGTTCAGAAAAATGTTACTTAGTTGGGAGAAAAAACAGCACACTATTACAGTATAAGTAATAAATTCATTCTTCATTCATTCATTAAACTTACTGTGGACCTACTAAGGTGTTAAGCATGGTGCTAAGAACAAAAGTTGGTTAATACTTGGTGTATTAATCATGCCTCCTTATTTTCTGTATGCTGATGGTTTGACAGATGGGGCCTTAATGACCCTGGACAGACCGCCCTTCTCAGGGCTACCCAATTCAGAGAGACAGTAAATGACTGCCTTACTGCATAAATTACACATGCAAACCGACTGATCCAGAGACCATACCCAACTACCTCTTTCATGAGGCTCTAACACTCAGGGCCACTATCCCCCTGCCCTAATCACCGTAGGGCCAGGTAACAGACAACTCACAACAGTGCCTACACCATACAGCCTACTGAATTATTTAAACTAGCCAATCCTAAACCTCCTTACCCTCGCTTTCCCATTCCTTCCCAAGGAAACCACAATAAAGGCTCATGCCCACATTGTCCCCTTACTCCTTCTGTCTCCAGACCAACCCTGGTGTTTCCTTTTGGTTCTGTGTGATGAGGCATGCATCCTCCTCTTAGGAACTGTGAATTATAAAATATCTTTCAACGGCAATTGTCCCCCGATCTGAGAGCCTCACCATATCTGAATAATAATAAAACCTAAATTTTAAAGCACTCAGGACCAACTAATGATGCATTCACATTTAGTAATGTCTACTGAACAAATATATGAATAAATAAGCAAAGACTGAAGGCTGGCAACAAGGAGGCAAGCAAACACTAGACCAAAATTTAAAGACCTGAATCCTAGCATTTCCAATATGTGACACATTGGGCAGCAGCAAAATGGATTAGAGTAACTTCCCCACGAGACAATGAGTAGATTATCTTTAATGGTATTGTTAGATGGAAACCAATAATTGCACAATTCATCACAGAGAATAAAACTGACTCTACCTTGAAGGCCCCGTCTTTCGAGGATGCATGTTCTACTCTCCACCCTTACTACTCTCAAGCCCTTGCTCTAATGCCTTGAGCTGGGGGCAGGGGTAGGGTGAGTGAATGAAGACTACAAAAGAGTACATGCTTCCTTCCGGAAGTGATGAAAATGCTCTAAAATCAACTGTGGTGATGGCTGCATGACTGCGAATATTCTAAATACTACTGAGTTGGTACACTTCATATGGATGAAATGTATGGTCTATGAATTACATCTCAATAAAGCTGTTACCACACACGATGTTTCTAAGGCATTTATCTTGTGAAAGACTAAAAAAATTGAGAACCAATTTTTACTATAGAAAAGCTACTAAAATCTGTGGTCAAATATTTACAGATAAAAGAAAATATTATAAAATACTAAAGAATACATGACCTAGAAGTAAAAAATGCTTCCTATTTTAAGGGATGAAAATGAAAGCCTATCATGTTTTTTTTTGTTTTTTTTTTAAATTTTTTAAGTAATCTCTACATCCAACGTGGGGCTCAAACTCACGACCCTGAGATCAACAGTCACATGCTCTTCTGACTGAGCCAGCCAGGTACCCCAAAAGTCTATCATGTTAAATATTCATTTAAAAATGGTCAGTTTAAACCAAGCATAACTCAGGTAAAACAACATGTCTACATTTGAAAAATTATAAACTGCCTTTTATTTAACTATGTTTAAACTATACCAAAACACTACTCCTTGGAACCTGTTATCTTGATAGGACTAGTCTAACATTCTAAATGTTGTAAAATGATTTATCTTAGAAATTTCTTAAATAATAATAAATTTCCAAGTGGGGATATTACATATGCTAATTTTGAGATAAACAAGAATTATGGAGAGGTACCAAGTGTCCAATCCAAGCAGGTTTGGTAATTCTGATACTCCAGGAGTTTATTATAAAGGCAATTTCTCCCGGAATGCAAGCTGTCATATCTAAAAACCATACTGCTTTGCCAGTCTCTTTTTTCATTATTCAATTAGCTTATGTTAAATATGCCCCATCAGTGGCATCCTTAAATTTAAAAATAAAAGTCAAAGCCAAAATTCTCACAACACTTGCTCTCTAAGAATACTTATTCACATCTGAAATTCTTAGAACTGCATTATAAAATTGTGTCTTTGAAGTTGGAGGATGAATTGGTATTTTAGAGAAGAGAGTCAAAGTAAAGTTTAATTATTCTCATTCTCATCTCCAAATCACAGTTTTGTTTAACCTATGCCTTTGGAGGAAAACATTAAAAGACGTATATATAAATAATGTTATGGTCATATAAAAATCAGTTGAAGAAACTATTCTTCCCTCTATGTTTAAATACAGATCCTAAGAAAGGGAGAATATTCAAACCTGGAATTATTCCAGTTAAAGAGAGGAACAGTAAAACAAAAAGGACAAAATACAGTTGCAGCACTGAAAAAGTTAAAAAAAAAAAAAGACTGCACTATGTTAAGAAGGTGAGCAAGAAGATATTAACAAGAATGTGCAAAGCAGATATCAACAAAATCATGAATCCTTAAGTTGGTGATAATTCAGAATACTGTAAAACATCAAGCACAAAATGACATTCCTTAGAACATATGCGGTTAACACACATTTTAAAAATAAATTAATGAATAGGTGTACAGATACTCAATATACCTGAAAATGTACTGAATTAAAAATGAGTGCATGTACACATAGTGACTTATGCTCTCAGAACTCTGCACTGCAGTAAATGGATGAGTAGGTGAGAAAGGAAGAAAGGGATGAAAGCAAGACAGCTAACCTCATCTATCCAGTCAGTCTGACCTTACATACGTAAACTCATGTAATCTTTACAACGGTCTCATCAGAACATCTGTACATTTTAAAAACAAGGAAACTTAGGCACAGTAACACAAGAACATGGTCATCGTCATCAGCAAGTCACCAGTGGCACTGGGATTTCAGAGTGGCTCTGAAGTCTAGAGTTTTTATCAAATTTCTGAACAGAACTAGAGGATTAGGGTAAAGGAGAGTTTAATAGTGTCTCAAATGGTCATTCTTTACAGCAGTGATTCTAAACTGGAGGTAAGAAGTTCTACTGGCATCCACAGGCCAGAGGGCAGAGGTGCTGCCAAGTATCCTACAAGGTGCAAGATAGTCCTCCAAAACAAATAATCATCTGGGGGCATCTGGGTGGCTCAGGCAGGTAAGTGTCTGACTCCTGATGTCGGCGAAGATCATGATCTCAGGGTCCTGAGATCGAGCCCCTTGTCGGGCTCCCTCCACACTGGGCATGGAGCCTGGTAAGATTCTCTCTCTCCCTCTGCTCCTCCCCCTGCCCCACCTCTAAAAAAAGAAAAACCAAAAAAGAGGCGCCTAGGTGGCTCAGTCGGTTGAGTGTCCAACTCTTAACTCCGGCTCAGGTCATGATCTCTGGGTCCTGGGATCAAACCCCACGTGGGGCTTCCTGCTCAGCAGGGAGTCTGCTTGAGGATTCTCTCCCTCTCTCCCCAATAAATCTTAAAAAAAAGAACAACCAAAACCCCAAATAATCATCTGGCCCAAAATATCACTAGTACTATAGTTGAGAAACCATGCTTTGGAATGGTGTATTTTTGCTTGAAAATCTGTTATAATAAAAGAAGAAAATAACATTTCCCAATTTAGATGATTAAAAAAATCACCATCAACATTATTCACTAGATCTGCTTTTTTCAGGCAAGGAAAATGTTACACTGCAATGTCTAAAAGAAATGCAGGAACAGAAAATTACTATTACATGGGAGATTAACCAGGTATTATTACTGGGGACGCAGAAAGGGGAAAATTTTCCCAAACTCCAAAAACTACGTAGTTTAAGTAGAGGAAAAGTAATAAAAGAAAACAATAAAACTGCTGACCTAAATTTCCACATTACCTTCCACTAGACAATGTGAATATAAATCTCCGCAAGTTCTATCATGGGCCAATGACAATGTGGCAAACTTACACAGCAATTAAGTTTTTTGTTTGTTTTGCAGATCATTACATTTTCTGTATCTATCAATGTTTCTTTAGTCACTAATCCGACTATAAAGTTAAATAATTATTCTTTAAAATTCTATTACTACATTATTCAAGACTTTCTTGGTACCCTTAAAATGACATGAATTCATTAGTGCCCAAAAGATTTTCCAATACTTACTTCATTTTAAAAACAAGATCCGATCTTCCAATCACAACTATCTTCTCCCAACTTTGCAATCTGAAATCTTAATATTTAAGAGAACTCCAAGTCTTATTAAAGTTCTGCCCCTCAATTTAGATAGAATGATATGAGCCCCCCCTCACTCCCGTCTATTCTTGACTTAAAGAAACATTGTATTTTCCTTAGAAGAGCCGACTATCAGAATGGCTAAAATTAACAAGTCAGGAAACGACAGATGTTGGCGGGGATGCGGAGAAAGGGGAACCCTCCTACACTGTTGGTGGGAATGCAAGCTGGTGCAGCCACTCTGGAAAACTGTATGGAGGTTCCTCAAAAAGTTGAAAATAGAGCTACCCTATGATCCAGCAATTGCACTACTGGGTATTTACCCCAAAGATACAAAAGTAGGGATCCGAAGGGGTACGTGCACCCCGATGTTTATAGCAGCAATGTCCACAATAGCCAAACTGTGGAAAGAGCCAAGATGTCCATCGACAGATGAATGGATAAAGAAGAGGTGGTATATATATACAATGGAGTATTATGCAGCCATCAAAAGGAATGAGATCTTGCCATTTGCAACGACGTGAATGGAACTGGAGGGTATTATGTTGAGTGAAATAAGTCAAACAGAGAAAGACATGTATCATATGATCTCACTGATATGAGGAATTCTTAATTGCAGGAAACAAACTGAGGGTTGCTGGAGCGGGGGGTGGGGTGGGAGGGATGGGGTGACTGGGTGATAGACACTGGGGAGGGTATGTGCTCTGGTAAGCGCTGTGAATTGTGCAAGACTGTTGAATCTCAGATCTGTACCTCTGAAACAAATAGTACAATATATGTTAAGAAAAAAAAAAGAAGAAGAAGAAGGTAGCGGGAGGGGAAGAATGAAGCGGGGGAAATCGGAGGGGTAGACGAACCATGAGAGACAGTGGACTCTGAAAAACAAACAGGGTTCTAGAGGGGAGGGGGGTGGGAGGATGGGTTAGCCTGGTGGTGGGTATTGAGGAGGGCACATTCTGCATGGAGCACTGGGTGTTATGCACAAACAATGAATCATGGAACACTTCATCTAAAACTAATGATGTAATGTATGGGGATTAACATAAGAATAAAAAAAATAAAAAAATAAAAAAATAAAAAAAAAGAAGAGCCGACTATTTTGGCCACTTATATATAAAACGTATTTTTTGACCACACACTTATATAAAATTAAATATTAAAGCAAAACAGTTGTCTCATAAAAAATGTAAAACAAATATGCTTTAGATACAATTAGATATCCTTCTTCAACTAATGTGTGTCATTTCTAATTTACCCTCAGTAATTTCAGTACTTTACGTTAAAGAAAATCCTAAGGTGCTTTTCTAACCTTAATATTTTTTTTCCATTCATTAATTTATTCCACAAATGTTTACATAGTGCTGGCTACTGCCAAAGACCACATTTTTTAACATTTCCATTTTAAAGGCCTGAATAATCTCAAGTCACTATTTTATCCATGAAGAAAAGGAAACAACAATAAAATACAGGTAGCTAAAATTTGGTTTTCAAAAATTAATAAAATGCCACTCGATTTCACAGTTAGGAAAAATATATGGATCTTGTGCATGTCCACCTCAGAAAGGGCACCACCTGGTAGTTAAAAAAGAGCAAACCCTGGCATCCAGTTGCCCCAGGTCAAAATATGTCCTATGTCATGCCACATGCCACACACTAGGCAAGTTAGTTTACATTTTTAAGTTATTTCTTTGCTCTATAAAAAGAAAATAATCATGCCTATACCTCAGGACTATATTAAAAACTGAATGAGATATAAATGTCAAACATGTACCAAAATATAAAGACATACAGCACGTGCTCAGTAATCAGTATCTATTATTATGGTGTTAGGACAAAACAATTACCTATGTGTTTAATTCAAACTATTATATTAGAAATAAATAATACCTACATTTTTAACAAGGATTTCTAAAGCTAACTGGATTTATTTCACTAATTTATCATTAGGATTGATGTGTTTGAAAGTTCCCTAAGACAAAATGATCTAGTTTATTCTTCTCTACAAAATCAAGTCTTAAGACCTGCTTTTACGCCTTTAAACTTAAAAGTACCAAAAAAAAAAAAAAAAAGCAGATAATGCAAAACTCCCAAAGACAGGGGTAAAAATAAAGAAAATAGATATTTGCATATAACGTCCAAAGCGAAGCATTTTGCATTTGCTTTATGGAAATGAGAATTTTAACAAAGTTTGTAAACTATAATAAAACGACTTCAATGATGTAACGAGAAAAAAGTACTTGCAAGTTTTTTTGGAGATAATCCAAAATAAAAAACTAATGAATTATGTAACATTCTTTTGAATTACTAGGAGGACACTTTTTATGAAGTGCTACTGACATATTATTACATATTCATCTTATATTTAAAAAGGACCTAAAATAAGTCTAGTAAAATCTGATTACAAAAAAATGAGAATTCAGACAAAAATTAAATTATTAAATGAATATGACCAAGTTGAACTGCAGTGCCTACCACCCCCATTCACATCTTTTTAGATCCAGACCAACACCCGCCCCAGCATTATCTACTAACAAAATGAGCACACATATACATAAAATACTGCCCAGCAACATGCAGCAATACCAATGGCCAAAAACGGTGATAATATTTTGATGCTTTAAAGAAACAAATTCTTAAAAAACATTTCCTCACCTATTATCAGATGGCAGAAGAGAAAGCAAAGCCAAAGCTGAAAGTTTTCTTCTTTCAGGCTGCGTAATGTTGTCCATGCGATCAACCCACATTTCAATCATATTTCCCAAAAGCTGGTCCATCTGAAAAAAGAGCAAGAGGCATCTCAAAATATATGAAATGCTATTTACTTGTGGATAAGTACTGTTAAAGTCTAGAGGCTCATAAGGCATGGTTAAAGTTCAATTCCAACAAACCACAAAATTGAAATACAAGAAATTGGGGCAAGCCTTGAGCTGGAAAGGAATAATTTGAGCAAAACCAGAAAATGACTCTAATTAATCTTGGGAGCCAGTTTATTCTGAGAGCTAGAGACTGTTCAAAACCAGTATACAGCCGATGAGTGATTTTAGTAATTTCATTTAATAAATCACCAATCCAATACATTCTTCCGGGTACACTAAAAAAGTACATGCATTTTTCAAAACTGTCAACTTGTACTTAGGTTATAGTTATTTCGTTGGATGATTAGATATTTAAATGTTAAGGTGTAATTTGCTGGACTGATTTGTTGCTACTTTCAGAGGAAAGGGCAGGTTACAACCTCAACGTACATAATTTCAAAAAAAAAAAATAAGTCAGTTTCTAGGACATTATATACTATATTAAAAAAAATGAACATAAGGGGTGCCTGGGTGGCTCAGTCGGTTAAGTGTCTGCCTTCAGCTCAGGTCATGATCTCAGGGTCCTGAGACTGAGCCCCACATTGGGCTCCCTGCTCAGCGGGAAGTCTGCTTGTCCCTCCTCCTCTGCTTGCACACTCTCACTCACACTCTAATAAATAAATAAAATCTTTATAAAAAAAAAGAAAAATAAATCAATCATAATACGGAAGTAGAAAGTGTGCTGGTTAATTGTACTTACCAACTTAGCTAGGCTAAGGTGTCCAGTTTTATGGTCAAATACTAGTCTAGATGTTGCTGTGAAAGCATTCTGTCGATATGATTAACATGTACCAAGAGTTGACTTTAAAGAAAAGAGATTACCCTAGATAATGTGGGTTGGGCTTCAATCAGGTGAATTTTGCCTTATGACCAAAAATTAAGGTTTCCCAGAAAAGAAGAAATCCTGCCTCAAGACTGTAACACAGAAATCCTGTTTAAGTTCCCAGGCTTCGCTAAAAAATTAGAACTTGCCAGTCCCATAATAATTTGTGCCAATTCCTTAAAATCACTCCCTCCCTCCCCACCATTCTCGTATCTCTCATATTCTCTTTCTTTCTCGTCTTTGTGTGTAGGGGTATGTGATGTGTGTACATGCACACACACCCAAAAGATTCTATTTTTTCTGGAGAACCTTGACTGATACACTTAGAATCTAGAAAGTAAAACACAACCAACTGTACTGATCATACAGACTGAAAGTCTATTGTGAATCTCAGGGTTTGCCTCATAAACACTTTTCCACTTACAGCACCTTTCAAAAAAAGCATTTAATATCAAAATCTCTACCTCACGGATTTTGGTAACTTAAAATCAATCTTAAGTTCCCACACTCTTCTACTTTTATGCCTCTACATATTTTCCAAGAAATACTTCAACATTTTTTAAAAGTAATAAACAGTCAAGGACAGGTGCCTGGGTAGCTCAGCTGGTTAAGCACCCCAATCTTGATTTCTGCTCAGGTCATGATCTCAGGGTCATGGGATTGAGCTCCACAACAGGACGGGCTTCACACTCAGTGGGGAGTCTGCTTCTCTCCCTCTTCCTCTGCCCCTCGCCCTGCTCCCACATGCACTCTCTCTATATAAAATAAATAAGTCAGTCAATCTTAAAAAACATAAACAGTCAAGGGAACACTAATTAGTTCAAGACAGTTATTTATATCTGAGCTCTGCAAACTGTGTGCTGCATCCTAAGATGCCACAATGAACTCACAGAATATTTACAATTACTCAGAGAAACACAGAAATATTGGTCAGATACTGCAAAAAATGTTCCTTGTGATGACTTCCTATCTTTACAAAGTACTACCCAGAAATCCAGGTAAAACAAAAAGTGAAGGTGGAGGAGTCCAAACTGATTCTGAAGTTAAGAGAATCTGAGTGGTACTCAATAGGCACATATATTCCATTAGTGAGTATTTGTGGATATTTAAGAATGAAATAAAGATATTCTTTCTTTAGACTTTTGTGTATTATTTTTCAATAACTACTAAGTTATTAGGACAAAAATACGTACTAAACTGTTTGGATCCAACCACTTAATAGAAGGAACTATTAGATATTTTTATTTCTTTTGGCCTATGAGCACTGTGAAAATATTACAAACACACTAAGGGAACCATGAAACACTACCATTCAGTAACTTTTGATATATACCACGAGTCTTCAATTCACATATAATTTGGAAACAAATGGTAGAGATGTTCTCCAGACTTACTGCAATTATTATCTAGTAAGCAAGATTTTAAAAACAAACCATTACCCATTATAAAAGCAAATATCAAGTTATCATTAAAACGTAATATATTCAACTAAAGCTACAATAACGTACCTGGTTAGAATAAAGATTCAACAGCATAGACAGGTATCTCTATTGTCTATTTTTATTTATAACTTTATTTCTTTCATTATAAAAATACTTAATAACATCACAGAACAGTGAATTTGTGGGGACTTTAATTAAACAAGCAATCAGAACACAGGGATCAGCAAGCCTTTTCTGTAAAGGGACAGTTAAGTAGATATTTAAGGCTTTGTGTGCCATATGTTCTCAGATGCAACTATTCAACTTCCAACATCAGTCATAAACAACATGTAAAAAATGGACACAGATGTGTCCCAGTACAAAACTTTGGATAACTTTCATGTATCAGGAAATCCTATTATTTTTTTCAACCAATAAGAAACATAATAACCCTTCTTTATTCACAGACTTGAAAAAACAAGCAGTAGACTGGATCCGGCCCATAGGCCATACGTAGTCTGCTGACCCTGGGGAGCACATGAACAGAGCCAGAACAAGGATAAAACAAAAAAAGGTGTGTAAGGTACAAAATGTAAGGAGGTGCTCATTCTCAGCAACTCACTTGTCTCACCCAAACCTGGCCCTGATGATAAATACACAGTTCCCAATACCACAAGAACACCTAGAAAGACCTAACTAAAACTTGGGAGACTAAGGCAAAGTTACCCAGAGGAGTTGAGCTTTAAGGTAAAATAGAACAAGATGAGGAATCAAGTTAAAGAAGGTGAGAGACTGGTAGGGAGTGTTTGTGGGACAGGGAATGAAAAGCCTGTATGCAAGGCCTCTGGAGCAAGAGGAAGACAGGTGCTCTCAAGAAACTGAAAAATGTTCTGTGTGGTGAATGCCTGATCAATGAGCTCCAGAAGCGGCTAAAGGAGTCAAGAACCAGATTACAGTAGGTGTTTGTAGGCAAACCTACATTAGAGAGGTTAGACTTACTCCTCGATCTAAAAGAAATCTCAGAACTGAGGAGGTTTGCAACAAGGAAGTGATAAAACCCTATGTATATAATTAGAAAACTCAACATGGTTGCTCTGAAGTAAACGTTCAGTAAAGTCTGAAAATTCTAAACAGGACAAATGGAACAAATGTTTTGTACAAAGATAAACCAGTAATATTACCTAAATTACTCAGCTACATTTTTATTACATCTTTATAATTAAGTTATTTACCCTGGAAGCATATAGACATTATGAAAACAATCTTAGTACTGAAAATATGCATTTGCTGGACCCCCCTGAAAGCCCACTACAATGAAAGTAAAGAAATATAAAAAGCAAAAGAATAATCCCATAGGGTCTATAAAGAAGAGAAACTACACTGGGTAAAGATGGCAACAGTGTTTGGAGGATGGCAGGTGGACAAAAGAATGTTAAGTGACTGGGCAGAAGAGAAAAGCCTGAAACCAAGCTGCCTGCCAGGGGAATGACAATCTAAGATAAGCAGCTTTGGTTCTCAGAACCCTGCAATCCCCAGACCACAAAGAAGGCAGACGTGAGGCACAGAGCTCCAAAACAGGAAAACTGACTGAGAATCTGTATAAGAACAACTAGAACCTTGTAGATCCCCTTTCCCACTCCCACATAAACTCAGATGATTTAAATGAAAATCTAGATCCTGAATGGTGAGACACCCTCATTGGAAAAGCCCTCTCCCCTACCCTGAGTTCCACAAGTTGTTCATACCTGAAGAGAGGCTACCCCGCAGGATAAAAAGGGAAAAAAAGGGCCTACAAATACTTTGATTTTCTAGTAAATTTCCCTACAACAAACCATGATTCTTCAATACCCCAAGGCTCTAAGCTCTCAATTAGGTGAGCAGTCTAAAAAGTTTTCATTATTCATTCAATATAAACAAGCAACTCTCAAACACTCCGAATAACAAATGCTTAGAGGACAAACCTTTCTAACGGTGACTGCTGCAATGAGTCCAGCTCCTCTCCCAAAGACAGAAAATCACTCTTAATTTAACTTGACTTACTCTACTATCTCATACTGTTTTCAAGTGTTGAAAAGAGAAATCTTTCTCCAACATCCCTGCTTCCTTCAAAGCTCTCTAGATTTACTGGAACTCATTTGCCTAGCCCTATTTAATTCTTGCATATATTTTTGATGTTCTTCAGAACTGCGCTCACAGTCAGAAGTAGCCATTTGAACGAGAATACTATTTTATTCACTTTCATCTCCCTCATCTCTACACTCAAGTATGATGACTTGACATGTTTTGTCAAATTCTCTGAGGAAAAAAAAATGTCCTCTTCGTAATGAAATATGAAAAGAGAAAAGATAAGAGGTGTTGTTCCATGAAAAGCCTGTGCTCTAAAGACAGGATCAGAAATAAGTCTGAACCAATGATAACAGCTCTTTCCTCAATCTTTCACACTGCCAATGGGTTCTAACAGTACCAGCAGTAGCCACGGTTCATTATTTCTCTTTAATATGAAATTAAGCCCAGTCGAGGCGGCCTATGCATGGTGCTGATGATTGTACATTATGAATATATTTAAAAGCACTGACCCATACACTTAAAAATTGTGGAGGGTAAATTTTATGTTTTATGTATTTTATCACACACACACACAAAAAAAAAAACCTGGAAAAAATGTAACATAGTAGATACCTTTTCTCTTCCCACAGCATACTGAACATATCTCTGACATAACACTCATACAATTATTGTGAAATTGCCCATTCAAGTACTCTTTTCCCTGAAGGTTACTCTAAGCTTGTCAAAACAAGTGTCTCCAGTGTATAGTGTAAAGTGCCTGTTCCAGGACGGACAGGAGGTAGCACAGTGTGGTCACTGAGTTATCAGGCTCTGAGGTTAGGTTGCTGGAGTATATAAAGCAACGCCATCATTTACTAGCTGTGTGAAACTGAGCAAGTCAGTAAATCTCTATAAGCCTCAGATTTCTCATATGTGAGATGGAAATTAAAATACTATTATCTCAATGGGTTGTTGTGAGAATTTAATACATGACATTTATATTGTTGTTAAATATACTGTTATTAAAATCACTCAACAATTTTTTTTTTTTTTTAAGATTTTTATTTTTTTTATTTGACAGAGAGAGAGAGAGAGAGACAGCTAGAGAGGGAACACAAGCAGGGGGAGTGGGAGAGGGAGAAGCAGGCTCCCGGCCAAGCAGAGAGCCCGATGTGGGGCTCGATCCCAGGACCCTGGGATCATGACCTGAGCCGAAGGCAGACGCCCAACGACTGAGCCACCCAGGTGCCCCTCAACAAATTTTGAACTCAACTGAATAAACCACTTAACTTTAATATTAGCCCATCGCAGTTAAATTTAATAAAGGTAATGAAAAACCTTACCTATCTATTCATCTAAACAAAGGCTAGGATTTCTAATTAGATTATATCGAAATCTAATTCTAAAAAAACTATGCACATTCTTATTCTAGATTTCCTTAAAGTGGAAACAGTTTTGTTTCACAAACCAAAAGATTTTACAAACTGCCTCCATTCTAAAGACATCAAATACTTTCTATATCTTACAAATCTTAAAAGATTAAGAACTTAATACATAAAAACCATATTTTAATATAATGTATATAGTCTCAAGTAACATCTCACTCAAGAACCTATCCTATACTTGCCCTGGTGGTTGGTTTTAGTTATAGTATTTTTTTAAATAAGCCTTTGCTGAGAAAGTCACTTCCCATAATAATTATGATGGAAACTCATCACATGACACTAACAAGCTCAATAAAGGAATGGAACAAAGATTGTAAATAATTATATGTAAAGTATGTTTCCTTTTAAGTGTGAGTAAACAAAAAATTGCAACCATAAACGAAACAAAATTCCATCCTACAATTAAGCAGAATAAAACTGGCTATTATGAAAGAGAACAAATGTAAATTTCAATTGCCATTCAGAGATTCTTTTTTCTTTCTTCTTCAAAATCATGGGTAAAATGTAAGTTATTAAAGTTTTAAAATACAAAATTTTAAATACAAGAGTTTTAAATTATTTACCCCAATTATTTTCAGTCCTTATTTGAAAAGACTTTCTTCAATTTAAGTAAATTGATTCTTACCTCCTGATTAAATTTATGTGCCATCTCATTAAGAAGTGAAGAAAAAAAACTAGTGTTTTGTAGCAGGACTCGACCCATAACTCCAAGGTATGTTGACATCACGACAGGATACCTCTGTACAATCAAAATACAGCACACATAAAATTATATCAAGGTGTGAGTATAAACATGACTACGAACAATCATAGACATGGTAACAGTCAACAGGGATATAAAATAATATTCTCCGGGGCGCCTGGGTGGCTCAGTCGGTTAAGTAGCTGCCTTCGGCTCAGGTCATGATCCCAGGGTCCTGGGATCGAGACCCGCATCGGGCTCCCTGCTCATCGGAGAGCCTGCTTCTCCTTCTCCCTCTGCCTGCCGCTCTGCCTGCTTGTGCTCTCTCTCTGTCAACTAAATAAATAAAACCTTTAAAAAATAAATAAATAAATAAATAAAAATAAAATAATATTCTCCTTCAAAATCGCTTTAGGATATACTGCCAATATTACCTGAGTTATAAGTAACTTTCTAAATATATGTCATACAAGGTAATATACATATAATGTGGATTTTTAAAGACAGAGGAACACAGAAAGAATATTTACCAACGGCTTATTTATTTATATTACTGTAAATACTCGTACAATACATGGTTACATGGATTCACTTAAAGAGACTGACTTAGAAAATAACCGGTATTTTTCATATATTCAATATGTACTACAACCAGCACTATTCTTTCCCATTACTCTGCTTCAAATCTTTGTGAATGAATATACATGCAAGTGAGAGATTATAAAAAAAAAAAAAAAAAAAAAAAGAAGCTATAGTTTCTGGAGAAAGAAAAGGCCAAGCTATATAACTACCCTGAAAATTACTTAATTTACTTCAAAACAACCCAATAATAAGAAAAGCTTTTAATATCTAACAACAAAGAAGAAATAATTTTCCAATGAAGAAGGAAAATAATTAAAAGTAGAACCCTAGAGTCCATTACTATCCTTAGAAGCTTAAGGAAATCTTACCTCTCCTTCTATAATACCTCTGAAAACACAGGGTAGAATCGGTTGAAACATTTGTGCACCTAATACCGGGTTCACTTTAAGGGCATTTTCCACAACCTAAAAACCAGAAAGAATCATTGGTAACACTAAATAATCCAAGTCACTGCTTCATGTAAAACATAGGTAAAGAAAACAATGTATTAAATATCACACACTAAATCTCAGAATACACACAAACACATGAGGTAGTCAATATTCTGGCATTAGATACACTTTTACAAGACAATCCATTAAAAATGGATTTGATATAAAATTTGATATGAAGTGTATAATACATACAGCTATACATCTCACATAGAATTATAATTAATCACATCCTAATAACAGGTACCATGTTGTCATTATTACATTTGCATTTTAAAGAAATAACCCTTACAAAATGGTACACTAGAGTCAGCAAAAGGCATTTCAAAAGTGTTGGCTTTTTTTGGGGCGCCTGGGTGGCTCAGATGGTTAAGTGTCTGCCTTCAGCTCAGGTCATGATCCCGGGGTCCTGGGATCGAGTTCCGCGTTGGGCTCCCTGCTCCTTGGGAAGCCTGCTTCTCCCTCTGCCTCTCTCTCTCGCTCGCTCGCTTGCTTGCTCTCTGTCTCTCATGAATAAATAAATAAAACCTTAAAAAAAAAAGTGGTTTTTTGTAATAAGCGGAACAGTATGGTAGTGGCACAACAACAGACACAAAGATCAGTGGAACAGAATAGAGAGTCCAGAAATAAACCCACGATTCTATGGTCCATTAATCAACAAAGGAGGAGAGAATATGCAATGGGAAAAAGACAGTCTCTTCAACAAATGGTGTTTGGAAAACTCAATAGCTACATGCAAAAGAATGAAACTGGATCCCTTTCTTACACCATACACAAAACACCCTCAAAATGGGTTAAAGACCTAAATGTGATTCCCCAAACCATAAAATTCCTAGAAGACGACGTAGACAATAATCTCTTAGATATCAGCTGCAGAAACATTTTTCGAGATATGTCTCCTTTGGGCGAGGGAAACAAAAGCAAAATTCAACTATTAGAACTACATGAAAATAAGCTTTTGCACAGCAAAGGAAACCATCAACAACAACAAAAATACAATCCAACTAATGGAAGAAGATATTTGCAAATAATGTATCTGACAAGGGGTTAATATCTAAAATACATAAAGAACTTACACAACTCAACACAAAAATCACAATCAAAACAGAACAACAATAACAAATAATCCTTTAAAAAATGAGCAAATGACATCAATACATATTTTTCCAAAGAAGACAAACATATATCCAACAGACACATGAAAAGATGCTCAACATCACGCATCATCAGGGAAATACAAACTGGAGTCATAATGAGATATCCTCTCACATCCATCAGAATGGTTAAAATCAACACAAGAAACAAGTATTGGCAAGGATGTGGAGAAAAAGGAATCCTCGTGCACTGTCAATAGGAAAACAAGCTGGTGCAACCACTGTGGAAACCAGTATAGAGGGTCCTCAAAAGCTTAAAAATACAAGTACCATAAGATCCAGTAATCCCATTACTGGCTATTTACCCAAAGAAAATGAAAATATTAATTCGAAAAGATATGTGCACCCTTATATTTATTGCAGCATTATTTACAATAGCCAAGTTATGGAAGCAACCCAAGTGTCTACCTATAGATGAAAAGATAAAGAACATGTGGTACACACACACACACACACAAATAGATTACTCAGCCATAAGAAAGAATGAAATCTTGCCATTTGCAACAACATAGATGGATCTAAAGGGTATAATGCCAAATGACATAAGTCAGAGAAAGACAACATATGATTTCACTCATGTGTGGAATTTAAGAAAAAAAAAACAAATAAAGAAAAAAAGAGACAAACCAAGGCACAGACTCTTAAAAACAGAGAACTGGTGGTTACCAGAAGGGAGGGAGGTGGGAGGTGGGAGGTGGTGTGACATAGGTGAAAGGGATTTTTTTTTTTAAACATTTTATTTATTCATTTGAGACAGAGAGATAGAGAGAGAGAGAGAACATGAGCACGGGAGAGGCAGAGAGAGAGGGAGAGGGAGAAGCAGGCTCCCTGCCGAGCTAGGAGCCAGACATGGGGCTTGATTCCAGAACCCTGGGATCCTGACCCAAGCCAAAGGCAGACACTTAATCATCTGAGCCACTTACTGTGTTGAGAACTGAGCATGTACAGAACTGTTGAATCATTATATTGTACACCCAGAACTAATAGTATACTGTGTGTTAATTATTAAAAAAAAAAAAAGGGATGGCTTTTAATTAGAGAAAACGTAAGTTAGAAAAAATATACTCACTATCCAAAAATCAATCTACCTGTTAAGTTTATCAATAAATTAGACAAAAAACAGCTTGTTGTTGCATATATATTGAGAAATAATCTTATTTTATTTATAATATAATTATATAGGTTATCAATCATGAGCTGATTGTCACCGGTGAAAATTCTGAAGGATAAGTGAGAGTGCTTCCCTTTATAATAACAATGACGGCATGAAATTCAAGCACAGTGAGATTTTTTTGTTTATTTTTGTTTTATTTTTTAGGAAGATAAGAAGGCAGTAGTCAGGATGCAGCAATGAGGACCAAGAAGGAATCTTCCATGCTTCTAGCCCCACTGTTAAGAGGGAAGGAATGAAAACAGACACCATATGAGAGGGTTATGAGCAAGTACTAATCTCAAGGCAGAGCCAAGCTGCCTTTAAAACTTGTAGCAATGTTTCTCCAGGGTGTTTATTGACATTCTAAGTCGGACAAGGATTTATTGTTCAGGACTACTCCATGCATCGAGGGGCTTTTAGCATCTCTGGTCTCTGTTCATTATGTGCCAAGAGAATGCTCCAAACATGATCACCATCAAATACGCCTCCGTGCATTTTGAAACATTCTCAAGGTAGGCAAATAGTACCCATGGATGACAGCATTCTCTAATTTTGAGCAAGAGGTAAAGGGAATGTCTAAAGAAAAGTTAAAAAATACAAGAACTTTTACAGTGGGCCAAGTATTATGCTATCTACTAAAAGATAAGAGGATAAAAAGTTATCACAGATTCTGATTAAAAGCAACAGGAAACGAAGTTTAGAAAATAATTAAATCTGACCTCAATAAAGCTTATTAAAAAAACAGATTTGGAATAAAGATGGAAAAGATGTAGTAGGTAAGCTAGTAAACTGAATCTCAAAAGTTCATGTCATCACAAAGTCTCTATTTTAGGTATGAATGGAAAATAAAGCCATCTGCTGAAGGCTAGACGCATATTTAACTTCATTCCCTCCTGATACCCTACTATAATTACAGTATAAGGATTTTAAAGGGAAGGGGAATCATTAAAAGGACAAGGGATGAGAGATGAATACTGGAAGGTATAAAGAAGAAATTCAAAAGTGACTGATCAGGTCAGAGAGAGCTAAAAACTAAGAATGCAATGGACAGGGTGGAGAAGCAACTTAATTTATGGCATCTCTGTCTTCTCCCTACCTTTCATCAAAATCCACAGAAATTAGGACCTCTTCTGGAAAAGAGAGAAAGGAAAAAACTAAAAATAAGACTGATTAAAAGTCTATTTAAGAAACAAGTTGCCAGATATTCCCAAATCTGCATATCTGGGCAACTGACCATCTCTCTCCACAGGAGAAGACAGTGTATTATCTTTAAAGGGTCTAAAAGAGTTTCCAGATTAAAAGGGCCCAGTAGTGCCCAGTACAATCAACTGAAATAAACCTAAATCAAGGCACATCACTGTAAAATTTCAAGACACTAGGAACAAGAAGAAGCTACAAGCCTGGAGAGGAGGAAGAAGGCAGGAGAGTCAGCATGGCTCTGGAAGAGACTTGGACAAGTAATTTAAAGTAATAAAATACCCTATGGGTCGATGTGTCTGAACATACTGAGCAAAAACTACTGGCAAAGAATGTAGTTCATATAAGAAAATAACACTTAAAAAAATTATTAACGCCTAAGATTACATGTTTGTAGAGAAAAGGAGAAGCAATCACATATTTAGATCATTATGACTGTCAGAATATAAATTCACCAACATGTATATCATTCAATACAAACCAGCTGTCAGATGCATTTTCTTTATATATAAAGATAGTTATTATTGCATAAAAGATCCACAGATATATCAAGGCTAAAATGGAATCTTGGTATTCGAAAAGGTTAGGAACCATAGCTAGGGAAGATGAGATTATTTCTGAAAAATTATGTAGGAAAATGCTATTATTAGACTTGGAGGCAGGGGTAGTGAAACAGAATCAAAAGAAAATTCAGAGAGTAGAACTGGTAAGACGAACTGAACAGTTAACCAGAGGTGAAGAAGTTGTACTTACTCCTAATTTATATGTTTGGCCAATGGATACAATTGTGGTCCCGTTAGTAATAATGAAGTTTTGTTGTGGACTTGATGACCCTGAGATATGATTATTTCCACACATGACACTTTACAGTCCACTTTCCAAGGAGGATATAGCAGTTTTGACTTAAAAACCACAGAGTTCAAATTATGACTACTTCCACTGAAGAAGGCTCCTCTATAAACCTAGAATCAAAATCCTTCTGGACATTTTGATCAGCAACCAGTGCTTTCTATTCTAAACAAAATTTCTAAAAATGCATCTAATGACTTCAGTGTTAAAATAATTTTATATATTTCAAGTGAAATGTATGTACACTCACATGGACAAGCAGCTCCCAGAAGCAAATAACTCTAAAGACAACTGATATAATCAAAGATACTTAAAAGTAAGGTAATTTACAGTTATTAATAGAATTTAAATCATAGCTTACTCTTCTTGGGAGGGGAATCATTACATTCTCTAGGATTTTAGCTTGTTTGATGTATTTTAATCAATTTAGTTTTATTCTGATGCTCACACTGTTCCATCATTAGCCAAGTGGGAGCTCCTTCAAATGATTCCTGCATCCTTTTGATGGAATCCCACCTTCTCTTCCTTCTGGCACAAAGAGATCTCTCCAGTTTATCTTGAGTATCTCTTGTCTGAACTCTGGACTCACCCAGCAGGAAACAGTGTTTACAGACCACAATCTATGTTCTGGGATATTTACTGCCACTGGATTGACACTGTTTCAGGTCTTTTACTTAGACAGAATTAGGATATCTATTTTCTTTTCCTGTAAAGTATGTAACATAAATTCACCAAATCCAACTGACATTACAGCATTTTACATAAATTCTTTGATTTTATATTTCCGCCTTTCTCTTACATTGAAAACTCTCAGATTATAATAACATTACCTTGTTTCTAATATATATAACATCCACATATATACTTATGGGTTTCAAAATAACCATATGAATATTTACTAATAACAATAACACTGCTGAATGCAATTTTTAATCTCCTTGTGTTTCTTTTTGTTCTGACCTATCCCACCAGGGATCCACATGTAAAATACTATATACTAAAATTACTTGAAATATTCTTTTCCAATGGCTATGGTACCAACACAATAACAGATTCAAATGTTTTAGCTTGTTTTTCATCTGTAGGAACTGCTTTTATTATTTTAAATCATGTAAAATATCTATTTGGCTCCAAAAACCGAAGTAAAAAACAGATACACATCCTGAAAGATCAACCTTTTTACCCTCTCTCCATCTTCTGCCCACATGACCACCTTTATTAATTTGGCTTATTTTTCTATCACTCTGTAGGTTGCACTCCTTAAACATAAGAAAACGCTAGACACTGGTCTTTGCTTATAGTCTCAGAATCACTCTAACACTAACACTGTATACAGAGGCCGTCTTCGTTTCTAAGCTGCACAGTACCCTTCTGTATGGTTCATCTTATTACCTATTATGAATTATTTTTTATCAGCATTTTGCTATTACAAATTAAACTTATACATATTGGTTTTAATCCATCCCTTTTCTAAATATACTTGGAACAGACCATGTTTTTAAAATCCCTGTGGGGGTGCCTGGGTGGCTCAGATAGTTAAGCGTCTGCCTTCGGCTCAGGTCATGATCTCGGGGTCCTGGGATCCAGCCCGGCATTGGGCTCCCCGCTCAGCGGAGAGTCTGCTTCTCCCTCTCCCTCTGCTTGTGCTCTCTCTGTCTGTCTCTCTCTCAAAATGAATAAATAAAATCTTTAAAAAAAAATAAAATAAAATAAAGTAAAATCCCTGCAAAAAATGCAGGCTTTTAGCTGGTGTCCTGCACTCAAACCATTTTCTGGTTTTAGGCTTACATTGCAAACAAGGTGGTAATAGCATAGATCCTGAAGTCAGAATGCCTACATTTATATCACGGCTCCAATACTTACTAGGTGTGTGACCTTGGACAAGGTATTTACCTCTTTGTGATTTAATTTCTCATCTGTAAAATGGGGGAAAGAATAGTACCATCATCATAAGTTTATGTGAGGATTGAATGAACTCTATGTTATGTGCTTAGAAATGTGTAGCATGTAGTAAATGCTAGTATTAGCTATTACTATTATTATTACAGAATAAATTGTACCTTAAAAATATTTGTGCCATCTTAAGTAAGCCTTACCACAGTGAATGAAAGCAACCTGGCTCATTACTACTTGATAAGACCTGACAAGAGAATTTCTAAACTCAAGGTGGTATGTATACATACAGACAAATTTCAAATTAAAGAGATGTTAACAATTTAAATTTGAGTATTTTTAGAATATAATTGTATTCACCTAGATAATTTATTCTGACTCACAAAATATAATAAAGCCTATTTTTGCTCTTAACTATTTGTTCCAAAAGCAGGCATACTCATCTCTCTATCCAATTTTCGTAACATAGTAATTTTCTGCTTCAAAGAACAAAGCACTTACTTCCAGATACTGTCAGAAACAAGTATAACAGTGACATTTAGCCAAAAACATATTAAAAATGTTATATGGCATACTATATTAAGAAACAGTATCTGAGAGGTATTAAAAATGAAAATAATAAGTTAATATTAAAAACTATTATTATTACACCTTTACTGGAACATTGAGAATAGGAAAAAGACAAAAATGTTGAGTTCTCTTAGCTTTCAAGTACAGGCATAAAAGGACCACTGTCCTAAAATATTCTTTCATTTAAAAAACAAGTAATTTATTCATGATAATTAGCATACTCTTAGTATTCATCATCAATTAAATAATAAAATCCAGTTTCTGAGATTTCAAATAAAATGTACTGGTTTAGCTATAGCAATGCTTACACAAAAGTAGTGTTAAATGCTATTAGGTGGCCAATTTTTAATTGAAGTCCTTATATCCTATCAATGAACTCCTGCTGGCATATGTACAAATTGGCTTAATCTGTAACTTATGTTAAATGATATAAATTATTTTAATGTATACTTGCATGATAAATGATTTGCGCTGAATTTTTAAATCAAATATTATTAGTACAATTAAGAAACAATGATATCACCTTCTTTCACATCAAAGGAAAAAGGAGAAGCAAAACGATTTTTTTTCCCAGTAAAGTTGTAAGGGTGGTGTTATACATTATATAAATTTGGAAATTTTCGTAACAAAAGTTTTTTAAAAGACTGTGCTACTACTCTGGAAAGCAAGAAAGAATTAAATACAACTAATTTTTTTTTTTTTTTTACTTTACAGTTCTATTTTATTTTTTTATTATGTTATGTTAATCACCATACATCATTAGTTTTTGATTTAGTGTTCCATGATTCATTGTTTGCATATAACACCCAGTGCTCCATTCAATACATGCCCTCTTTAATACCCATCACCAGGCTAACCCATCCTCCCACCCCCTCCCCTCTAGAACCCTCAGTTTGTTTCTCAGAGTCCATAGTCTCTCATGGTTCGTCTCCCTCTCCGATTTCCCCCCCTTCATTTTTCCCCTCCTGCTATCTTCTTCTTCTTCTTAAAATATAATGTATTATTTGTTTAAAGGGCCGCTGAGATACATAATTCTTGATAAAAAATAAAGCTCTAGCATTGTGTAAATAGCCTGCTTAGTATTCAAGTTTTAACTAATGTATTCTTTTTATTTTTAAATAAACACTAATTAGTTAGAAGAAATGGTCAAAAGATGAGGTAGAATAACTTGTTTTTTCTTACAGCCCAAAATGTTAACAACCAAAATAAATTATTTGGCCTCCAAGTACAGTAGCCTATTCTGCCCCAAAGGGAGATTATATAATTAGACAACTATTGAATTATACAGTTAGGTAAAAAGAGCCAACACTTAATATTACGTGATTACATGGCAGGCATTGTTGTTAGTGCCTTATACGTGTAAGCCCCTGGGATCCTCATCTCAACTCTAGGATACAAGTGAAGTTTTCATCCCCATGTTCTAGCCAGAAGGTGAGGGGCAGAGATGAGGCCGCTCACCGCACCCGGCTGTGAAGCAGCAGAGCCAATACTCGAACGCTGGCAGTTTCGCTTCGGTCCACAGTCTTACCTACCGCGCTCTCCTGCTCTACTGCCTCTGATTACGTGATTTTGCAAGAATATAATCAAAAACAAATACTAAAAAGAAAGTAAACATTCTCCTTAGGACATATCCTTAAAAACCTGCTTCATTTTGCCAATGAATTTCACAATGCCCATTTCATATGGCTCAGGACAATTTGTCTTTCAGTAGTTACTAAAAAAAAGTACAAAAGCAGGAGGAAAAAAAACCACTTTCAATTCAAACTTTTTCTCAGAGGTGTTTAAACATAAGCAACAACCTCTTTTCTTAACACTCAGAATATATACATTAAAATTTAACAGGATTTCAGATAATGCATACTTACAAATTATTAAAATTTCATGTGGTACAATCCCTTATATAACAAATAAGAGAATTTAAGCCCAGTTCTTATACATAAGAACTGTGTAAAGTAGCAGAGCTGGATGTGCAAACCAAAGCGCAGGTCAAGAGGAGAATAACACTGGAAATGGGCAGTTAGTATGCTTCAGTTGGCATTTCTACTGGATGTAGGCATATTCGCTGTGCAATCCTTAACGTAAGAATTACGGAGTCCCCTTGCTTCCACATCACTTACATTGTATGCATTCAGAGGAAGGAGAATACATAATTTATTTAAGTTAAGATAATAGAAAAGCTAGAGGAGAAACACACACACGTGCGCACACACACAAATCTATAAAGACAACATCAAAATGACATGGCAATTTCCTCTCAAATTTCTATCACTCCCACATAGCCAGTCACTTTTTCCTCGGTTAGAATTAAGGCCATAGTGTTGACTCCTTGTTATCTCTCTACTTCCAGAAAAGAAATTACCACCAAGACAAAAGATGAAGCTAAGATTACATAAGACAGATGAGGTCCTCAGTAAAATTATATATTGCCACTACATCAGTTTGGTAAGGGCATAAATGCATTAAAAATTCACAAGAACATTTTTGTAAACATGTCCAATGTTACTTGTAATCTCTGCAGCTTAGAGAATGCTGTGAAAATAGTGGGGGTGAGAGTAGACCAGGCCTCAAGCATCCAGGGTGGTCTCTAGAAGCCACAGATTTCCGTAATTACCCCTTCAAAGACCACATGCTTCTTTCGTAACTGGGGCTTACATTCTCATGCTTTAACCCCTATACTAAAAAAGAAACTAAAGAATCTATGAAACTAAAATCAGAGTTTTATCGTATTTTACCATATGTGCCCTATTTTTAGTTTACAACATTACCTTGGTTTAAAGTTTCTACTGTGATTTCAAATACAGAAAAGCAAAAAACAGACAATATGGTGAAGTAATGGGTTTGATAAATGGACTTTCTGGGAAAAATCAGAATTAACCAAAGTTCTTATTTCAACTCCTGTTAAAAGCCTTTCTGTATTGTAAGAATTCTCTTAAAGCCTAAAGACACTGTTCTTATATGTAAGTCAGTCAAGAATCTTAAGTACCATCTTTAACATCAGTAATGTAGAATTCATTTAAGAATGAATACTGAGATGAGTAATATTCATGCCCCCAACCTGTGGAAAGTACAAATAGTCTCATCACCTTGCAATGTACCTCTGCCTCAAGAGTGACAGTCATCAAGCAGCTCTAACCTTGTCTCCTTTGTAACTGAAAACACCAAGGTCACATACCAGTTTCCTACACTTCTCACCAAACATGATTATCTGCAGCTTCAATCACTGCCACTTTTTGCCAACTCTCTCAGAAAACAAACTCCTGCTCCCCTTTCAAGCTAATCTTTCCACAAATGCTCTTGATCCGAAATCCCAATCCCCTGTATTATCTAGAGCCATCCTCCCTTCTACTGGGTCACTTTCATTTACAAAACCTACTCCAATCAAGTCCTCCATACTTCATCCCCACACACAAAAACCATCTTTTCACTTTTTAACAGTAAATGCTTATTATGGGTTGAACTGTGTCTTCCAAAAAGATATGTTGGAGTCCTAATCCCAGGTACCCGTAAACGTGGCTAGAAACAGCGTCTTTGCAAATGCAACTGGGTTAGGATGGTATTTTTAGGGTAGGCCTCTAATCCATTAGGACTGGTACTCTTATTAGAAGGGGGCGCCTGGGTGGCTCAGTTGGTTAAGCGACTGCCTTCCACTCAGGTCATGATCCTGGAGTCCCGGGATCGAGTCCTGCATCGGACTCCCTGCTCAGCAGGGAGTCTGCTTCTCCCTCTGACCCTCCCCCCCTCTCATGCTCTCTCTGTCTCATTCTCTCTCTCAAATAAATAAATAAAAATCTTTTAAAAAAAAAAAAAAAGAAGAGAAAACAGAGATACAAGGAGAACGTCATGTAACAAAGGAAAGCAGAGATTGAAATGATACATATACAAGCCAAGGAAGCCAAAGCTTGCTGGCCATCACCACAAGCTAAGACAAAGGCATGGAACAAACTTTCCCCCAGAGTCTTCAGAGAGAGCATGGCCCTGCCAACACCTTGATTTCAGACTTTGAGTGTCTAGTACCCCATGAGAAAGATAAATAATATAAATTAATTTCTGTTGTTTTAAGCCACCTGGGTTGTGGTACTTTGTTATGGCAGCACTAGGAAACATACAAAGTCTTTAATTATAGGTGCCTCCCTGTCTGATCACTTTATAACTAAAAACTGAATACTAATACCAAGGGTTGGCAAACTATGCCCATGCCATAATTCTGTAAATAAAGCATTAATGAAATACAGCCACACTCATCCATTTACTTATCATCTATAACTGCTTTCAATTCTACAACAGCAGATACAAATAGTTCAGACAAAGACTGTATGGCCCACAAAGCCTAAAACATTTACTACCTGGTCCTTTACAGAAAAAATGTGCTGACCCATAACCTATACGGTGAATAAATGAATAATGACCAAAGCTACTAAATGCAACCAATTTGAAAGTCGAATTAACAAGCATTGTAACACGGATATCTGGAGTTTTATTTGTGCGTGTGTACAATAAATATCTGAAGAACAACACATTAAATATTATAATGCTTGAATAAGTTCAAACTGATGATTACTCTTATTAGATGTATAGCAGCTATCATAGTGATTAATACAAAAGAAGATTTTACCATATGCACAAACTTTTACCCACTTAGTCCCCCAAATATACTGTGGATTACTATGACAATTATTGTGATTAGTTACATACAGCTGACCCTTAAACAAGGGTTTGAATTGCACAGGTCCACATATATGCAGATTTTTTTCAATATAGTACAGTACTAGATATGCATTTTCTCATGAGTTTTTTTTTCATTTTATCTCATGATTTTCTTAACATTTTCTTTTCTCTCTTCTTATAAGAATACAGTATATAGTACATATAACTTAAAAGATATGTGTTAATTGACTGTTTATGTTATCTTTAAGATTTCGGTCAACAGCAGGGTATTAGTAGTTTAGTTTATGAGGAGTCAAAAGTTAAACCTGGATTTTCAATGTGCAGAGGGTCTCCAACTCTAACCTTGTGTTGTTCAAGGGTCAATTACACATTTCTTACAATGAACCTCTTTGGGCAAAGACTTTTTAATTTCACTGGGAGGAAATCACATGGTTTTTAGGATCTAAAGAAATGCCATCATTCTCATACGATAAATGCAACTTTGTTATGGTAATTAACACTTCACTTAACCATCTTGCATATCTGACCATATCTGACTTAGAACACAGCTAAGAAATCAGGGAAGTGGGGGAGTGCAGGAAGGGTTAACAGCTACATCTTCTTGCAAAGTACAAACATGAAGCACATATGTATATATGTATACATATACATGTAAATATATATTTCAGATAAATTTATAAATACACTTATGTTTATAAATATATATTTAATTGATACTATATCTTTAATACATAAATATATACAACTCAGAGCCTGTTCCTATTCTACACAATGATATACAATATATAAAGATAATATATATCCTTAATCTATATAGATATACTGCATAAACATTAACTCAGAGCTTATTTTTTAAAGTTTTTTTTTAATTGAGGTATACCTGACACATAACATTATATTATTTTCAGGTATACAACATAATGATTTTATACTGGCTCTAAATCATACTCAATCGATACAAGTTTCATAGTATAACTATGATGCCAACACAAATTAAAAGTCCCAAATTATAATAAAATTTCTTCCCAAAGGTAGGCTAACCAACTGGAGCAGTGAGAAGTATTACATGTCACGAGCCTTTGGACAATTCCTAAACATTTTTAAAGCCTTGCTTAAAAGTGAGGTCTCAGGATGGGGTGGGGAGATGGACCTTGATTAGGATACCATCAGCAGGGACCTTGTCAGAAATGTGGAATCCACATTATTTTAACAACATCCTCAGGAGATCTGTATCCACATTCAAATTTGAAACCCCTGGCCCAGAATTATAGTAATTGATTACCACTAAAAGAAAATACTGTCTAGAAGTACTCTTCTCCTTGACAATCATCCAAACCCAAATGAAGGTCCAATTTCACAAAATACAGATGAAAAACTTACAACAATATTCATTTAAAATATGACAATACCTTGAGTACTTGAACTTGACCTTCTGTAGTAATTTCCTTTAGCAGCTCACAAAACGACTGACAGAGACCCACTGCATATGTCTGAAATTCAATCAAAAGTCAAAATATACATATAAATATATTTGCAGTATCAAAACAGGCAAAAATTATATTTGGAACTCATTACAATCTATTTGAAAACTATATACTTAAGGTCTAAGTATATAAAGTTTCAATTAGAACTCTTAGAAAAAGCTTAGAAAATAAAAATACAGTTTACTGCGATACTGATTTTTACAGAAATATAAGGCTGTATTTATTTACAGAGATACTTTCTGTGTTAAGTAACAGTTCATGGAACTGCATCACATCTACCCTACAGTGCTTATAAAGTTTTTTCTCCCCTTAAAGTAACTGATCAATCTTCATTTAAAAGGTACCTCTTGATTTCAAATGAGAGACAATCAAAGTAAGAACTACATAAATTTTTACAATGCAAAAACTAGTGCATCATACCTGTAGAAATTCTGTTGATGATAAAAAGATATAACCATTGATGATCTTAAAGCAGGTTCTGAGATTTTCTGAACTTAGTTCTGCCAAAGAATTTATTTTAAAAAGGACAGGTTAATTCAATGTTCAAAATCAGTTTAAATGAAGCACTTTATTTAAAACTAAGTTATATACAGTTCTTTACAAACCTTTTGAGTGCTGTTCAGACTACTGGGATTCAAACAGCTATCTAAGAATTGACATCAACCTATAACTGAGTACTTCCCCATATACCTGGCACTAGTTAAAAGAATTTAGGGAAAAAAATTAAGCTCCCAGGTTTTTTATTCCTTTCAGAAAACAAGCACATAATCATATATACCAAACTTTCATTTCAAACTACGTTTCTAGTGCCAGCATGGTAAACAACAAGGAACTGAATTTTTTTTTTTTTTTAAGATTTTATTTATTTGACAGAGAGAGACACAGTGAGAGAGGGAACACAAGCAGGGGGAGTGGGGGAGGGAGAAGCAGGCTTCCCACTGAGCAGGGAGCCTGATGTGGGGCTCGATCCCAGGACCCGAGGCCCACGACCAGAGCCTAAGGCAGACGCTTAACGACTGAGCCACCCAGGTGCCCTGGAACTGAATCATTTTACCATCATATTTTTATAAGTGCTTAAATGGTTCACTCAATAAGCATCTACTGAGTGCTACTGCGCTGGCACTGGATATGATATGCTACTTATGAAAAGAGTCCTATTACACTCCAAAAACTTTCAATACGGTGTTTAGATAATTCTCAATCCTTGGACTCGTCTTCAAATCTGCTCTCCTGTAAGAACTTACACATAAAAAATATTCTTAAAAATGTAACTATCAGGGGTGCCTGGGTGGCTCAGTCGTTAACCGTCTGCCTCTGTCAAATAAATAAAATCTTTAAAAAAAAAAAAAAAAAGGAATGAGAATACTAAGTAAATTAACACTATAAAACAGATTTAAAGGATTTTAAAAACAAGCCCTTAGAACTAAGTTATCAGAATTATTTTCAGTGATAGCTTTTGGTTCTACTTTATTTTCATTTTTTTAATTTTCAAAGATTTTATTTATTTGACAGACAGCGAGAGCAGGAACACAAGCAGGGGGAGTGGGAGAGGGAGAAGCAGGCTTCCTGCCGAGCAGCGAGCCGATGTGGGGCTCGATCCCAGGACCCTGGGATCATGACCTGAGCCGAAGGCAGACGCTTAACGACTGAGCCACCCAGGCGCCCCTTGGTTCTACTTTAAATTCCTCTGGTTCTACTTACATTTAGGAAGAAGGATATAAAATGAATTTTAGCCTTGTATTTATTCACACACTTAACATATCTTAAAAATCATTAACTTAAACATCTAAATAGTATTCAATATTGTTGGTCTTATGTATTTTATTTATTTATTTATAACTTTATTTTTTATTATGTTAATCACCATACATTACATCATTAGTTTTTGATGTAGTGTTCCATGATTCATTGTTTGTGCATAACACCCAGTGCTCCATGCAGTATGTGCCCTCTTGAATACCCATCACCAGGCTAACCCATCCACCCACCCCCCTCCCCTCCAGAACCCTCAGTTTGTTTCTCAGAGTCCATAGTCTCTCATGGTTCATCTCCCCCTCTGATTTCCCCCCTTCATGAAAATGAGAAAATTCCTGCCAACAGCTTTATTTCTACTTATAAAAAAGTAATAGCTATCATATTCAATAATTTTAAAAAATCATAGATACAATGACAAAGAATATGTTTTCACTGATAAGAAAAGTAAGTATTCATTTTGATCTATAGTCTTCAAAGATTAAAATAAATATTCTGGTTATATTTCGAAATAAATTCTAAAGCTAATATAAAATAATGTATATGCAAAATGTTACATGTAAAAATGAGTTTTGTGATACTCAAGAATATGATACTCAAGAATAAAGGTAACACTGTTGTCAAGGTATACTAAACATGCACAGATATAATATGTAAACAGAATTTCTTCATTTATCAAAGCAAATATACATACCATAATGCATAAAACAAATTACATACAATGTTTGTTTTCAAAGAGAAAGCAGGAAATAAACTAATTCAATAGCTTCCATATAATCTATATTCACTGTTACTATCTGTAAAATACAGAATTTTTAAAATTTTTGAATATTAAAAAAGCTTAAATCTAGTATTAACACAAGGATGAAATTTTAGTAGTTCTTGATTTAGTTAAGTAACAAATCCTTCATTGACTGTGGTTGCTTTTTCTTTTAAAATAGCAGTAATATTAACAGTAATAGTAACACATATAATTGCAAAACAAATAATCTTTACTATGTGGCAGACATTTTTTTAAAGATTTATTTACTTTTATTAGAGAGAAAGAAAGAGTATGTGCATGTGTGCGCACCTGTACAAGCAGGGAAAGGACCAGAGGGAGAGGGAGAGTCTCAAGCAGACTCCCCACTGGGGGTGGAGCCAGATGCGGGGCTCAATCTCACGACCCTCATATCATGACCGAGCCGAAATCAAGAGTCGGATGCTTCACCGACTGAGCCACCCAGGTGCCCCACCAGACACTGTTCTAAATACGTATCTAAATGCATCAACTACAGAGCTTTCTATGGTTAAACTGTACTACAGTGCTTATCTAAATCTACTCTCAAAATACTGTCATAAAGTCTTAGTAGGGTTAGTCAATACTTTTTAAGTCTTTTTCCTGTCTACCCACCCTTCTCTTGTTACACTGTAAAGGTCAGGCATGCTGGATTTGGGGTCAAATAAACATAGGCAAAGTGAAATCACTGTATAATGTCACCCATAAGTGAAAATGGCTGAATCCTGTTCATGACAAAGTTGACAATGGCTCTGGTTGAGGTTTCTATTCCTAGGTCAAGTACAAAGAAGCACTGTGGATTACCCAGAATGACACTGTATTTGGTCTCCAAGTTAGGAAGAGTAGAACTAAAAGGCCTTCACCAGAGTTAAAGGAGTGAAAGGACATTTTCCACTTTCTTTCCCTATGGTTTCTTAAAAAAAGATAAAACTTTTTTAGGAGACTAGCAACAAGTGACTGGTCTATTCCCACAGTCTTCATCTTTGGGATTTTTTTCCAACAATTTTATAGGGACACTAGATGATAAATGGCAAGTGGCTCTTTATCAGAAAACAGATGCTTTTTGGTATTATTTGAGATCTATTCTGAAGAATGGGGTAAAATAATAGAAAATAAAGAAAATGTGAAGGACTAATTACATTTTCTACCCACTATGACCATCCAGAAAATGAGATGTTTTCTAATCAGTTATAATAGTGTTTTAGTCCACATTTGTTGATCTGTGAAAAAGTAAATCTACTTTTCTGGTGTAACATTATACCTCAGTAAGATTTTCGTCTAATAAAACTACTCACTACAAATAAATTCCCAGAAAAAAAAGTCCTCAGATATTGCTGTAAATGCCCTCTCCCGACAATATTTAGTTAGTAGACACAAAGTTCTAATGAAGGAATTAAAGATGTTTCATGGATCACTCTTGAAGAATGGTTACTATAAATGCAAAACACTGAATTTTTACATTTTATAAATAAATTATAGTATTCTGCAGACTGAAAAAGAATCATAAAGGCCCATAAACAGCACTGTATACAATCTTTATATTACTCCAAGAGAGTTTAAATGTGAATATCCACTGGTAAAATCCCTCACAAAACAACTCTATAAACAAATATTATGTTTTTTAAAATGTAAGGTATTACATACTTATGAATGGTAGGTGACATGTAACAGGAAAGTATTCTCTAGTATTAATTATCATCAGAAAACATGTTCAGATTGGAAAAAAAAAAACCTAATTAGATCTCATCCAAGGTGGCCTAAGAGACTAAGGCCCCACTCCCAGCATAGTGTCCAGTTCTCCCATCCCATGTGCCACAAATGATGCTTCTAGAATATTACGCTTCATGATTTTGCATCTCTATACGTCAGTAATACTTAAACAATAAATATGATTTGCCAATATTTAATAGTCTTCATGTTGTTGGTACCTTAGCTAAATCAGAAATATGTACAGAGCTCATTTGTGAACAAGTGACAGCATAAAATCATTTTGTAAAGGAAACTGGGTAATACCATGGTATACAGAAGCAGCTTTACAATACAGTCTTTTAAATACCTTATAGAACCTGCTATGAAACATAAAAACTTTACCAGGCAAAGTTCAAACTTAATATGGAATTAATTTTCCAAGAACACTTTTTTGTTTTTAGTTATTTAGTAAATTTAGTGTCTACTCTTTAATAAGCAGAAATGGTTCTAAAAAGTTATATAGGTACATACCTAAAAACTATTAAAACACTATTAAACTTGTTTGTGAATACGAGGGACTTCTGTAAAAATGGAAGGTATAATTTAAAGTCACCTATCAGGCCCCAAATTATCACTGCATTCAAAAACAGTATTGTGTTTTACACTTTCACACATACCAAGAAGTGGGGACATATTCTGAAATATACGAAGCAACTCTGGTGTAACACTTGGGCTGTTTTCCAAAGTCACTAACCTAGGAAGAAAAACAGATGATTAAGTCTCTTTCTATAACCATTAAGCTGTTAACAATACAACTTATTAAAACTGTCCCATCTAAAGAAGAAAGAAAAATGGACAATACACAAAGTTATGAAAGTTATCTTTCTAGGAAAAAAATTACCAAATTTGTCAAAATTTAAAACCCATCTATAAATCATATATTATTATTTCTATATACACAGCAAAAATAGTAAGGGAAGTAACTACATACTAAAATATTTACAATAAAATTATAATGCTAAAGCAAAAGCATGATTATGGTCAAGGAAAGACAAAAATTGCTTTGTTTTTATTTTTCTGTCACATGTTATTCATGTGTCCTTTCAAGAGACACTGGGAAATATTAAAGAACCAATGTATAAAAAATAAAATATATATGGGTTGTGGTTTATCAGGGAAGTGTGCAGCTGGTTTACCTCCTCACTCCCCACCCAAGAAGTTAATGGAGAAAAAAACATGATTGTCAAAACAGCTGCAAGAAAAGAGGAGGGGATCCTATTCAAAATCTAACGTTCATTATCAAAACTATCCTATTATAAACAGAAATAAGTCCTTAATCTGGTAAGAGGGTACCTACCAAAACACTCGTAGAAAACACACCTAATGACATTTGACACCATTCTCCTGGAAAAACACAATCACACCTCAAAAAATATCCTCTATTTTTTATCTTGTCTACCTTCACATCTATTGAGTATATGTATGGAGGGCTCCTCGCATGACATGCCAAATAAATTAATAAAAGACACAAGGGTGAGAGGAAAAAGTTAAACAGTCTTTATTCACAGAAGATATGACTGATAGAAAAGATAGGGGGAAAGAAGTACTTTAATCACTAAGAGACTTCAACAAGGTTGCTGAATGTATCAATACACTGTATATAAAAATCAGCTCAATTTCTATATATCAAAACAAATACTTAAGATTTAAATAGATCTTACTCTAAGAGTCACTGATATAAAAATCCAGCACCATAAAGATGTCAATTCTCTCTAAATTGTTATACAGAATCAAAACTTCATTCAAATCCCCATAGGCTTTTCCCTAGAAATTAGAAAAGCTGAGTTCTAAAATGATTTGGAAGGCAAATGACCAAGAACAAACAAGAAATTTGTCAAGAAAACAAAACATATGGGGGTTGGGGGGGGGCACTTCTTTTACCGCATATTATGGCTTACTATAAAATCAATGTATTTAATATCGTAAACAGAGTAACACAAGAAACAGACCTGCTCCTTTATGAAAGAGGCAGCTCCCAGGTTAAGCAAAGGTTGGACAATTCAGTCACCGGTGGTGAGCTACTGGGCCTCTACCTCACATGAAATACAGAAATTAATTCCAGTTTTATATGAGAAGGATAACGTCAGGAGAACGTAATTAGAGCTTTAAGTTAAAGAAAGATTAAGGAAAAAGAGATAAATATGACTACATTAAAGTTAACGATTACTGTGTATCAAAAGATGCCTCAAAAAAGTCAAAATGTGGGGCACCTGGGTGGCTCAGCCGTTAAGCGTCTGCCTTCAGCTCAGGTCATGATCCCAGGATCCTGGGATCGAGCCCCTCATCGGGCCCCTCGCTCTGTGGGAAGCTTGTCCCTCTCCCACTCCCCCTGCTTGTGTTCCCTCTCTCGCTGTGTCTCTCTCTGTCAAATAAATAAGTAAAATCTTAAAAAAAAAAAAAAAAAAAAAAAGTCAAAATGTAAGTCACATACTGGGAGAAGATTGTTTCCAATACATATAACTGAAAAGGGAACATTCCAAAGGAATATAAGAGGTTAATAAAAGACAAATGTAGAGAGCACATGACCAGCATTCCAAAGAGGATCCATCCAAAAACTGTCAATAAACCGGACTATAAAAAATACAAAAAGATACTGAACTAGTAATCAAGAAAATGTAAAATATAAGCAAAACAAGGTACAATTTTACCCCTACCAGATTAGCAAAATTTCCAAAGTCTGACATAATAGATATTGGCAAAGCTATGAACAATGAGAACTCTTGCACACTGCTGGCAGGAGGAAGTTAGTCTCATCACTTGGAAAGTAATTATCATCTGAAAAAGTGAAATATGTATATGTGCACATACCTATGACCTAGTGAATAAGGTCTCATACATCTGCATACATTGTCATGTACAAAATGTTCAGTTGCATTATCTGAACATCAACCGAAATGGTGTGTATGAATTGTGACATTCATACCCTTAAACTCATCAATATGGATCAATCTTAGAACAGGGAGCAAAAAAAAAATAAGCAGTTAGAAGACAAGCTATAAAATTTATATGAAGTTAGAATATACTGTTTAGAAAGACACACACACACACACGTGATTTTAAAAACATTACAAGAAAGAAAACCAAGGAATGAAAACAAAAAAAAACTGGTACAGTGGGTCATCCCTGAAATCAAAACAGGAGAAGTCAACAAACATGCCATAACCATGGGCTTCAAAGACATTCTTACTATCTCATTTCTTAACAAGGGTACAGGAAATGGATTTTCATTTTATGTAAGTTATAAATATTTACAAATAATATGACTTCCCTATTAATCTATGAACTATTTCACAAATTTTATTTATTTATTTATTTATTTATTTTTAAGATTTTACTTATTTATTTGACAGAGAGAGAGCACAAGCAAGGGAAGCAGCAAGCAGAGGGAGAGGGAGAGGCAGGCTTCCCGCTGAGCAGGGAGCCCGATGCAGGGCTCAATCCCAGGACCCTGGGACCATGACCTGAGCTGAAGGCAGATGCTTAACCGATTGAGCCACCCAGGGGCCCCTATTTCACAAATTTTAAATGCCAAAATTGGGAAGAGGAAGGGGGACACAAGAGAAACCAGCCACCCCAGAAATGAAGTACGTGCCACATATACAAGCAATAATATTTTTAGACACTTTAACTCGGATCAACAAGAACAGGATTTGATTCCATTTTTAAAGAATAAAACAAAAGATTTTAAAAATTTTATCCTATTCACCTTTACAATAACAATGAAATCAAAAGAAAAGCCACAATCCAGTCACGATATCTCAGTGAGAAAAAAACTGATGGGCATATTCTAAATCTCAGAAGATATTTCAAACTCTGTCACTGGATCCAAATTAAAATTCCATATGAATTCTTCCCTCCCAATGTCATTACCTTAGTAAAAAGACATTCAGGTCATTGTCACTCTCACTACCTATGCTCGTTTCTGCAACACAAGCCATAGTATTTTAAAAAGGAAAAAAATCTTGAAAAGTTTAAAGTACTTAAAAATAAGATGACATAGCGGGGCGCCTGGGTGGCTCAGTTGGTTAAGCGACTGCCTTCAGCTCAGGTCATGATCCCAAGGTCCCGGGATCGAGTCCCACATCGGGCTCCCTGCTCTGCGGGGAGCCTGCTTCTCCCTCTCCCACTCCCCCTGCTTGTGTTCCCTCTCTCGCTGTGTCTCTCTCTGTCAAATAAATAAATAAAAATCTTTAAAATAAAATAAATAAATAAATAAAATAAAAATAAGATGACATAGCATTTAACTCCAACTTCAAATGAAGAATTAGAAAGGAAGAAAGAGAGACAAAGTCAAAGCACTTAGGAAAGAGATAAGTTACTATTCTGATGAATAATCAGACAAAGTTATATGTAACAAATCTTTAACTAGAGAAATGTAAATTTTAATGTTACCCTTCCACAAAAAATATAGGAAACATGGAGCATCAGGTAAAAAGACAGGTGTATCAATTCAACAAATAAGTATAAGAGCATGAAAGTTCTTTTGAGGTAAAGCATCTCTGGTTAAGTTAAAATACAAAATATAAAAATCTGAACTGTATATGAAACACAACTAAATTTCAAACAGAAAAGCTAAAATGTAAACACTGAACAAAGACAGTTAAGTCAAATCTAAATAAAGTAAACCATATGATGATATAGCAGATAAAATTTAAATGCAAAATAATTAAAAAGTGAAAAGTTAATCAATGAATACATACATACTACATCACATGATGCTTCATGAAAGTATTTTAAATTTTAAATACTGTGTTTATTAAATATTTTAATATACAAAAATACCAAAATTTTGTGCAGCGAATAATCTCTTTTAAAAGTTACAGATCAAGAATGCTAGAAATAGTTTTCTGATGGTGACGGGCAGGCAACTGTAAAGGAGCTTTATATCTTGTCTCTCCACCTATGGTATCATCACGGTTGTATAGTACACAGGATAGTAAGTTTGATTTAAATTCTTAGCTGTGTATTATTTGCACTACTTCAGTTGTATCATGTGCAGTCTCTTGACCAAGCCTATTTTTAAACTCTGTAGAGTATCATTTTATACATATTCCCTGCTACAGAATTTGTATTGCTTAGCTCAGCAAGAGACTGTCTGCATGGAAAGATTAATAGCACTGATTAGCCTTCTAATATTTTGCACTTTTTGAAATGTTTTTTTTTACCTGATTCTATTTAAAAGTTTACGAAATACTGAAATAAAACCATACTGACCAGTTAAAAAAAAAAAAAAAAAAAAAGCTAGAAATAAAAAGGGACACTGACACAAGAAAACTAGATGGGTATTTTAATAAACCAGTGTCAAAATTAAAAAGTAAAACACTGATTTGAACTATACAACCCACCAGTTAGAAAGAATAAAATCTGCTTCTTTTATATCATCATTACTATTGATATGAATATGCTACAAAAGCAAAGCCTATAGTCATTAAAATTCATATTAATTTTTAAAAAATTAAACAAGTGATATGTTGTATTTACAATGCAGTAAGTCCAGACCTCAATCATATACTTTAGTACCAGCAAAAAAGAAATGAGACTGAGTCAAAGGAGACATTAAAAATCCATAATGCTACCACCAAAATAAAAAACAGGACATTATATATCAAGACTTTAGGGAAATAGGCAGTTATAAGCCAAGACAAATTCATAGCTTTACATGTTTTAGCACTTAAGGTAATAAAGTAACAATTTTTATAGCTTTAAGAAAATATACCCAGCTAAGTGTAGGAAGTAAAAAATCTGAAGGAGAAATAAAGTAATGAAAGGATAGAAACATAGGAAAACTCATAAAATCTAACATGTACTTCTTTCACATTAATAAAAAGAAAAATCTCTAATAAATGTACTTTAGAGGCAAAACAAAAATAAAACTGCAAATAGCAGAGGTAAGGTAAATGTATGTAAGGTTTTTTTTTTATTAGTATCTTAAGGTATTAAATACCCAAATTGTAACAGACATGGAAAATCAAAACCCAAGTATGTATAAACTAACAACTAAGAAACAACTTCAGAATATTACCAAACTATGAATGACTCCCCAGCCACTGCCATGAATCCATTTTCAGTTCCCTTTATTACTAAATTTTCAAATCATCCAAAGAGTTACTGTATTATAGAGATCACTCCAGTATGGAAAAAAAAAAAATCACTTTTAAAAACTGGTAAATTGGTAAAAGAAACATGACACTGATATGAAATCAGTATCACAAAATACGGACTGTCAATCCAACTCATTTATAATTAAAGGAAAAAATAAAAATCTGATAAAATACCAGAAAATAGACTTGTATGACATATTAAAAGTAGAATTCACCCTAGCAAGAAAAGTTTATTTCAGGAAATCATTTTTTAAAGAAAGAGGTTTTGGGTTTGTTTTGTTTTTTTGTTTTTTTTTTTTAAGGTTCTAAATCTCCTAAGTGGATGGCAAAAGGCAATCAAACCAGTTTTTTGGTTTTTGTTTTTGTTTTTAATAATGAAGAGCATATTACAATTAATGGTATATAGCTGATGCTTATTGTTGACCAGTCTCCATTACCCTATGTACTTCCTTTAAAAAGAAAAAAAAAATACTAGCCCTTTATGCAGGTTTGTTCAAATGCAAGGTCTGTTCAAATTCTGCTTAAAAATATTTTATAGTATTACATGTTCATATGAGGAAAGAAGAAAAAAAATTACCGAAATCTCAGAAGGTAGGTCAAATGACAAAAACTTAAAGTAAGTAGAAAGTGGAAATGATAAATATAAGAGCATTAATAAACAGAAAACAAAAATACAAAAAAGAGAATCAAATCCAAAAGTTGATTCTTTGAGAAGGCTAGTTAACACTGACAAATCTCTAGCATGTTAGATCAAGAGTGGGGGAATAAACTTGACGGGGAAAAAAACCCCACATAATCAGTCGGAAGAGTTTTACCTGGTATATATGACCACAAACATCTCTTGCTACTGATTATCCCTAGTAAGTTCAAATTCCCATTCTCCAAGATAATTATTTTACATCTTTTTTCTCCACAAATCCCTCATATCTTATACATACTTCAACTCCAGCCATTAACACTACACTGATGGCTACAGTTCACATTTAGTTGAGAAAACGTATCTATTTGATCGAACACCTTCCCATCTCATCCCACTATAATACAAAAATCCATCTTCCTGCCCCCAGTTAAAATGGATGAAGTATCCCTGATGCTATTTAAACAAACAAACAAACAAACAAACCCTACATAGGCTGAATCCCATCCCTTCTTGCCTCCAATTATATCACTCCTGAGGCTCATCCATCCCTCCAGACCCTGCATCCCCCCACACCAGCCAACTGCTGCCCAATTTCTACACTCCTCTTCATAGTAAATGCTCCTGAAGTTGTCAATGCTCACAGTCTGTACTTAAATAATTTCAATTCTAACTTATTCTTACCACTTCACTGAAACCCCTCCTATCATCTCCATGGGCCAAATTCACTTCTTTGTACTCCTCTAACAAAGATAATCAGCAACATTTGACATAGCTGACCACTCTCTCTTTCAGGAAATATTCTCCTCTCTTGGCTTGGTCTTCCTGCTCTATCACTAGACAGCTCTTCTCTGTCACCTCTGATGTGACCTTGGAATCTGGGATTCTGACTGTTCCACACCTGCCCTTTCCTTCCTAGGCAATCTCAATGATTCTCGGGCTTTCAATGTCATATACAAAGTGCTAACCACTTTACAAACACTACCTCATCCTCACAACAGCCATGTGAGGTAGGAATTATACCTCCTCATTCTACAGATAAGGAAACGGGAGTTTCACAGACAATGATTACACACCTAATGCAGTGGTGTAACTGGGATTGGCACCTACATCTGATTCCGAAGAGGTGTTCTAACTAAGAAAAATATATGAAGAAATGTGTACCCTGGTTCGATCTAAAGAATCTCAGCTACTAAGCAATTTGGCAAAACAAAAACAAAAGCAAAAAAAAGTCACAAGTACTCTAATGATTTCATTTAGTTTACATATAACTAAAAAGACCACTATTAACAGAGCAAGTACTTTTATTATTACCTGCTCATGTAATCCTTAAAAAAATTTATAGACCTTTAATACACACATTAATATACTAAGTCTACTAATATATATACATATATGCTAATATATTGTTAAGTATCTGAGTCTATCTCATTACTATAGCTAATATTTTTAGTTTTTCTAATAGTTAACATCATATAGATACATGTTTACAGAAATGTGCCAGAGACTAATGTTTTAATTTATAATCTAGAGTAGGGATTGGCAAACTGTAGCTCATGGGTCACATTCAACCCACACCCTATTTCTGTAAATGATGTTTTACCGGAGCACAGCCATTTTATATACTATCTATGACTACTCTGGCACGAAAACAACAGAGGTGAATAGTTAGGATAAGAGAACACATAGCCTGGAAAGCCTAAAATACTTATTGTCTGCTCCTTTACAGAAGAAGTATGCCAATATCTGATCTAGAGTAATCCATCCTGTACAAATAAAAATATATGAATATAAAAGGATTCAACACATGCTAATTTGCAATCAAACCATCTAAAGTCATTTAAGTTCAAACAACATAACCCAAAAAATATGAGAAACCCAACTTGTGAATTGAATATCTACCTGTTTTAAAACCGTTCAGGTAGTATTCTGCTATAGATCATTAATTTATAATTTGCACCAATTTCTAAAAATCAAAAAAATGTTCATTCCTAAACATCTAAGAAAATACTAAGGCAGGAAGGAATGAAAGGCAGAAGAGAGAGGAGGAAGAAAGGAAACCAGGAATGTTCACTTTCTCTACAGTTATTTCTGTGATTTTCATTTTTTAATTTCAATAGTTTATGTATCAGAATGTTTAAGCCTTTCCTGTATTACAATTGGCCCTGCAGAAAATTGCTGCTATGCGTAAGATAAGCTTAGTAAAGCAAAAGGATTTTCTATGTTCTGGCACAGTTCCTTACATAGTGGTCAGTTACTACGGGTCTGTGGTACAGAACCACCTCAGAAACAGAGTTTTTCCTTTTTACTTTTCAACATGACATACTACTCACTTGGTAAAATAATTAGTCAAGTCAAGACTAAGTAGCCTCAGCATTTGGGGCTGAGGTACAGTATCTCAATACTTACTGGGTAAGGTAGTAAGAGGCTGAAAAATAACTCAACACCCCCCAAAACATCCCATTTAACAGGCTGCAAGTTTTAAGTCATTTTTAGTTTTGAAAATTTATTGTGCTCTCCCCATTTTACATTTCAAATTCGCAAATATTAAATGCAGCCAAGTTCTTACTGAAATTTTCCCTTTGAACTTTGACTACTAAGAGCCTACACTGAGTGACAGCTGCCAAGAACAGATGGAGCTATTACGTTACCCAGTTCAGGGAAAGTGATTTGATGTTTTTGTTTTTAAATGCTGAATTTTTAAGCCCTGTTACATGACCTTTGCTTTATTGGCATGAGAGTATAGAAGGCCGGGGGTGGGGGTTGGGGGGGGAAGTCCAGGGTATCAAATTTTTCCTCTTACCATAATTCTAAACCATCTTCCAGAAGATAAACATGTGGAGGCTGGGAAACATCTGTACTCAGTTGAATAACTGGGAGCAGGAAAGGGTACAGGTTCTTGCTGTCTGCTCCTAATCCCTATGGGAAGTATAAATAAAACTTAACATAAGACACTCTAAGATCCCACTCCCACCAAAAAAATAACCTATCATATAAAAAGGTCCTAAAACAAACTTATAAAAAATAAATCAATCAGATTTTCTGGGATGGTCCTAACTATAGCACTACTAAAACAAGGTTAGTTCTGTTTACAACTGAACAGCAAGTAGCAAAAAAATACCATTCAATTGCCTAATGGTAATAAAACCATGTACACCAAGGCTATAAACATCTGTTCGTTTTAAGAGATTCCACATATAAATAATTTCTCTTCTCTACTTAAGAAGTACTAACACTGCTATATTAAATTCTATAAATCATCTCTAAATGAACCCAATCAAAATGTTCATCAGTAAAATAACTGTATCATAGTACATTCATATTCCAGAATACTGAGCAGCCAATGAAAAAGGATTAGGCATGGAATGAAAACAACCTCAAAAATAATTACTAACTGGATTTAAAGGGCGCAAAAGTGTGTGTATAACAATTGCACAAGGTCCAAGAATTTTTAAAAATATCTACCTATATGCATATGAGATATATGCATAAAAATGTTTCTAGGGAGCATATAGAAAAAATTAACACTAATTAAATATGGGAAGGGGAAAAGGATGCTGGAAGAGGGTAAAAGAGATTCTTTCTTTGGTTTGTAAGCTTTTTTTTTTTTTAAATGAACAATTTTTGCTCGTATTACTGACCCAAGAACACAAAGATGGAGGAAGAAGAGGGTTTTATCTCAAGTTCTAGTTTGCCTAGTAACTGTCTTACAGAGGTTGACTCAGGGAAGCACACTAAGTCTAAGCGCTCTACAAGAAAATGAAATAGATAAAAAGTCAGTTTCTAATCCATAATAATCTCTCTAATCTGATAAACACAGAAAGGAAACCAAGAAAGTATCAAACACCTCCCTTATTTAGGAAATAATTCAAATATCAATACAGTTTATAATAAATTACAGTGCAACAAAATCTACATGTATTTATCTTATACTGAGTTCCATCTTTATTAGTGCGGCAGCTACCTCAGTGGAAATACATAAAGTTTAATCCTTCAAAAAGTTTGACCCCTTCTGTAACTAAAAATCAGTTGAAAGACCTTATTAAAGATGTTTTTAAAGAAAGAGGATTATTAAAATGTCACAATTAACAAAGTAGTATACTGGATTTTAAAGTTTAGTTTAATCAGTCTCTACAATTCAATCTATAACAGAACAACAACACAAAGAACATTAAGATAAACCAGTCAAGTTCATTTTTATTAACAAGTAGACCTAAAATTTCCTAGAAAACTTAGAATCCATCTACTTACTTAGCACACATCAATAAGCACAAGATGCTAGCTTTAGACATATCAAAGTAAACAACTGCTAAACATGTAAGAGTCTCTCGGGTCAAAGCCTGAAGACGTTCACCTTTGTAGTCTAATGGCCTAAAGAATGTGTCCAATCCCAGATATTCAGCTTTAAATAAATTTGAACATTCTCTTAGCCCACAGTTATAAACTACAAAACACTGTCTGCAACACTATGAAATAATCACAATAGGACATTGTGTACAATACTACAAAAGCTCAAAAGTAAATTCAACAGTTATTAAAATTACGAGAAATGCTTCAAGGGGCAGAAATCATACTATACTATCATTACATAAGACAAAAGGGAAAATGAGGTGAAGGATACTCTGTACTATCTTTGCAACAGCCTATGAATTTATATTTACTAATATTTTTTTTAGGTTAAGGGGAAAAAAAAGAATAATACCCCCTAAATATTGGCATTCCCCAGGGTATTGTTTTTGACTGCCTTCTCCTGTGCCATCTGCATGCTGAAAATGTCCAAATCTGTTACCTCCAACCCTCAATCTCTGAACTCCAAACAGAGTGAATAGCTACAGGACATCATCATCCAGAAGCCAGCTCAAACTCTTAAGCTGACCATTGAACCAACTCACTGTCTTCCTGAAATTGGTTCCTCTCCCTGCATTTCCAAGCTCAAGTGACCTGAACCACTATCTACTTAGTGATAAATGGTATCTCAACCACTTCCTGGTTCCTCTTCTTACTCACCCAACATCTAAACAATCCTTCATTCTGTCTAATATTTTTCAAATTTTTTCCCTTCTCTCTATCGCTTTTACTTCAGATCCACATCATCTCCTTCATGGTTAACAGAAAGTCTGCAACTACTTTCCTTGACCTTAGTTTTACTCCATTCCAAACCTTGCCCCACTGGCGCCCTGATTACCTTTTTATGTCTACGGCCATACCACTCTGAACGTACCCGATCTCGTCTGATTACCTTTCTAAAATAAAAATAACACTCCTTGCTCTGAACTTCAGGAGATGTTCTTTTGGTCTTCCTGACCCTAAACCCAAGCTGTGTACTATGTCCCAGCTACACCAAACAACTCAGCATTAGCAATACTATGTTAACATCTGGAGAAAGCTGACAGATTTAATGCACGCATTTACTACTGTTCTCTGTCAAGAACCACTGAAAGAAACTAGGAGGATGTGCCTTAAAGACCTATAACCACAAGTACAAAGACAGCATAAGAAAAATAAAAGCTGGAAAGACAAGTGGTAACTGACTTAGCAAACTTGGAAAACCAAGGAAAGCCAAAGCTCGAAGCCAGCAGTAAAGTAGCGGCAAGAAGCAGCCTGATTTACATTACAGAAACACCAAAAGACTCAAAAACTGGTAGTGCGAGGTACTTTGGTTTGGGAAGGGGGAGGTTAAAGGTCAGGTACGAAAACTAAGAGGGCCTCCAGAAAGTGTTCACAAAGCAGTTTGATGCCAAGATTTCATGCAAGTCCACAAACAAACCAGTGGCCCTGTTAGATCCTCTGATAAGATAAAGCAAATGTTCTCAAGACAGTGAGACAGGGAGACACCAGGTAATCAAAAGGAGCGATACTATATGAGAACAGGGAGCTATAAACATGCAAGATGCAGGAAACTGAAAGATTTTTTTTACTGAGGAAAGACCTCAAAAAATGTGGATCATTCCCTACAAAACAACCCAAGTAGATTATATCCTAGAGGAAAAATTCACAATTAGTAAGTTTCCCATACATTTTCAACCCTCACAATCAGCTTTTTAGTGCCCTAAATTTATATAGACAAAACGCTGATGATTCTTGAAGCTGGGTGGTAGTTCCCTAAGGATGACTGATTATACTGTTCTTCCTTTTTCTGTGTACGCTTCAAATTCTTCACAGGTTAAAAAAATTATAATAATAACAAAAGCAGGTGGTCAAGGATCAAAGGATGATCTCTTTAGTCAGAGACTACTAGTCTGGGTTCCCAGAATATAAAAAATGAAATGAAAACAAAAACATACAAATACAGTAATGTTTCCCTCTTAAGTTTGAAAAGCTCAAGGATGGCAGTGTTATCTGCAAAATGCAACTTAACAATAACCCTTAGTATAATCTCATATGACCGAAAAACACATTTTAAGCTACAGTCTCAACTTTAATATTAAACGTTGTATGCCTTCTTCAAGAAGGGTGGATGACCACTTGGCTAGAAACCTGCACCTTTGGCCTAAACAAAAACACAGGGTACAGAACAGTCATGATTAAAGGAAAAGGCCCTACACTATACTCTATATTACCTGCAGGTTACTCTGGCTTCCTAACACTTCCTGAGGTGACATTGCCTAAGGAGACAAAAGAAGCTGGTTTTTTTCACACCTCGGTCACAAAACTCTCAAACTGAATCTAAAAACACATTTTGGCAGAGATATAATGCAAAAAATGTGGGATCACTCTTCGTTCTGTTACTTATGAGAGCAGTAACCTTATCCTAGCCTTTGTATCCTCCTCTGTAAAAGGGATGTAATCGTCACAGAAGATCACAAGAATTAAATGGTAGATAAGAACAGATGCTACATGAGACAGTTATTAAAAAGAAAGTGCTTTAAAAAATTTTTTGTATCACTATTCATCTATCTGAAACTGCCTTATGTAGGAATTTATAACTGTAAAACTCACCCATAAATATTCAAAAAAAGTGTTAGGGTGCCTGAGAAAGGTTTTTTAAAAACTAATGTTAAAATGTTTTTTCCCCAATTTTTAACTTACTAGAAAATTGTCAAGTAGTAACTATTAACTTAGCGATCTCCCCATTGGAAAATCTATCATACTTTGGGGCAAGGCCAATAAAAATCACTTGAGCACACCTGGATCCAGATATTCTCAGACTTGGCATTAAGCTCTTCCCTCTCTATCCTCTCACCATCAGAATATAATTCACTATACCCATTCAAATGACACCTACACAGTCCAGTTCACTTTGAAATTTTAGATTTTTCTCTACCCTCTGCACAATCTCGACACCTCAAAGTCAAGATGTCCAAAATCATATTCACTCCTTCCTTCAAAATTAAGTCACCTGTTTCCCTACCTTCCCAACTGCTGAAAGGGAAAATTTTTATTTTAAATCACAAAAAAGGAGTGAAAATGGAGAGTAAATTTATGCAAAAAAGCCCTGAATACCAAGGAAAGTGCATGGAAAGTACAATGGACTGCACAAATCATGAGTCTATCCCCACGGGAGACTGCTACATCCATGAAAGAAAACATCTTTAAAACCATGAGAGACTCTTAACTATAGATAACAAACTTCAGGATGCTGAAGGGGATGGGGTAACTGGGTGACGGGAATTAAGGAGGGCACGTGATGTCACGAGCACTGGGTGTTATATGCAACTGATGAATCACTGAACACTACATCTGAAACTAATGATGTACTATATGTTGGCTAGCTGAATTTAAATTAAAAAAAAAAAAAAGGAGAGAGTATTTTCCAGATGTCAAAAAAAGTCCAAAGTCAACACACAGAAGTAGTTTTTTTTTTTTTTTTTTTTTTTTTAAGA